>NC_081560.1:170153853-170483554 GCF_022355385.1 Mustela nigripes | reverse complement strand
CTTCTTCTTCTTCTTCTTCTTCTTCTTCTTCTTCTTCTTCTTCTTCTTCTTCATGTTTACTGCACAAGGTTCCGGCTTGAAAATCGATCCATTTGCTAATGCAACAATTCTATCTTGAATTCCAAGGAAAGGTGCACTCTATTCTCTGCTACTTGTCAGCTGTGCAGTGGGAAAAACTCAACTATCCCTAATTGGATCAGGTACTTATCTAGTAACTCATGTCAAAAAGATTGGAGGATATTGCCTCAATGGTACTATTAAAGTTGTCCATGGTCAATGCCCAGCACAGTTTACAGTGAAGGATTCAGTTCCTAGGTGTCCTAGTTAAATTTGGTCCCTGTTCCTGGCTGCAACTAAATTCTTATTTAGGCATTTCATAAAGAGGCATTTCTTTGTCACAATGTGAAAGAAGGGGGAAGGCATATTTAGGTCAGTGCATATGGACCTACACTACTTTTAAGGGAAATCAACATGTATGATTTATTCATGATAAGTTCAAGAATGTCATTTTCAAAGTAAAGAACGCCTAGCAATTAGAGCATGATTCATGCATGGGCAGGTGGACAAGGTGTTCTGGTGTACTTGTCAGAACCCCCATCCCTTTTTATAGCCACAGAAAGATGTACTCCTGAAGTCTTAAAAGAGTTCATCTTTGTTTCCTCTCTAGCTCGAGGTAGGGCCCTCAATAAAGGGCTCTATCAGAAGGATTATGCCGCCATTTTTCAGAGTTCCAATTTCTGTATATCTAGGGACATTTATTCTTCCCAAACTAGATTTTGTATCCACTGACATCAGATTTAAATAACACCCACTGTGTCCCTACCATGACCGAACATTTCTCTTGACTTTGCATTGCCTATAGGTTATATCTGAATTTTTGGCATGTCATGTTAAAGATTTCAGAATTTTGTCCCAACTGGACAGTACAACCATATAATCACAATCTGGCCATTTCCTGAATATACTATGTTCATTAGTACCATTATACATGTTTTTAATTCTCTCTGAAGTGGCCATCTGTGACTGGTGATATCCTATATCCTAGGTTAGCTTTCTCAGAAATCTTTCTAAACCCTTGAGCAGATGATAGCTTTTCCCTCCTCTGTGCCTCTCAAGAAAAGGAATATCTTTTCAATGTATTATTATTATTAGTAGTAGTAGTATTTCTTACTAGTTTAGGATTATCCTGGGTGAGACAATTTTGCTTTGCTTCAAGTGAGCCTTTTCTCTAGCAAGCCAGCTCAGGCTTATCTCATGTCAGATTCAGTCACAGAGTCAGAATAGTATAAGAAAATTTCTCTTGAGCCCCAAGTTCAAAACTGGCCTACTATCACCTCTGTTGCCTCCTCCTGATCAAGTGACAGGATTTTTAATGGGACTGAAAAGTGTGGCAATAGATCCCACTATTAATGGTAGGACTAGAAATGTATGGGAAATGTATGGGAATATGCAAGTCATTTTGCAAAATGTTGTAGGTTGGAACATTGGGTCATTTTGGTTCTCAGTCAATCACAGTGACCCTCTTTGCAGGTCTGAAATTGTATAATATATATATACACACATATATATACTATATATATACTATATATATATATACAATATATATATACAATATATATATATGTTATATATATATAGTATATATATAGTATATATATGTGTGTGTGTATATATATATATATATATATATATATATTATTTTTCAAACTCCTCTGAAAACCAAGACTTACTTCTCTATAATTGGGGAAGATGGATTTTTTAAAAGGCACATTCTGAAATTTTCCCATAACCAATGGTGTAGAAAACACTTAGTAATCCATGAAATACATTTCATCAGTCACATATTAAGTTGGCTTAAATTTCAAAAAATGAATGTATTCCCTGAGCTCACAGCAAGTAAGTATGTGCAGCCAAGTATTCAACACTGCACAGTGCAGAGAGCACGCTAACTGGCTTATTGCCTCTGCACTTCTGCCTTTTCCCTGTGGTTTTGTCTGTACTGACTCCATCTGTGTTGTCACAGGTTCAACCTTATTGGAAGAATCTCTTAGAGGGTTTGGGGAAAGGTAGAGGCTCATGGAAATTTTTCAAGGTGATATAATTCACAGAACTGAGACTCTACAGCCATGCACACCAGTAACTATGTTATTGATACTCAAATTCGACTCCTATAAATAAAGATGTTAGACTGTGCTTTTTCTAGTTTTAACACTGGTTGTTCCTTGGATTTAGTACCTTTAGGCAATCTGTCATGAAACATTTTTTGACGGATATCGGAAGACTTTATAATGTTCCTAAAAAAATTTGTGGTGTGTCATATTGTAGGTATAACATCTGGAATCATTATCGCCATTATTGCAATGTTTTACTGAGTGCTTTTGATGTATCAGATATACATTATTTCATTTATTCTCCTCAGAAAATTCAGGAAGAGATGTACAATTATCCTAATTTTAGAACTGACCTTCAAATAAAACAAACAAAAAGAACAGTGAATCTTGTAGGGACCTTTCTCCTTAAGAAGGTACTGGCTATAATATTGATTTCTGCACTAGAAATTTTATATATCTTATATTGTGTATATATATATATATATATATATACACACACACATATAAATATACATGTTTAATGTGTTCATGTATATATAATCTGTATAATTTTTGCTAGGTTAAACCCTATGGATTTTACAGGATTCTTAATTTTTCATATAAGAATAAGCTTAGTAATCCATAAATATAATTTATGGACAGAGTGATCCATAAATTAAAAGCCAAAACTCACAGGGGCCAACACGCTGATGGTCTCAACTTTCAAACAAACAGTGGAACAAGGCCCATGAACCTTCTTCCCCTGCAGCAAGCCTTTGAAAATGGAAATTAGTTATACTAACTTTTAAGATGCATTTCTTTACAAAATGTTGCAGCTGGTCATTTCCTTATGGGCACCACAGAAGGATGAGGAGAACAAACAGTTCCACAGACAACTGCATAGGAATCTAAATTAGTCTCCAAAAACTGGAACCAGAAGGAGGACTGCGGGAAGAATTTGCATTTATTGCTTGCCTATGTTTATTTAATGTACTTCCAAATATTTCCTAAAACCTTAATGCATATATTCAAAAATCAAATAAAATGTGAAGACTTTCACTCTTTTTGAGGAATGGAATTTGGAAATGATATATTTATGGTGGCAGTCATTCTATATGTTATCAGCACGAAAAACATGGTAAAAGCAGCAGAACCTATGTATTAGAATCAGGCAGTAAATGCATATATTGAGTGCCCAACATATGCCACATCAGGGCTTGAAAGCCTTGTTCTTGAGTAATTTGTCATACAAAATTGGTTGTGTGTGTGTGTGTGTAAGATTTTTAGTTGTACATCTACTAAATGGTAAGTGCTTTAGAGACATTATCTCACACAAGGCATACTGGGTTAGTATTATTACCCTCCTTTGATGGATCACTAAATAATGGATTCAAAATGTGTGGTCTTTGTCTACTCAGTGTATATAGCCTGCAGTGTGTTGGGTGTGGTGGGTGGTGTAGACAAAATGTATATAATACCGTTGGGAAACTCAGCATGACACGAAGGGTCCATAAACACAAATATGCTATTTTAAGCACAAACTTGGGTGTTCCAGGCTGTTAAGTAGGGACGTTTTCTTAAGGCAGGTCTCATGAAAACAGGACAAGGCAAGAGCTTTCCCTGCATGGACAACAGTACAAGCAAAGACATTCAGGTGGAGAAACACAGTAACAACCTCATGAGTTTAGTGATGTGTGTTATGTGGCATAGATCAGTATTAGGAAGGAGGCACTAGACTCAAGAGAAGGGGGGTTTATTGGGAAAGAATTCTCTAGAAAATGATGTGTCCTGGACTGTTCCACTTTGGCAACTTTTCTTCCCCTCCCCATGATTCTGCTATGGCTGTTAATCGAGGGGTATTCCACATTTCTTCCTGGGAAAGAAGGTTTGCCCCAGGCCAGCCATTAGCAGCTCTTTTGAAGACTGAGGTGGATGGATGGACCACCTCCATTCTCCTGAGTGTTGAGAAGTACTTAGGAATGCAGCTGCTGGAAGTCAAGGTGTTCCCACCACAGGACAAAATCTTCAGAAAATCTAAGCAGAGGCCACAGAGCGAAAAATGAGACAGAATTCTGAGGGTGGCTTTGAACCACTGGATACAGTCCTTCCCACAAATACCACTACAATTTCCATTGTTGTTGTTTTTCTTGCAAGAAGGAAAATTTGGAAACTTTAACTACAGTTGAGCAAAAGACTGTGGGATCTCTAAACAAAAGATAAATCAGGAGAACACAAATATTTATTACAAAACATCTAAAATGAGAGTTGTTCCACTGTGTCCTATTAGAAATATTAAAGTGTGTTAGGAGCTGGGAAGGGGTGCATTTTTCAATAACCAAATGTCACCTATTTAACTTGCACTGTTGGTTTATTATTTCTTTTACAGGAGTAATTTCACATCCTGCTGCTTCTGAGAGAGCTGCCGCCCCCTTCCCTCACCCCTCCCTCGTCTTCGTTCCTTCAGTCACTCAGCCAGTCTGCGTGAGGGTTGCATGAGGGTTGCTCTTTTTACCTTCACTTCCTCAGCATTTTCCATCTCAGAAAGAGAGTTTTCTAACCCTGAACGCGGACAAGTGATAGGCAGCCAAGAAAATTATCTTCTTAAGGCGATGGAATCATTTTTATATGTCCATGACTGACATTTTCTATCCCTCGCCCTACACATATGAATATGCCTGCCTTGACATCTTAAAGGGAAGTAAATTTTGTTCACTACCTTGGGCTTCTCATCATCAGAACCGCCCTGCTAAAAGTTGATGCCATTGGTGGGATAGAGGTAAATTCGAGTTTGTAATAAGAATGATCCTTCATTATTCCCAACAGAATGATCCAACATGATTCCCAACAGATCCCAACAGCTCTGTGTAGGCAGTGATTAAATAAGCATCTTAGGACTCATGAAAACATACAGAAGTTTCCTAGAACAGATCTTGACTGAAGCCAGGCTAGGACTGAGCTTAGAATAACGATGTAGCCTTTCTTGATAAGGAGCTGTTTCAGGAATCAGGTAGGGAGGGGACGGGGTGACGTGTGTTGAGGGCCCAGTTGATAACCAGCTGTGAATTATCCTCAGAAATGTAGAGAAGTCTAGTGGGAGCTATCACAACTATTAAAGAAGGGTGAGTGCTTCTCTGAGAAAAGCTTCAGATTCATCATGAGCAGTTCTTGGGTTGGATACATTGTTCAGTCACTAACTTTAAAAAATATTGGTTTAAGCAAGGGGAAATGAACTGGCCATGTAGCTATAAGAAGTTGGGTGAGGCTGAAGTAAACTTCTGAACCCAGAAGAAGGATGGGCTTTAGAATGGAGACCAAACAGTAGTAACTGAAAGGACAGGAAAGACAAGAAGAAAGATCCTAATGCATGCAGCCATTATTCAGTGACCTGCAGGACAGGTGTCTTCAGGAGGAAAAGATCATCCGCAGTATGGAAGGAATAAAAATAAAAAACTGAGCTGTAAGGTAGCATCTTCCAGCATGGGAGCTAGAGTACGTGGCAGCTAGGAGAGGGATATGATGCAAAGTCAGCCACTATCCTCTTAGTGTCAGAGGATAGCCTAGACCTGAGAGGTTTCTTGTTAATTGTATGAGTTCTTTGCTCCTTTTGTCATCTGTTTTTTGTTTTGTTGCTTTAGTTTGTTTCCTTTTGTAAGGAAGTTGAGAGTCTCTCTCTCTCTCTCTCTCTCTCTGGCTTTCTCTCTCTCTTTCTCTCCCCATTCTCCTTTCTATTTCAATAAATTAGTGCATCATGAGGCTGGGCCAAGTGTTCCAGTTTGACATATGCTGCGTATGCCTGAGAAAAGTAAAGATCCAGCACAAGTGATGTGGATGAGAACAGCAGACAGATCTGGGTGTGAGGTTCTACATCACACTGGGTAAATGTTGTGGCCTTACCAAGTTTATTAATCTCTCTAAGACTCAGTTTCCTTTATTTAAAATGTAAATAAATGCATTTGTCTTAGGATTGCAGGAAGAATGAAATGCAAAAGTGCTTGACATCATTCTTGGTATCAAATAATATAAAATCCCATAGAAGTATGGTAGATGAAGAATCCAAGATGAAGTTCTCGATACTGAGGAAGAACAAGAGGCAGTACAGGGTTCTAAAAAGAGCTTTGGGTTAGGAGACGGGCAGCCCTCGGTTAAAAAATCCCAGCCCTTTGATGTACCAATTCTTTGTATTGGATATGCCATTCTAATGTTCTTAGCTTCAGCTTGCCCATCTGCAAATGGAAATAATAAATCTACCCTATGGCTCTTGCAAGGATTATTCATGGTGCTTAGAAGAGCAGCTTAATTGTGAAGAGGAATGATTTATAGGAAGAGACTATGGAAAGACTGCGTGTCCTTCCTATGCTACCTCTTGACTTCGACTACAAAGTCTGGGATGATAATGGATCGTCCAGGTAAAGACGATCCATCCCTGATCAGAAGGTGAAGAAATTGCTTTGATGTATTAATTGAGGCTTGAGGAACATCTCTCATCAGCAGTAGAATTAATGTCCAGAGGCTGGAGATGGTGGGGATAAAAACAACAGAGTGAATTGTTGCAGGTTCAGAGCCAACAGCTACTAACCCGAGTGTCCTGTGAAAAATGGCAAGGCAAGAGGGAAAAAATAAACCCATCATATAATCACCTTAGCAAGCACTGTTTGCCTCTGTCAGATTGACTCTGACCTGTCTTCATGACTAAACCATGCAGCCAGATCTTCAGAAGTTTCCAGATCCCAGAATATTAAAATTCAGGATATGGCTACTTAGCTTCTTAGCTGCTTTTTATTCCTCATTTCTACTTCTCATGGTTTCCCTCCCTTTCCCTTCCTCCCTCTCTTTCTCTTTCTCTCTCCCTCCCCCTCTCACTCTCTCCCTTTTTTTCCCCCTTTCCTCCCCCCCCTCCTTCCCCCCCCCCCCCCCTCTCTCTCCCTCCCTCCCTATCTCTCTCGCTCTCCCCCTCCTTCCCTCTCTCTATTCTCTTTCTCACCCTCTCCTCTTCACAGAACCTTTTCCTCTGCTCCTAGAGGTCATACAGTGGTAGAAGATAGCTTCCCTCAGCTCTAAAATGCATGCATTTTAATTCTACACATGAACACAGACTCACTCTGGCCACATCAGCTCCAAGCCTCTATTCAAGACACCTACAAGAGAGAAGGCAATATTTATCTAAATTATATCGAGTGCCAAAGAATGGTTCAACCAATTAAAATCAGAAAGTTGGGGTCATACTGTGGTTGAGAAAACAGTATGAAGTAGTAGACACTATAAAATGTAAATAAGCAAGAGTTGCCCAAAGACATTGTCCCACAGTTTTCCACTTTATGCAGAGCACTTAGTGACAGTTTTTCTCACTTACTGTTTTGCCTCAAGTGAAGCAACAGGAAGTGGACATGCTAGAGGAAAAGTGCTCAACTGGAAAGACTCCGAAGGAAGAAATATGGCGGATTGTTGCTTTCCTTAGCCAGTCAGAAGAGAGTATTAGAGATTTTGTCATCAATCTTTCCATGTTTTAATTTCCCATCAGAAAACATTTGCTTTTTACATTAGGCTAAGAATTTTCTTGGGGAGTCAGTGTGATGACTTTCCCTATCACATCCTGTTCAAATCAAGGACCATAGCTATAGGGACCACACCAAACCCCCTTCACTTAAAAAGAAACCAGGCATTAATCCAGTAAGTAACTGCACTGAGGGTTAATCAACCTTCCTGTAAGTGAAACAATAAATTTCATCATCTTTCTCCTCTTGTGAAGAATAACTGCCAGATGACATTCTCTGCATTTTCCCTCCTCCATACCCCAACTTGCATAGATAAATTCTACTGTCATTTTTATGGAAGCATCTATATGAACCCGAAACTCTTATTATGTTAGCTTTTGCATTGATAAATTTCCAGAATTAGCTAATTTAAGGTCTTGTAAATCACAATGCTGGGTTAGTGGAAAGTAACCGGAAATGAGTTTAGCTCAAGTTGCAGGCAATAGTGACCAATCTTGGTCCTCTTTCTGACCACTCTAGTTCACCTCCTGTCTTCCCTCTGGCTTAACCCTGTGTCTGAGCTGCAATTCAGCATTATGTCAGCATAGGGTTGGCAAATTGGCTCCATCTCAGGCACTGGACTGAATCAGTAGTGCTGTCTAGAATATGTGTTGGGAAGAATTCTGAGGGGTTTGTCTAGACTCGTTTAGAAAGAAGGCAAGGATTGACATTATGGACTCTCCTAGAGTAGAAGAGATTACCAACATGTATGTACATTTCTATACATATTGCTGCTTCTATCAAAAGGAGCCTGGAGATTGTAGTTGCTCCCATACTGGCTTTAAGTCATTTGGATTATGACTGACACACAACATATATGACTAGGCTAACACAGTCTCCTTCCCCTCCCCTCTTTCTCCCTCCACTAATTGCCTTACAGCGTAGGTACTGTTATCCTACAGACCAGGAATCCAAGGCAGTGAGAAGTAACGTCCCCATGATCACATCAGTAAGAAACAGAACAGCTGGGAATCTAGGCCAGACAATCTGAGTCTAGTGCTCTTAAACCCTGTGGTTAGAGGCTTCAGAGTGTAGGGAATTAACACTAACTGAGACCCAGATGCTGGACAGTCAGCTAGAGACATTTATTAGCTCCATTATGTGCTCTCTCACACCAGCCTCACTGCTAACTTGATTCAGATCTCTCATTTGTCTCTTTTACCTCCACAACAATCCTATGGAATAGCTGTAATTACTCTTAAATATGCACCATTAGAACTGCTTGCAAATAGTAAAAATTGTGACCATTATAACCTTAAATAACAAGGAGAGATTCAAGTGTATCTCCCCCTATAGTTAAGATACTGGCATCTGGAGAAGGCTGCGATAGAAACACAAAGGCAAACACATTTGCAAGTCCCTAGGAAGACTCAACAATGGTTTATTTCAAAAAAGATTTTTTTTTTTTAGGGGACAAATTAAACAAGAATTCTGGTTGCAGTGGAGTGCTCTATTCGTATATATTTATTGTCAAATAGTACCAAATCCACTTCACTGCAGGTAAATATTTTATGAACTCATTTGTGTTTATAACTCATTGTGTATCTCATTTCTTGTCTGTCAATTGTTTATGCATTATTTTAAAGGACAACAAATTCATAAAAATTACAGTATTAGCTAAACCTTCCACCAGCCACTTCTCTCTCCCTTAAGTAATTTGTGTCTAGAGAATCAGTTTGAGGCTGATTTATTTTTATCAAACCTTTGCTGGGAAAAGTCCCTTTTCTGCTTATGACCAGTACAAATAAATCTTGGATTCCTCATTCCCAGTCCATTGCCTAGGCAACACACATAGAGGGTCAATAGTTCACATAAGAAGGCAACAGACCATGTAAACAAGCCTTCAAATTATTACCAACACATCTCGGTAATAAAGTCAAAATTCTGCCCAAGAGCTGATTGCATGTGTACACCTCCATGTCAGTCCCCTAGAGAAAAGTGACAACTAGGCTTTCAGTGCTATGTGATTTCAGCCTATTAGTAGCATGGCTACTTCACCAGATACTGTGAACATCAGAGGAAGAAGCCCCCATTGGCAGAAAAGGGGTTCATTTTCTGTACCAGGTTTTTAGAGTCAGAAAGGTTTATACACAAGAACTGACAAGGAGGGTATGTCTATATGCCAGATGGAAAATTAGAACTGTACCTACAAACCAAACAGAAGACGGGGAATGCAGTCTCTGTGACACAATGGCATAAGCGAGGGCTGTCACAAATACAGACCCGGGATCCAATCCCCCTTTGACCATTTGCCATCTGTGAGACTTCTGAGCAGTCTACCTAATATCACAGACTATGTCTTCCTCTGTGAAACAGAGAGATTATGACAGTTCCAGATGGTTGTGCCAGTTAAATGAGATAATAGAAGGTCCACAACACTCTGGCTAAATGTTTACATCAAGGTAGTTGTTCAGGAAAGATCAGTTCTATGAGTAGTACTGTCTAGCCCCTCCCAACAGAAACTAAAACTTAATTTAATCCCAAGCCCACCATATTTCAACAAAGACCTCTTGTGAATTGCCAACTGAACAGCTCTACAGGAGGAAGCACTTTTTTATTGACCACTAAGGTTATCAGGGCTGATATCTCTCTGTGTGTGTGTGTGTGTGTGTGTGTGTGTGTGTGTATGTGTTGTGCCTCAAGTAGGGTTGTCTATCGCTTTCAAGATTATTCTCCTTTCATCCATCTAGAACTCTGATTGTTTAACTTGTCCTTTCTTCTGGGTGATTGTATCCTGCACACCCCTTCAATATGTTCTCACGAAGTCATCACTTTCTCCATTTTCTGTCCATTAATTTCAGGTTGGGTGAACTGTATATCCTAGTACTAAGGGTAAGCATGCAACTCAGGCCCTGGCCAGTGTAAGCATTCAGGGTTACTTTTATTAAAGCAAATTCAATGAAGGCCATTTTTTTTTTCTCTCAGAGATGGTGGACCAGAACCCAAAATATGAAGAATTTTTCTCCACAGTGAGTTTAACATTGTGACAGAGAGGGGAAAAAAAAAATAGGATTTTTTTTGGCATGATTTGAGACCTTCAATCCACCTATGTCTAAAGTGTGAACTTTTGACGTGAGTACAAGTGCCAAAGGATGAGGAACACCTAATTCAGACTGGGTTGAAAGCCAGAGATGTCTTCTCAGAGAGAAGTGTTCAGTCATGGTCAGTCAGGTAAGACTGTAGATAATGTGAGCCTTGAAAAGGAAGTACAGTGGCAGAGGTTTTGACAATAGGAAGAAATTAAAAATTGGAGATACGGTTTGATGGGACAGGTATGTGGGGAGGCACTTTGTTATTGATACTTTTTTTGTTTTGTTTTGTTTCTTTAGAGTTGGGGGAGAAAGGAAGAGAGACAGGATCTTAAGCAGGTTCCACATCCAACACAGAGCCTAACCTGGGGTTCAATCTCTTGACCCTGAGATCACGACCCAAGCTAAAATCAGGAGTCAGATGCTTAACATACTGAGCCACAGAGGTGCCCCTCCTATTTTTCTTTGTAGCTCATCACCCCTTAACTATAAACATGAATGGTGGAAACACTCCCAATAGTCACTGTAAATAATCAAGACTATATGTTTCTGAGGAAGAAAAGCTAAATAATCTGGATAATAAAGCAGTTCAAGGAAATAAGATAGAACAAAATATTAATGGGGAAACAAATGAGAGTATTTACTACCAACAGGATGGTTCAAAATGCCTACTAGAAACAGAGAGGAACATTTTCTTTCATTTACAAAACAGTACAAACTGGCTTTTTGTGTATAATGTAAAATATTCCTTCCTTCCATGCCACATCTATTCCTTCCTTCTGCTTTTCTACTTCTTCAAGAAAACACTGGTAAATTCTTCCTATATAAACCCAGGCCACAGCTTACTCCTTGTCTTCCACTATTATGACTGCCATTATCTTTACTAAACAGAATTCAATAAATATTTGTCAAATAAATGAATAATGATATAATGTCAATGTCAAATGAATGTGCATTGAATAATTTGTTCATTTATTCAGAAAGCAATTATTGAACCCAGTCTATTAGGCACTGGAGATATGGAAATGAAAGATTCATTCCTTACCCTAAAGGAGTTTACACATGATTGCTTTCCAGAGGAAAGTTTCCTAAGTACAGGAATTATTTCTCCTATCCTCTTTCTTTGTGTGTGAGAGCCACAAGATGAAATATCTAGAACATGAATAAATACCTATTAACATACTCTGTCCATTTCATGCCTTATGAAAAGGGAAATAAGTAATTTTCATTGCAAGAGAGGTAAGGATATCCAGGAGGTGGTGTCAGGCTCATGATGTCAGGCTTATGATGAAAAGGAACTGAAAGTCTTAGAAGGTTCCAACCCTGATTTTCTCAAAGCTGAGCACTCAGTCTGTTTCTACTGCAAAGCTAGGGAATTCTTAGGACTGAACTCCTGAGGTGGGGATTACTGCCAGGAGTAAGGGGACACCGAGGACACCAAGAACACCAAGGATTCAGTCTTATTACTATAGTGTGAGCAAATATTGATACCTCCATAAGATTGTCAATTGTCCCTTCTGACTGTAGTGGGGGAAGATGTAGAATCTGCAAACAGGGAAAGAGTTTTGCTTTCAGTGAAAAGAATCTTTGATGTGGAAGTTCTAAATTATCTCAGCATTAATGGATTTGTTTGAGTCATAATTCGTAATCCAAACTTGATCGTCTTTGAATAGTTTAACCAGACATGAGCTAGTATTATGTGTTCATTGCTCCATGAGATATTTTAAGAAGATCTTTTTGCTTATACTTTTGTTTTTATATTTTCTAATCTTTGAGAAAGAATATGTAGGTAGCAATGTCATAGAAGGCGGATGATGGATTTTCAGTTTTTCTTTATCAGCTAGGAGGATTTTGACTGGGAAAAGACATTTAGTTTCTTAGATTCTTTGCCTCCATCACCTCACCTCGAAAATGGGGATAATACTCCTGGAATACTGAGCTAAGAGTTTATTTAGGATCCTGTGAGTATACTGTCCTGATCATTCCCTGTTCTTAACTTCCCTCTGAATCATTCTTTTTCATATAAGTTGAATCTGAGACAAAATCCTTCACATTGCCAATTCTTATTAGACTATACACTCACTGAAGACAGGATAGAACCTTATTATAGTTATTATAGTCACAGCAAGAGTAGGTGTTCAGTTAATGTACTTGGGAGGTGAGGGGCAGGAGGCAAAAATATTTATTCATTAAATCATTCGCTCATTTAACAAATACTTATAGGAGCAAGTGCAATTTAAGTATCAGGTATCAGGGGCATCTGTGTATTTCAGTCAGTTAAAACATTTAACTCCTGATTTGGGCCCAGATCATGGTCTTAAAGCCATGGGATCAAGCCCACGGTCAGTCTCTGCACTGAACATGGAGCCTGCTTAGGATTTTCTCCTTCTACTACTCCCCCTGTCTCTCCAACCCCATCTCCTGCTCAGACACATGCGTGCTCTCTCTCAAGAAAATAAATAAATAAACAAGTAATTACCAAGTAACATTATGATTTATAGCCAGAAAGACAATGTGACTTCAACTTCAGCTTTGTTTGTTTCACCAACTGATCCCCATTGTGCTTTCCTGGGACACTGGCCTGCAGGTATTATGCTCTTTTGGTCATCCTATGAAGCTTCAGAGACTTGAAGCAGTGAAACACATCTAAATAGCTACTGAATACACTGGAGAAAGGGAGGACCAAACTGGAAGTAAAGGATTGGTTTGAAGTGACATGAACTTTTCCCAGTTCATTTTTCTGAGCATTAGTTTTCTCCACCTAATGCGGGCAGGATTCACTGATGTCCGGGAAAGAACTGCCCCCCTCACCATGTTCCAGCCTGCCCTTTCTTCTGTAGGATAAATGTTTCATTAACACATGTGATTTATGTGTTTATTAGTATGTATTTGTAAACATAAGGTATGGTAGAATGAATATATATTTTAGAAGTATCAGATCATAGGTTCAAATCAAATCTCTACCATAATCTGTGATTTTTAAAAATACTTAATTTCTTTGCACCTTATTTTCTCTTCTTAAATACAGGGTAACAATATTAACCTCATGGTTGGCATTAAATGCATTAATGCATATCAACAGCCTGGTCTTCATGTAAGGTAGGTAATAAGTAATAAAGACTCTAAAGCCTAAAGATTCTAAGATGCCAAGATTCAACAATCAACTTTGAATAAAATTCTCTATTTAACAAGGATTACTCTGATTTGTTATCATCCTAGATTTTTAAGTGTATCCGTCTTTATCTAGTTCTTTTTTGGTGGAAAAGGGTCAGATACATTTCAGAATCAAGGCCAAAACCTGGCAACCTCCCCACCACACAGAATCCACTTATTTCAGGAGAACCTGCTCTTCTCAATGGACCCGCAGGATCATAATAAAAGCATTCTCTATGGATGGATGACAGTATGTCTTTGATTGTTTGTTTCCCAAATCAGGGAACTATTTCTGAAGTTAGGATGTTTTGTCTTGAGATCCTTTAATCACTTAGCATCCTCACTTCACAGATATAATCTTTCTTCCAAGTGACCTAATGTTACAGATAAATGTTTCCTGTGGTCTGGGAATTCATAATGGACAGTAATTAATTACAGGTTAAGAAAATAAAATGGGAAATAAGGTAGTAGTTTTCAAGTTCTGAACAGAAGAGAGTCAAGGGTTGGACCTCAACTAATTGGTTTCCTGATAAAGTTTTCCTCCAGGGGTTCTGAGAGGCCTTTTATTTTAATAAGTATTTGCCAAGATTAGAGGTTTCTCTAAGCTACTGCCACCCTGTTACCATGAAAAAAGTCTGAGGAGTCTGAAGTCTGTTACAGGCTCCCAGATTTGCTGCATTCAAAAGGAATATCATATCAAAAATAACAGTGCAGTTGGAGGGTGATTGGTTTTCCTTCTGTGAGTCACCTGAGAGATTGTATTTGAATTTTACGATTGTACAAGAGTTGGGACTCAGTATCCTGAGTCTATCATGGGATTTGCCCTGTCAAAAGTTTCTAAGTTAGAGCTAAGTTTTCCTAATCCCCAAACATGAGCCTCAACCTAGAGCCCCACTCTGCCAGATAATTAAGTTTTTATCAATTATGTAGTAATTTCTATTTTTATTATTGATATAATAAATGGCACTTAGTACCTGAATTAATCAATGAGTTTGCCATTCAGAGATGTTCTTCTTAAGATTGCACTATGTTTTTCTCGTGGTGTGGGGGGGTTAGGACATGCACATGAAAATGATACATAGTATGGCATGCTGTAAAAAGTGTCGAAGAAAACAAACAAACCAACAAAAAATTTTGAAGAAAGTAGTTCTGACATCACCAGTGGCTTCTGTGATAAGTAAAGCTTCCTTAGAAGAAGTGACAATCAACTGTGATGTTAAAGAAATAGGATATAGATGAGTAGAAAAATGAGGTAGTCTTGGTAAATGATATCTCTATTAATACAGAATCTAGAAAGTACAGATTATAATATATAATACATATTATATATATTGGTGGGTGTAACACTTTTACACATCTCCAGTCAAGAGGTGGAGTCTAATTCCATACCCTTGAGTATATCCTGGCCTAAGTGACTTGCTTATAACAAATAATATGTGGCAAAATGATGCTACATGACCTTCAAGGTTAAATCATAAATGGTGTTCCAGTTTCTGTCTGGCTCCCTCTTTTATGGTATGCATGACTTACAAACTCTAAACTGCCATCTAGAACTCTGGCTGAACTGAAGCTGCCATGCTAGGGAGAACACGTGAAGAAATGACATGGAGGAAAATGGAAATGCCGTAGGAGATTTGCTGATTCATCCCCCAGGTCTTCAAATCTTCCCAGCTCACATACCTTTTGTGTGAATAAAGAAGACCTCAAGCTACCACCTCTCTTCAGCACCATGAGAAGACCAATCAATGAATGCCTAGCTTAGTTCAGACAGCCCCAAGAGCCATGAGAGACAATAACAGTACATGATTGTTGTTGCTCATGCTTCTAAATTTGGGGTATATGATTATAAGGAATAGATAACAAAAATAGAAGAATAGATATGATTAGTCTGGAAGGAAAAATATATATATATATTATCTTAGGGATAAGACTGAAATATAACTGGAGGGCATGGTTAAGCTAAACCAAGTAGAAACTTGAATACCGGGCTGAAAGTTTCAATGTTTTCTCTTTGACAAAAGTAAAACATTTGGCATCTTCAGGAGACAATCCGGCAAGGGTGTACAGACCATGAGTTGGAAAGAGGTGACCAAGTCTGGGTAAGGAAATTACTGGAAAGCTCTCAGGATCCACAGATAGCACAATGAAAGTCCTAAGCAAGGGGAATGGTGGAAATGGAGATCATGAGACCTATTCCAAATTTATGAAAAATATAGTCTCAGTTTGACTTCTGGCAGATCAAATGCTCTTCCCTTATTCTTGTTTTCTTGTCCCTATGTACCTTCCACATAATGAGCACATGGTTGGCCCTTGACACATGACACATAGTCATGGGCAAGAAAGAAAGTATGGCTTAATAAAAGTATTTGGGGGAGGGGTTGCGCCTGGGTGGCTCAGTCATTAACCAACGGCCTTCGACTCAGGTCATGATCCACGGGTCCTGGGATCAAGCCCCACATCAGGCTCCATGCTCGGCAGGAAGCCTGCTTCTCCCTCTCCCACTCCACCTGCTTGTATTCCCTCTCTCACTTTCTCTCTGTGCATCATAAATAAGGTCTTAAAAAAATAAAAGTATTTTTGGATTGGGGCACCTGGGTTGTGGACTTAATTGAATGTCCAACTTCGGATTTCAGCTCAAGTCTTGATCTCAGGGTCATTAGATCAAGACACTAGGTGTGGAGTCCGCTTGGAATTCTCTCTCTCTCTCTCTCTCTCTCTCTGCCCCTGCCCTGCATTCATGTCCATGCTCTTTCTCTCTGTCTAAAAACAAATAAATCTTTTTTTATGGTTTTATTTATTTGACAGAGAGAGAGAGATCACAAGCAGGCAGAGAGGCAGACAGAGAGAGAGGGTGAAGCAGGCTCCCTGCTGAGCAGAGAGCCTGATGCGGTGCTCCATCCCAAGACCCTGAGATCATGGCCTGAGCCAAAGGCAGAGGCTTTAACCCACTGAGCCGCCCCGGCGCATCTTTATTTAAAGATAAATAAATATTTAAAAAATATTTTTGGAGTAAGAGTAACTTGTTTCTAATTTTGGCTTCATGACTTACTAATCATATAAAAATTGAGTAAATACCATGGGATTATTTTTTTCTCTTGAAAATACAATAATGCTATCTGCTTCATAGGCTTGCTTCAATCCATTGATCTTCCTTTTAAATCTCTCCTTAACCAATTATATCAGTATCTGTGATTTCTGCTGCCTTGTATAGGCAGACCATCTGAACAAAATTCTGTATCTCTAATCTGTCCCCCTAGTCCAGATGATAGATCCACCTGATGTACACATCTGAGTGCCTACAGGTAACTCAAACATGTCAAAAATTAAAGTGGTCACTTTCTTATTCCAAATTCCCCACTGCCATCCCAACCAGTTTAAAGAATGCTTGTTCAAAGAAACCATGACTTAACTAAGAGAAATAATCTTTATTGATAAAATCTGGCTCCAGTGTGAAATCATCAAGGGGAAGATATTTGATTTGGAAAGCTATATAGATCCATTTGCATTTCCCACCATCATAAAGAGCTATGCCTTCTATCCAAATCTAGCTTTGTCCAAGTTACCCCTTGTGCCCTGCATTTATTGTTTACTAGATATTAATGAATTAGTGGCTGGGGAGCTTGATGTGTGGTGTACACACATGTAACTGATGAATTTGAAAATCATATGCCCACATTCATATACTTCAGGTCACCTATAGCTGGATCATCACAAACAAAAAGTGAAGCAAAAGATGAAACCAGGATGTCCAATGATACCGCAGACTGCGTGTTTGAGATCATAAATTCATTTCCTATTGTCTCCAAAATAGCTCTTAAATTCCTTTACTTAGAAAACATAAAACATGTACAGTGACACCTGACTTTAGAGATTCTCTGAAAACAGGGTGAGAGCTCAAATCACTGGTAACACACAGAATTCTGAAGAATAATTATTCAGAGAGATAATAATTATTATCAAATAATTATTTGAGAGGAACCAGATAGCATAGTATAGTCCAAATGTTGGTACCAGGGTGCATATATATCCTAAACAAAACAGAAGGAGGTAAAATTATGATAATTTTCCCCTGCTAATCCCAAGTGGAAAAGCATTCTGAACTCCATCAAGTCCTTTTTCCACCTTCAGACCTTTCTCCCTCTCTGCTTGTGTCAAGGAGAACTCTTAGCTAGATTTCAAATCAATCCTAATTAAGATCACAGCTGAGATAAGAGCTTCCCTTCTGGTCTGAATAATTGAACTTTTATTTTGTGTAGGTTTTATACGGTGCAGGTTTGATGCATTCTTTTACATAACAAGGAATGTGATAGAAACTATAGCTTCTCATAAATCAGTGGGGTAGAGAGTCTTGAAGAGTTTCTTCTGCTCTTTTTCTTAGTGTCTGCTATTCTTTTTTTTTTTTTTTTTTAGCAGCCTGAGCTGATTTACATTTGGCAGGCTGGAGACAGCTGGGACAAAGCCCAGGTTTACTGAGGGTGACTGGGGAAGCATAGACTGCTGGAAAAGCACAAGCCAAACTAGAATTTGCATAAAAGGAAACCTGGCTTGACACTACCAAAAATGCCACCAGTTTTCAGAAAGCCTAAACCTGCTTCTTTCTTGGTTTCCAGATTATTGTCTATTAGCAGGATCAGATGTCCCTGATTTCAAGGAATAAGTCCTGAACATGATGATTATCAGGCACTTCTACACCCCAGATATACCACAAGTGAAGTTATTGCTCCACCCAAACCCCTTAGGAACCCATTCTTTAGGAGCTAGTTAAAAGGATGCTAGATCATAATAAAAAGACAGAATTCTTCTTTCTAGTGGTAAGAAAAACTGGTACATACATAAACCAAACTGATTACCAAAAATTACTTAAGTGCAATTAGAGGCAAATGTTTATCAAAGAGAGCCATTTCATAACTACTTTTGGAAAATTTTATTCACCTGAAGAATTAAGTATAAGCTATACCCTTACCCACTAAGTCACTAGAAATGCCAGAGATAGTATTTTTGCTTGCTTGTTTGTTTGATTTTAAGAAAGCTTTCTGCCTGGTGTGGGTCTTGAACTCAGGAGCCTGAGATTAAGACTCGAAAGCTCTGCTGATTGAGCCAGCCAGGTACCCCAGAGGTAATATTTTTATTTTAAATTTTTTTAGAGATTTTATTTATTTATTTGACAGACAGAGATCACAAGTAGGCAGAGAGGCAGTCAGAGAGAGGGGGGAGCAGGCTCCCTGCTGAGCAGAGAGCCCGATGTGGGGCTCTATCCTAGGACCCTGGCATCATGACCTGAGCTGAAGGCAAAGGCTTTAACCCACTGAGCCACCCAGGTGCCCTTTATTTTAATTTTTTAAAGATTTTTATCTATCTATCTATTTGAGAGAGGCTGTAGACAGAGAGGGAGGAATAGGGAGAGAAAAATCATGAGCAGAATCTGCACTAAACATGGAGCCTATGCAGTGGTCCCATCTCATGACCTTAAGATCATAACCTGAGCTGAAACCTAGAGGCTGATGCTTAACTAACTAAAGCACCTGGGTATCCCCAGAGAAAAATATTTTTCAAACACCATGTTTCTTGAATACAAGAAGGAGGGATTGTAGCAGAGGAGAAACATAGAGACATACTAAAAATGATAGAAATCAAAAGGGAATGAGTGCATTCCAGTACCAACAATGCTAAAATAAAGTACCTTATATTAACCCCTCTTAAATAAAAATTTAGAACTCTGGAAAAATTATAAAAAAGTACTGCTTGCAGTAGTAGAGAATGACAAAAAGCAAGCAAAAACCCGAGGCCATTTGAACTCTGAAAGGAGGAAATGGCATTGTGTGAGATCTGTGTTTTATGGATTTTATCCTTGGGGCACTCTGCATTCCTGTGGAACACAACTCATGTTGTAAACGGCAGGGTTACTAGTTTGATGTGATAGAAGACAGAGGCTGCAACTGAAATAATGGCTGGAAATGGAGAGAACAATCCTAAAAAGGAAATAGCCACAGTTGGGGCAGCCCCCAAATTTACATATCTCAAACCCACAGCGGATGACCTTTGCATTTCATTTGCATGGGGAAAAATTTTCAAAGAACCCGGCAGAAAGTAGTTAACTACAAAACTGAAAGAGCTGAGCAGAAATTTGAGCTGCTCATACCGCAGCAGGTAGAGGGCGAGTCTGGGGTTTGAGTCCTACTAAACCACATATGGGCTAAAAACATGGATTCCCATTGAAACTCCAGAAGGACTAAGCCTTAGGAATAAAGACAAGATTCCCCAAACTAAGAATTCTTAGTTTCCATAAGACTAAGGGAAAATCTGTAGGAAAACAAAAACCTTTACAGAGTATAAACCAAAGAATGCATAATTTAAGTGTGATTAACTAATAATTGTTTATTAGAATAAAAGTGAAGTCTCCTCAGAGGAAAATAGCTGAAGCCAGAATGTACAATTTAACTTATCCAGTACACAGTTTTCTCCAGTATACCAAATATTCTAGGAATGTGAAGAAACAGAGCAATCTTACTGAAGTGAGAGAAATAGCAGTCAAGAACAACAAAAAATAAGTGTCAGTATTACACTAAGATTAAGTTAGCAGAAAATGAAAGATCTCAAGTTAAAATCAACAGATTCATTGTTTGTAAGAGAAGTGAATGGAAGTTCTAGGATCTCGAAGTAAAAAACATGAATTGAAAACATACTGATGGTGTTCGAAGCCAATTGAGCAGCAAAAGAAGATAAGGCCAGTGATAATGAAAACAGATCAATAAAAAACACTCAAACTGAAGAAAAACAGTAGAAGATAGATGAGCAAAATATCAGTAACCCATGAGAGAATATTCAGTGAATTACCGTATGGGTATTTGAACCCCTGGAATAGGAAGAAAAGAAAAAAATAGTGGATGGTTTATTTACCTTTATGATAATTATCAATATTTATTAAGCATTTACTATGTTCTAAGCATTATGCTAAGCCCTTTCATAGAAAGTATCCCATTTAATTCTCTTAATCAACCTCCTGTATTAGATATTAGTATATTCCCCTTTTCATAGATGTATAAAATGAGACTCGGAAAACTTAACTCAAGTTCCCACAGGGTCAGAAAAGAAACCTAAATGCCACAGATCTCTTCAGTCTGTCGGGCCTTTATGCTTGTGTTCTTAACACATCTCACCTTTCATTAATAAGAGTTTTATATAATAGTTTGAGTGTTCTAAATCTGTTCCTTCTAAAGTTTTCATGGGAATGTTATTCTTTATCCTCTGCTGACAAACCAAAGAGGAAGTATTCCAAGTATTACCATGTCACAACAACACTTTGCAGATGGAGGGGGGAAAAAAAAAGTGCAATGATGTTTCTTTTTTTTTTTTAATTATTTTTTTAAAGATTTTATTTATTTATTTGACAGACAGAGATCACAAGTGGACAGAGAGGCAGACCGAGAGATGGGGGAAAGCAGGCTCCCCACCAAGCAGAGAGCCCGATGTGGGGCTTGATCTAGGATCCCAGGATTATGACCTGAGCCGAAGGAAGAGGCTTTAACCCACTGAGCCACCCAGGTGCCCAGTGCAATGATGTTTTTAAAGGCAGCTCCTATGAACTTGCAAGAGCCAATTATACACATATCTTTCCAGGTTCACGTTCAGTGACATCATGCCAATAGCATGAAATTGGCATAACAGCATTTACATGAGAGAGTTCTCCAAACAGTACAAACTGGACCTTGACTTCCACTTTCATTCCACTTCCTATCCCTGCCTGGGCAGCCAGGAACAAACATTTGCTAGATTACAACTGACGCATACCAGGATACACTGGATCCCACCTCAGTGGCTTAAAATAAAACCTAATTTTTCAAGAACATACATAAAAAGAAATCAAAGATAAAATTTATCTTCATGTGTAGCATGAATCCAGTAGTACAACATCATTTTCTCTATGTATATGTGGGCAACACTTTCTCTGTATTGGCCGCATTCTTGGACAGGTTCTCACTTAATGATGAAAAAAAGGCAACAGAAATTCCAGGAGAAAAAGGAAAAACAAAAGCATGTCCTCTTGGGTATTCTGATCACATCTTAAGATTAGTTTCATTGGTTCCAGGTTGGTTCCGTAACTGCCTGTGCATACAATTTTGTAACCAAGGGAGATGTTCTAGCCTACATCACCATCACATGTCTCTCCCTGCAAGTGGGGTCAGCTCCACCAAAGTACACAACTTGAGATTAAAGGAGTTGCAGTTGCTCAGAGAGAAATGAGGGCTTTTTTTTTTTTTTTAATCAAAGAGGGGAGATTCCAGGTTCCATACCTAAAATGATAACATACACTCTACTCAGTGTATGCATGGATATCCTATTTTAAACTAAGGTGGGAAATAACTCATGAAATAAGGCTGCTAATACCTCTCCAAAATTATGGAGACTTTTAGTTTTGTTATAATATGTAAGTCTTTTATGCCCATTGGAGATCTCTCTCATGAAGCATCTTCCTTGCCACTGAACTCTTTGAGTAGGATCTCAGAAACTCCTTAGCAGCCAAATCTTGTCCACAAATGTCTTAGATGCTGTCCAGCCACCTGGCACAGTTCCAGGGCAGTGTGAACCTTTGACCTGGTTCAAGGCTGGAAGGGGAAAAAAGAAAAAAAAAAAAGGAATGGCAAAAACTTTATTTCTCTAACATTACTAGATGTGTGTGTGTGTGTGTGTGTGTATACACACAAGAACATGAGTTTAACCTTCTGTGATTTTTTCCTACCGATCTGGGATTTAGCATAAGAAATATTAAATGGAATCTAAAGCCTTGAGAAAGAATGTGATTCTATGTTTTAGTCTTATTTAAAATGAATGAGCCTGCCAGTTCCCATTTCAGCAACAATATTTTATAAAACTGCTTTGTACCAGAGAGGTGCTGCTTGGGTTTCCACAACAGAGGAGTGGTCCTCTGAGACAAAACTAAAGAGACAAACAGAGACAGATAAATCTCTGACTTTCAACTTATTTTCTTTTCACTTTCCCCTTGTTCTTTGAATAGGATTGCATTGCTGTCACAAATGATTCATTCTGCCGTGGATATGTTTACCATCCCCTTTTGCCCAAAGTAAAATTGGTCTGTAGATTTCCAAACCATGTCTTTGGTGGGGACAAGGGATTCTGTCGGTCAAATGCCTAGTCACATTTAACTGTTGCAGGAAAACAGTATGCTCTCCATGTTGGATCAAGAGATGACCTTTTCTCTAAAACATAACAATGCACTTCAAAATTACGGGGTCTATTACTAGATCTCAGACTTCACCATCCCTACTTTTAGACAGGCACAAAATTGTGCACCTTTATCCTCAACACATTCTCTCAGCTCTTCACTAGTCTAAACCCTGTATTTATCACCACTGCCCATTTACTCACAGAGTTTCTTCTCCTTCCACAAAATCTTTGTACTTGTTCATCCCTCCCATCGGAGTCCTGACCACATGTTAAGACCTCTTATCTTCCCACTTCTTTCCCAAACCATCACCATCTATGTTCACTTGTCAATCACTGAAACCCTACATCATGTATCACTTAAATGAGCATAATTCATTTTAATATTCTTCATGGGAGTTCCTTTGTTCTTACATACTTCTCAGTCTTGTTTTGTTTACATTTTCAGAGCCAAAGCAGCTTGCACACCTTGAAGAGCTTGGCCCACAACTTTGTGTTCCTTACACCTAAGTTTCTAGTAACACTAGCTGCTGTGGTGAGCCCAGTTCTTTCCTCATATGTTAGCATATTTCTCTAACTCCTGATATATTAATTCTCAAATTTGGTGTATTTCAATGTTACCTAGGAGGTTTGAAAATATACATGTAAACCCATCTTCCTGGGATTTGCTCCTAAGGTTTCAATTTAGAAGAGCTTGGATAAACTCAGAAATTTTGCTTTCATTTTCAGAATATTAACCCAAATATTCTGAAGCAGATGAGGAAAGATTAAGCTGAAAAAATGTCTAGGAGGAACTTTTAGCTGATTCTTTCCAGAGTGTTCCTGAATCATTTGTAAATGCTGCCTTAAAATAAATGACATCTCTGCTCATCCCACAGCCACATAGCCTGCAAAATCCTCATCATTAAAGATGAAGAAGGAGGAGGAGGGGGGGGAGGGGGAGAAGAGGAAAGAGGAGAAAAGATTGGAAGTAGAAAGGATTGCTGTTGAGAATGTGAAGTCTAAAGACGCCTCACTGCTCTTGGGGCCTGGAGATGCTGAGTAGCGCAGGTCTTTTATAAGTGAATTTTTCTCACATGATATCACAGAACAAAGCCATATTCTGGGTAGTCATTACATTGTGGAACACTCTAGGATTTGTGAAAGTCATCAGCTGGAATCCCAGGTCATCATTTACCTAACAAATCGTGTGATTTGATTTCTGCATTTTTGATTCCTTACCAGTTGTGACAAGATGGTCATCAAAGAATGCAATCCTACTTACAGTCCAGACTTTTTAATTGATGGGTGGGTTATCTCACAGATAGAGCCTTCTGCACATTTACCTTATAAGGAGCTCTTGGGTGGGGCAGTTGGTGAGTAGTTGCAGGGTTTCATCAGGGTCCATTAACAGCCCTGGTGAGGTTTTCCTCCATGAAGCTCCAGAAAACGTGGACTAAGAAAACCCATGAGAAAAGAGGTAGAGCAGGATGGCACAGTACAAATAGAACCAAATAGAACCAAAACCTATTTTGGTTCCAGGAGACATGGGTTCTGTTACCCAGCTATATAAAATAAGGATAGTAAGTTTATTAAACCCTTAGCTAAAATTTTTCATTCATTTTCTCATTTGAGCTTCTCAGTTAATGTTACATTGTCCATTTTGCAGCTGAAATAACCATTAAGGAAGATTAAGTGATTTGCCCAATATTGCAGAGCTTGTCAGAGCTAAAATGGAGATTTAAAGCCAGCAGACTGATTCTGGAAATGACTCCAAACTAAAGCTATGTCACTACTTCTCTTGTTAGGGACGTGAGCTAACTCAGTCTATAAATATCTGTAACATATGTGTATGCACATGCCAATTCTGGGTATTGCATAAGGTTAACCTACAGTTCAGTTTAAAAAAAAAAATAGTGCGTAGAAGAGAACGTAAGGTAAAATCAAATGTCTACGTTGTACAGAGAGGCAGTGTGGAACCTGTAATGCCTGCTCAAATGAGTAAGCAGCATTTACCTTGTCAACCAAGAAAGAAGTCGCTGAATATTTAAAGAGGCAGTTATTGGGGTAATTAGAATTGCCATCTAGGAGACATAAATTCAGGTTAGAAATCTGAAGTATATTTCCAGGAAGACAGAGGGCAGAATTTTAAGGCAAAAAGTCATGTAGTTTCTGTATGCAAAAGAGGGATTGAAAGGATAGCGGGGATTGGTTGGGTTAATATGCAAATGAGCAATTGAGACTTGTCAAATGGTCTTGGCTCCTTTTAAAGAATGCCAAAAGATTCAGGTGCCCCGTGAGGAGGGACTGAAGTCCAGGCCGAGGGCCTGCAGCTGGCAAAAGTTTCAGGGGTTCCTCCAATGAGGACACGCATAAATTGCTCCTCCCCTCTGGTCTCGCCCCCCTATTTTAAAAAGACTCTCTTAGGTCGGCTTGCTTGTTCTCTAGCTCTGTCCCTTGAAATCTTTTACCATCTCCCACCCTTTGTTACTATGCGGGAATGCCAAGCTAAAATTGTAAGGTCTCTTTATGTTTCTTCAGGAGTAGTAGGTGAAATATCTGGCTTTAGAAATTTAGCTAAGAAAAGGCTTTGGTAACAGGGCGCGGCCGGAAAGGGGGCCGCCCCCTCGCCCGTCCACGCAACGCAAGTTCGTGGGGAACCTGGTGCTAAACCATTCGTAGACGACCTGTTCAGGGTCGGGGTCTTGTACGTAGCAGAGCAGCTCCCTCGCTGCGATCTATTGAAAGTCAGTCCTGGACACAAGGGTTTGTAAAAAGCAAAGAAAAGAAAAGAAAGAAAAGGCTTTGGTGGGGTGACTGGGTGGCTCAGTTCGTTAGGTGTCTGCCTTTGTCTTGGATCATGAGTTCAAGGGCACGGGATCTGGCCCCTCATGGGGCTCCCTGCTCAAAGGAAAGTCTGCTTCTCCCTCTCTTTTCCCCTCCTCACTATTGCTGTCTCTCTCGCTCTCTCAGAAACAAATCTTTAAAAAAAAGAAAAGAAGGCTATGATGAATAGAAAAACATGTCTCCAGAATGCCAGCCTGAGTTCTCTGCCATCCACAGAGGTAGCCTCACTTATGAAAGTGGCCTTTGTACTGGAAGATGGGAGGAAATCACTTAGCTTACTAGGATCTTTGATGTTTTTTCCTCTAAAATGGGTCCAAGGGTAGAAATTTATACTATTTGTATTTTAAACATCTGCAACTCTATCCCATTCTAAATCTTTGGATTCTCTGAATAAATAATATTCTTGATCTTGAGCAAATTACATGACTGAGGACATGAAGACTGCATAAATAAAAAAGATCTGAGACATTTTGCAAAAGTTTAAACAAAGAACATATTCCCTATGCATTTGAGAAAGAATGAGACATTTAAAAAACTTCTAAGGGGGGGGCAGTTATCAGAGAAGAGTAAGGATAAGGCAACTGGAACTGTAGCAGTGGGAGTACACTTGGCAACACTTAGTAAACCAGATGCTGCGATTCTGGGACATGGGCTGTGTCAGACAGCCATATATGGCCATATATGACAGAGAAGACTCGGGGAAGATGAGTCTTTTCAAGTAACTTCAGGGTTTTCTAATGAGAAGATGGGTTATATTTTCCCTCATGACTCCAAGGATTAGAATGAGCAGCTGGAGGCAGCTTTTGTTTTTCAAAAGAGGAGCACTTTTCACACCTGTCAAACCCACCCAAGAGTGGGCAAGTTCCTTATTCTTAAAACAGCTAAAGAAAAGCTAGAAGATGAGTAGAGATGCTCTGAAAGGGATTTGAGCTTGAAAAGTTGGGGTTAAGGTGGTAGTGCTTCACAAAGCCAACTGCTCATCAGAATCCTCTTTGGAAGATTTTCAACATGCAAACCTATTATAATCTGATTCACTATGGGTAACAAAAGCCTGCAAACTTGTGTTTGAGGCAAGCAATGCCCAGTTGCTCTGTCATTGCCACCCATCATTGAAAACAATGGACTACATTCCCCAAAAGTCCCCTTCCAGGTTTAGGATTCTTTTAAAATAGCTTTTATAATATCTACCTCATGCTGAGCACACCTGTGATGTGGGCTATGATATTTACATTCCACTCATGGTCTTTTCTAGTGCTTGTCCTATCGCGTGGGGCTGGCTCTTTTATAAATGAGGAAAGTGATACTCTTCAAGGTTCTCCGGCAATGAAGTAGAAAACTACTAACACATGCTGCCCAGTGCCTATCTCTTTGTGCCTAAAAAGAGTTCCCTCTGGAATCAGAGGATCCAGGATAACAGAGAGAAGGTGCCTCCAGGAGGGTAGTAATGTCTGCCCATGTCTTGTGAGCAATGACTCTTTGTAAAGCCTTTTACTGCACACGAAGCAATTGCAGTTACTAGTCTTCCAACCCACACCTGAGTCCTAAGTGCCTTCTGTAGCATATGAGTGAAATTAATCCAAGTGACCGGGATAATGGGGAAGGGAATTGTAAGAGAAGAATCTGGAAAAACTTTTTCCAAATGCAATGTATTTATCTGATTAATACCTCAGCTTCCTGGCCACATTTCATGCATATCAGCTCTTAGAGACAAACAGAATTTTCTCCAACGGAGCTGACTGAGCAGGAATGAGGTGACTATGTAAAGCAAACTCAATACAAATGCAATCAGGTTGGCCAGTTTCAGAAGAGGGGCAGAGCCTGTACTATTACATTGGCCATTTCTGATCCTCCTCAGCGGCAGAACGGCAGCACAGGCATTGTGTGATGATCAGATAGCTCTATTCACCTCTTTGATTTATTTTTCCCTTCAGGATAGGAAAAGAGAAGTAAGAAAGTCCGATTTTTTTCCTCAACCCAAAGCAGACCAAATTTTGCCAAATAAAAATGATTCTGGATAAGTCAGATCTTAGGGCTCTTTCTTCATCAACAAAAAAATCAGCATCCAGTGTTGTTGCTTCTAGCAATTTTTTTTTTTTTTAAATCAAATGAAGATACTGGCAGCTGCCATCAGTAGGACCCAGGGAGAAATGCATTACATTGCCAGAATCATGAACAGCTGAGGCAAGGGCCAATTATTACATGTGTGCATGAACTACGTATTCATGTAAGAGCATTTAAATGATCTCTTTTGAATAATACCATTTACATTAGAGATAATGACTTTTCTGAAAACAACAGTGGGGGTAATTGTATAATAATGCTTACTCAGGTGTTTTGTGTTCTTCTATAATAAGACCATAACAATGGAAGCCAGATGGCCTCGGAGACATGGTATGAGTTCTCTCTTGTTAAAAAGCAAAATTAAAAGTAATTCAACAGTAAATTTAAAGATAAACCTGGCTTCATGAAATGATCTATGAACTGGTGGCATCCTGTCCAGCAAACAGAAAGGAGCTCTATCCAACTGCAGAAAGGGATGGAAGGTTTACAAAGACAGAGCAAGGAGAAAGGAAGTTATTAGCAAACGATGCATTATTTTAGGCAAGGTCACCCTCCTCTGGGAATGGAAGGGGCTTATCAATGAATTACCTCTGGTGTTGACCCAGAATGTCCAGTTTGGCTGGTGAAATATTATATTCCTGAGGCCATTGAAACTGCAGTTAGATTAGGCATTAAGTTTTGGCTTACTGACATGAGGCTTTCATGTAAATGACTCCATGTGGGGGCCTGTGGTTTTCTTTTTAACCCTCTTTACCCATGAATTGGGCTGTGTTGACATGGTCAGTGGTGCACAAAATATCTGAGATAACAAATCTTTTCAAATACAATCTGGACAGGGTTGAAAGAAATGAGAAGACTAAGTAGGAGCCTCTTTAAAATGAGACCGTAAACCTGAAATTAATACCAATGTTTGTTAACTAAATGGAATTAAAAAAAAAAAAAAAAAACTTGGAAAAAAAAAAAAAGAAAATGACACCGTAAGAGTGTTGTTGAAAGAAAAACCTAAACATATTATAAATTTTGAGAGTTTATTTGAGCAAAAATTCATCTGCATTGGGCATAGCCAAACTGGAAGTGGTTAGCATTGTCCAACTGAGAGGAACTAGGGGAAAGATTTAATAAAGAAGCAAATCAAGGAAATCATTCGATGGCCTCTTGCTGAAGTGGCTATATTATTTAAGAACATTACTTGGTGGTTTGTGACTGGTTTCCTTAGGTTTCCATTTTTAACTTTAAGGCACAGGTTTGG
This sequence comes from Mustela nigripes, assembly GCF_022355385.1. NCBI lineage: Eukaryota > Metazoa > Chordata > Mammalia > Carnivora > Mustelidae > Mustela > Mustela nigripes. The sequence continues at coordinate 170,454,435 of NC_081560.1, read as the reverse complement.
GTTGACTTGATCAGCATGAAATCTCCCTCAGTCCAATGGCTTTCTTGTGGTAGACATGAAATTTGCTGTGGAAATAAGATTTGTACCACATCAGGTAAATAGCATGCATTCAGTAAATGTTACTGAACTGATTTGAATTAGGGATTTGATTAGGCATAGAAGCTAAAAATTATTAGGCATAATGTTTACATCAGGACTAAGCCTAGTACTTCCTTGGGGCCAGCTGCCTGTTTTTGTAAAGTTTTATTGGAACACAACCATGCCCCTTTGTTTACATATTGTCCATAGATGCTTTTGTGCTTTGGTGGTAGAGTTTGAATAGTCCTACCAGAGACCACAAAGCCTTTAAACCTACAAGTATAAAATATTTAATGAGTCTTCATAAAATGTTTACCAGCACTTGTTCTACATATTTGTAATGGTGATGGTAGGAAATAAAAGAGGTCTGAAATTGGACAGAAGGTAATGAGTTGAATTGAGGAATTGGCTTTGCAAACAGCTGATGTCACTGTAAGAAAAATACTCAAAAAAAGGTGTAAAAATATAGATCCTGTGGTGTCAGTACTATAACAAAAGATTTTCTCTACATTTAAGAAATACCAAAGTTTAGGATTTTTTTTTAACATAATAAACTCCTAAGCAAAGTCTGACCCTGAGATATGCTCAGAAGTAAGGAATAAACAACAGCAAGATTTTTAGGAGAAAATGGGTAATTATTATCACTATTTTGCCCCACATCTTGAAACTATTTACGAAGAATAAAAAGGAGATCAGAATTGTGTATTAGTGTGGTAGGAAATTAAAACCCCACTAGCTATTCCAGCAGTGAATTTATTATAGGATTTTTAGGTGGAGAAGGAGCAGGCTAGGCTTCTTTGATATTGTAAGTCAGGTTATTTCTGAACCGAGTCAGAAAGACTCTGTTTCAAGAGTTTTAACCTCCTCCAAGTCCACCCAGCTAGTCCCACCAACCTTTCGGAACTTCACTATGTCTCTATCAATGCCTTGTTTACGATAAGACAAATGCAGCAAATCTGTGAATTCAACTTATGTTGTAATTCTGCAATACTAAGTAATAGATTTTGTGCAATTATCAGTAAAGTCATCCTTGCAGATAAAAGAAATTAGAGAATATTTGGGGAATATTAAAGATGCATTCTAATTCCTTGATAATAATTTAAGTAGGAATTTAAAATTCAGAGGTTATAATTTTCTTTTTGTGACTTCTCCAGTACAGTCACAAATAGTCACCTTGCTTTCCCAGTTTTTTTAAAGCTTACAACCACTGTAATAAAATATGTCTCCTATGTCCTCCAAATTTCTGGCTTAGTAAGTACATCATTACATTCAAGCTTACAACAAACCTCTGAATATTCACCTACATTGTGCCACAAACATTTTACTACACTCTGTATCCAGCCATAATCCAGAACTTTTTCCATCTTACTGTTAATGGATTTAAATTACATATGTCATTATATTAGATCCTAAATATTTAATCACTAAAGTTCATATTTAATCACTAAAGTTCAATGTTTAGTTTTTGCTCACTCCCCATTTAGGTAAGATTTATAACTTAACATTTATAAATGTTAACATTCACTGAGTTTTTACTCAAACCTGTGGAAAGATTTCATTTCTTTTATTGTTTACAAGTATGCTTGTAAAATTCTATTGATTTTTAGATAGTAATATCATTCCACAATCTTACTAAATGCATTTTCTTGTTCTAGTAGTTGTTTCTTAGGTTTTATAAAATTGTTCCTGAAAACATTTTTTTCTTTTGAAGATTGAGACCTCCAGTGTCATAATGAATGGAAGAGGAGGCAGGGATCCAATACATTTTGTTCCCAACCTTGAGAAGAAAGCATTCAGTATTTCACCATTCAGTAGATGATATTAACTGTAGGTTTTTCTTTTTCTTTCTTTCTTTTATTTTTTTTTAAGATTTTACTTACTTATTTGACAGAGATCACAAGTAGGCAAAGAGGCAGGCAGAGATAGAGAAAGAGAGAGAGGAGGAAGCAGGCCCCCTGCTGAGCAGAGAGGCTGATGTGGGGCTTGATCCCAGGACTCTGGGATCATGACCCAGGTTGAAGGCAGAGGCTTTAACCCACTGAGCCACCCAGGCACCCCCTGTAGGTTTTTCACAGATGCTCTTTATTGCATTGAGGAAATCCTTTTCAAATTTCACTTTGAGAGTTTTTATGATGGATAAAAGTTAAACTTTTCAAATTTACTGCTGAAAATAGGGTAGCAGTCATACAGTTAAATAAATAAAGCAGTCATAAGGTTGAACACATTTTTGCAATATTTAAGTTATTCTGGCAATTAATTCTTAGGTCTATTTGATTATCTAAAAAAGTCTTTCCTTGATTGATTTTTCAAAGATCTATTTCATGATTAGAGAACTCTGACCAGATAGCTCTTATGCTCTTTGTTTACCTCCCCCTTTAAAACTGTAAAGATGTTGCTTCTTTGTTTTCTAGTTCCCTAAGTTCTGAAAAGGGATCTGTAGCAATCCGTATTTTTTCTTTATTTTATGTTTCTTTTTCCTCTGGCTACACATAAAGTTATTCTTTTCTCTTTGTTTCAGGAGCTTGTCTATGATATGCCTGTGTGTATATCTGTTTGCTTTGGTTTAATCTTGTTTGGGGTTTTTTTGTTAGTTTTTATCTTTCAAATTCTGAATAGGGATTTCTGAGCTTCTTCTATCTTGGTTTGTTGTTGTTAATTAACTTTGGAAAATTCTTGGCCATTAACACTTCAAATATTTCTTTTTTTTTAAATTTTACACTCATTTTAATATTTTTTTTATTTTTTAAATTTTTTAATAAGCATATAATGTATTTTTATCCCCAGGGGTACAGGTCTGTGAATCGCCAGGTTTGCACACTTCACAGCACTCACCATAGCACATACACTCCCCAACACTTCAAATATTTCTTGAGCAAAAGTTTTTCCCTCTCCTCTTTTTGGGACATCAATTACATATATATTAAATATAAGATACTGTCCCATGTTCTTAGATGTGCATAGGGTTCTATCCTTTTTTTCCTGTTTTGCTTTACTTTAGACGATTTATCTTGACCCATTTTCAAATTTGCTGATACCTGTGTTGTGACTACATTACTGAAAATGTATCAGATCATTGAAGAAGTTCTTTGAAAACACGATATATGTATCTGTGTGTAAACGGTGTTTCTAGCATTTTTATTTCAATCTTTTTTTTCATCCTTTTGTGGTAAGAATAATAGCCACCCAAATATGTACATGATCCAATCCTCAGAACTGGTGAAAATGTTCTATTTCATGGTGAAAGGGATTGATGAATATGTGATTGAACTTGGGGCCTTACACAGAGAGCCCTGGATCACCTGGGTGGGCCTGACATACCAACTCTGTTTTAAGATGAGAAGGTTTAAACAACTCCAGTGCTCCACTCTTCCCCGAATTCACATCCTTTGAAGTGTGTGAATGCCTTTACAGCTCTCTCCATCATCATAAATAGTTGGTGTATCTCTTCCCAACCCTTAAATCTGGGCTAGACTTTGACTTGCTTTGGGCAATGGAATTCATCGTTAAGTTGTGAGCCATACGTTGAGGCCGGGTCTCAAGAGGTTTTGTGTGCTCCCTCTCTCTCTTGGAACCTCACCACTTTCATGATAAGACATCCTAGCTAATCTGCTGGGACATGAGAGATGACATGGAGAAAAGTCCCAGTTGTTCCAGCCAAGGCCAATCCAGAACAACAAGCCACCAGCGGAAACATGAGCTCCAGCATAACTGAGTCCTGTGAAAATTCCTCTTACCTAGGTTCTCCTCAGTAACAGCAAATACTTGTTTCAATCCACTACATTTTGAAATTTTACTTCCCAATAAAATCTTTCAATGTTTAAGTTATCTTTGGAGTTTTCTACAGGAATTCAAAGAAAAAGTAATAAGAATATAATTTCTAAACACTTTAGTGATATTAAATGTTCAGTTACATGAAAATTTGGCTTTTGTTGTATTATGCACATAGATACTTCTATAGGACACGTTCGTTTATTATGGTTTGTACTAGGAAGAAAATGAATACCACCATTCTAAACAGAATTTTTTTTTTCTGGAATCTGAATCACTTGTCATTAAGAAAGAGTGCTCATCAGGCAGACTCTTGGAAGAGGCAGATCATGGCTAAAAGCTACTCTCCATGCTCATTAGTATCATGGCCCAGAGGAGGAGCCCCTTTGTTCTCTCTTCTCCTCTCCCCCATGATATTTTTTTCCCTCTTTCAGACCTCATGTGATGATTTCATTTTATAATAGTGGAAAACCTGCTCCTTAAAGAACAAATACATTCTGATGAATTTTCATCAAAAGAGTTATAAAGAGATTGTACTATATCTCCTATATTGCCTATCCCTTCAACATCCTTTAATTAAAAAAGGATTCTGATAAAAGATGTTATGTTGATCACACGTACGCTTCTCTGACTGGGAGCCCCCGAGAACAGAACCATCTGTACCAACCACTGCACGGCTTCTACAGGCTGTTTCCCATCCATGTGGACACATTTGGCTGACTGGATAGAAGATCTTATTACTGAAAAGATTTCCAGACCCAAATCAGTCTACCAGTCCTTTTATTCTTAGCTTAGCCTTCCACTTGGCATTTAAACTGGACCGGGCTTTAAGTAGCATTGCCATCATGCAAAACCTGCACTGTTCTTGGGCACTAGGCAGCTGGATGTTCAGGGTGGAGATAATTGCTTCCTGCAACCACAGAAGGGGTTCCTTGCCTGATGCTGGGTCTGACGGGCCGCCGCCTCTGGGGCTGGTGAGCCTTCCTTATTGAGGACGTGGGACTCTGCTCTGGTCTGATGTCACCCTCTCTCTGGCTCCCAGGTTTTCCTGTCTGACTTGATTCTTTGCTTTCTTCAAATCTGCCTTAAAAGTCCCAGTTATGACTGACAAGTTCACAAAGTTTGCCCTCCAAAATATGTATGGTCCTTGTGCTCATGGAGCTTATATTTTTGTTTTGGTTTTGGTTTTTTTTCCCCCCTTTTTCCCTTCAGAGCATACTGTCTAAGAACAAGAACATTCTTTTATGTAACCACAGTGAAGTTACCAATATCAGGAATTTAGTATGGATACAATATTTCATTTTACCACTGTTCCAATCATGCCCAAAGGAGATCTTTAGATCATTTGTTCCAGTCAGTTGTCCAATTTCTTTCCCTGCCTTTAATCTGGAAGTCCTCTTCATATTGTTTCATGACATTGATATCTTTGAATAGTCCAAAACAAGAATTTGTCAAATTGTTTTATAGAATTTCCCTAAATTTGGGCTTGCCTGAGGTTTCTGAATGACTAAATTCAGAATTCAGAATATGGAATTCCATATCCGTGATGTTCTGTCCTTCTCTGTGTATCTTGTCCCCAGGCAGGTGATACTGAACTATTACATTTCAGATGAATATTAACGATGATCCCCTGGTGTCTCCAAAGTATAGCTACTATGTTGCACCTTTTATAAATATCTTGGTAAGATCTATTTGGAAGCTTTTATGGACTGGCAGTGTCCTTTCCCAAAATTTTATTAGTTGAACTAAACCCCAATGTGATGACATGGGGAGGTAGGGCCTTTTGGATGTATTAGGTTTAAATGAGGGTACGGCTCCACATGGTGAGACAAGTGTCCTTAAAAGAATAGAGACAAACACCAATCCTCTTTCCCATTATCTCTTTCTCCCAACCCATAGATCCCTGGTCATATGAAGACAGCAAGAAGATGGTCATGTGAAAGCCAGAAAAATGACTGTGAACAGGAGTCAAATATGTTGGAACCTTGATCTTAGAATTCCTAGTATGTAAAACTGTGAGCAGCGTCTGTTTAAACAACTCAGTCACTGCTATTTTGCAGTGGTAGCCTCAGCAGACTAAGAAAGAAACAATGCAAGCATGCCCTTGTGCATCAATTTTTCATCCACCAGTTTCAGCATCCATTAAGGATTTTTGCCTGAAAAAATGAGTATAATGATTGCCAAAAGATGATTTCCTAATTCCATCATTCCTTCCATTTTTACTATTGAAATTTTTATTGTAAAGAACTTTATTTATATCCAAATGGAGTCATGGATTATTATTTTATTGTATGGATGAAAAACTCTACTACTAGTATTCATTTAGATGTGCTCAAATGTGTACAAGACTTTGCATGTGGTGCCCCATGAAGCTGGCATTCAAGTACCTCTTTATTTTATGACACAATAATATTCTAGGCACATCAGATTCTCTTCCATCCTATCCCTGAAACCAGCCATTTCTCTCAAGTATTCTAGATTCTTTAAGTGGAAGATGGTATGAAAAACCAAAATATGACCACTAGGTGTGCTCATTGCTAGTTAGGTTCTAGTCTCTGTCAGTGCACAGAATTAGGAGCCAAATGTGTACACAAATAAGTATACCATAATACATATACACTCATATATTTATATGTATTTCTCAACATGTCCATATTGATACATGCCTATACATTCAACCATATACACATATACATACATGCATATACAACCCCAAACTTCTATAACTTTCTTTATATTAAAATCATTAGTTCACACCAATGCCTCCCATTTCAGCTGAATATTAAAGGGTTCATAATGTCCTACTCCTTCTCAGTATTTGTAACTCCCTTTTATGACACTAAGAAACCTGGCTCCCATTTTCTATAATATAATTACTTAATTGTTTTGATCAAGAGTACACAAAGTAGTTTTCACAATTGTTAACCCATTATTTTGTGAAAAAGAAACCTACCAAACAGAGCTCAACATATCTTAAAATTTTGTCTTTAGCCTAAACCATATAATCTACTGAAAAGTTGAAAAGTTACCTGATCTAGTTCTTTTTCTCTTTTCCTCCAGCATGGTTACATTATTTCTTCAAATAGGGTTTATAAAATGTGCTTCTATTTCTACCATGTTTTAGTGTTCCCCTCGTACATATTTATATTTTCTGTTTTTGAGGGTTTGAAACATGAACATAGTTGTAAAAGTTAAACTGTTAAAAATTGTTCCATCAGAGAAACAGTATTCCCCACCCTCTACTTCCATACTTTCCATCTTTCTTACCCATGTACTGTGAGTTATCACTTTCATTAAGCTCTAGTTTATGCTTCCTGTGTTTCTACAGGTACAGTTAAAAGATAGAAGTATATCTTCTCATCTCCTCTCCCTTATACGAAGAATAGCCTACTCTGTATAACTGCTTTTTTATGTTTTAAAATTTTTACTGAATTATATATCCTGAAAATCATCCCATATCATAAATCTTTCTCATCCCCATTCTTTTATTCTGGCTGCATTGTATTCCATTATGTAGATTTATGATAATTTATTGAACCCCTTTTCAGTGTAGGAGTATATAGGTTTGTAATATTTCAAATTTATAATCAATTTTGCAGTGAATATTCCTACAAATGAACTTTTCTATTTTTGGAGATACATCTTCAAAAATTCCTAGAACTATGATTTCCTGATTTCCTGGACCTAATGTGAACATACATGTAGTTCTGTTGAATATTGACAAAATCTCTAGAAGTTTAATGCCAAGTACATTCTAAAGATCATCACATGAGTGTCAGAGTAACCGTTTCTCTACCTCCTTACCAACAGTGCATTTTTTTTTTTTTTACCAGTTTGATATATGAGAAATGGTAACCTGGTATAATTTTGTTTTCTGTATTTCCATTATGAGGAAGATTAAATATCTAGACATGGAAAGACTTTAGATATTATGATGTTAGCCCCATTAAATGGGTAAGGGAATTAGGCTCCAGAGAAATAGAATTGTCAAGTCAAAACACACACACACACACACACACACTCACTCACATTATGTTATATAAACTAAGCCAGATATATAGATATTTAAATATCTCAATATCATATAAATGATAGCAAGTTAGTTCTTTCTGGAAATACAAAGGGGAGATAACCAAGTATCCTACCCATAATGAACTTGCACTCTGGGAAATGTATTTTAAGGGGAGGTTACAAATATTAATCAAATATAGAAAAATTACATGATAGTTAGTTATAACTTAATTTCTGTATTGTTAGAGCAAATAATGGAATTGATTGATCTTGTCAGGGAGGTCACTGTGAATATTCCTAAAGGAGTAAGAAATAAGCTTGCCTTAAGGATGGGTGCATGTGAATTAGGTGACTGAGAGTACCTAGGACCAGAAAAAAGACACTGTGTTCAGGTGGTATAACAGGTGTCAAGAGCAGAAATCAGACCAGTGGTTGTCACAATGAGGAAAAGGAGGCGGGGGGTACAATGGGTCTATAAAGAGGGATTGGTTAATGGACATGATTCTTGAAGATCAAAAATTTAAATTATTTGAGCTGAGGAAAGGGAGATGACATGATCTTATTTTGTTTTGGAAAGCATCCAACTTAGTGGTAAAATGGAGAGTTCATACAGTGGGGCAAATTTGGATTAAAGCGATCAATTGAGAAGCTTAGCAATGGGCCAGGATTTAGTGCAATGTTGATGATAGAGACTCTTCTAATACTTCTGAATTAGTAGCTCATGTCAAGCCCTGAATTAGGGTCTGGAAGTAGAAAGAGATAAATAGAAGGAACAATATCTAAGAGTTAAAATAGGCAATCCATGTTGGTACTTTGGATATGAAGTACAAGAGAGACCAATTTAAGGATGACTACAATTAAGGATGACCAATTTAAGGATGACTTCTGGCTTTTGGAAAACAAAACACGCAGTGATTTTGAAGGAGACCTATATTTGGGGAGGAAATTCAAACATTGGGGCTGGACATCTTGAAATCTGTGAAGACTTTGAGACATCTTTTGGAGGCTGTCAGAGTTCATTTGGTCAGGGGAGTTCAGAACTCAGGGAGCTGTCTGAGTCAGAGTTTTGCCTACAAAGAGATGACATTCCATGTGCTGGTGTAGGTGAGGTCTTCTAGGGGGAGTGAACAGGAGGAAGAAAGAGCAGGGCTTGGACTGAACCTTGAGGGATACCAGCATTGAATGACTGTGGGTGTAAGGGAACAAATTTAGCAAGAGCAGTAGGAGGAAAACTAGAATGGTACAGAATCATGGAAACTAATTGATTCTGGTTTTTAAAGAAGCAGGGATGTACTGATAATGTCAAATTCTTCTAATAAAGTATAAAAAGAGTAAAACTATTTGGCTTATGACAAGGAACCTCTTCTCGATTTCAGTGAAAACTGATGAGTGATGGAGAGGTGAGATCCTGGAGAAGGAGGAAGTTTGGCTGTGAGGAGGTTTTTTTTGTTTTTTTTTTTGTTTGTTTGTTTTTTGTTTTTTAAAGGAGATTGGGAGCTGTGTGGTATTTTCAATGAAAACATGCAAGCTTGCTCTGGGTCTGAGATTGTTTGTTTTTTATTCCCTTTAGTTCTACACTTTATCAAAAGGTGTAGGTCTGGATCTTTAGGTTCTCATAGGAGATGCCCCTAGGATCAGTTAAGAAAAGGACATACAAATGGCTATCAGACACATGAAAAAATGTTCATCATCACTAGCCATCAGGGAGATTTAAATTAAAACTACATTGAGATATCACCTTACACCAGTTAGAATGGCCAAAATTAGCAAGGCAGGAAACAACATGTGTTGGAGAGGATGTGGAGAAAGGGGAACCCTCTTACACTGTTGGTGGGAATGCAAGCTGGTGCAGCCTCTTTGGAGAACAGTGTGGAGATTCCTCAAGAAATTAAAAATAGAACTTCCCTATGACCCTGCCATTGCACACCTGGGTATTTACCCCAAAGATACAGATGTAGTAAAAAGAAGGGCCATCTGTACCCCAATGTTTATAGCAGCAATGGCTACGGTTGCCAAACTGTGGAAAGAACCAAGATGCCCTTCAACGGATGAATGGATAAGGAAGATGTGGGCCATATACAGTATGGAGTATTATGCCTCCATCAGAAAGGATGAATACCCAACTTTTGTAGCAACATGGACGGGACTGGAAGACATTATGCTGACATAATCAAGAGATTATGGAGGACATGGGGAGTTGGAGAGAAGAGTGTTGGGGTAAATTGGAAGGGGAGGTGAATCATGAGAGACTATGGACTCTGAAAAACAATCGGAGGGGTTTGAAGTGGCGGGGGGTGGTGGGAGGTCGGGGTACCAGGTTGTGGGTATTATAGAGGGCACGGATTGCATGGAGCACTGGGTGTGGTGAAAAAATGATACTGTTATGCTGAAAATAAATAAATGAAAAAAAATAAATAAAGCACACCTGGGGTTCTGAAAAACACACATGAAGATCCCTCACTAAGCAGATCATCTCAGAAGTTCCCAGGTTGCTGTTGGAAGGGTCCCCAGGATAGGAAGATAACATCTGACAACCGGCATAAGGGTTTTATCTTTATTAACCAAAGTGCAGCTCTGGGGAACATCTCAATTTGAATAAATGATGTTTTTACTAATGCAGCCAACGTTCAAAAGTTACAAATCCACCGCTTTCCATGGCAAGCAATAGTGACAGTTCTGTTTTCCTAAATAATCTGTCTCATTAACAAGAGCAGTCTACTTTTTAAGCATTAACTCCCCGAATGCTGCCACTTGGGTAAACACCAAGGGCTGGCAACAGAGACACAAGCTTTATGATCCCCCAAACCCTGCATTTCTATGGCTCCTTTTGTTTTTTATCAAGTGAATTTTATTGTGGCAAAAAGGTTGCAAAATGAAACTTGTCACTTCCCGATGGCAGTAATTTAGTATCTAACAAGCAAAAGTCCTGAGCCCCCGAGACGCACAGTAGCTCAGGAACTGATGCTGAGGGCACAAATGGGGTTGACTCTGCAAAGCAGTGAATGTGAGTCAGAAATGGAAATGAGGCTGGGGAAGCCATCTCCAGTGTGGATGTGAGAAGGAACAAAGAGGAAATACAGATCCGATTTTTGGAAGACGTTAAACCAACTAAAGAGGGGCAGTGGATGTCATAGGAGGAATATTAATAAAACAATAATCAGGATACTGATAATAGCCCTCACTGATCATGTGCCATACCCTACAGTGTCCTGCACTCTACCATGGGCCTTACAAACCTTGTGAATTCTGTGAAGGTCTTAACTTGAAACTCTATATATAAATCTGGAAAAATTGAAATAAAAATAATGGCTGAAGTCCAAAGCAAGTGCAAGTCAGGGAGATAGATTTTAAGTTTCGGTTCATTGTTTAAACTCTTCTAACCATCATGTCCATCACTGAACAAGTAAGGAGGGTCCTTCTACTTATGGCTGGAAATCAACTATGTGACTTGGTAAGGTGGAAGTTAAGTGAGTGAGAAGTTTACATATAAGCTGTCCCACATGAATAAGGAGATTGGATTAGACAAAATGACCTGATCTTATTCAGAATTAACCATTTACCCTTTATATTGCTAGAAACTTCTATAGAGAGGCTGCCTCTTAAATCCCTACTAATGCCACTAAGGAAAACAAAAGCTAGAGTCCTTCACAAATGAAGCCCAGGATGCATAAGTGGAGGTTTAAATGGGTGAATAAATGATCAAAGGCCTATGTCCATGGCGATGGAGTGATATGAGTACTGTCTCGTGTCCCTGGGGGAGGATGTTTTCTTATGTAAGAATTCTTAGGTTGGCTATTAAGGAGGGCACAAATTGTGTGGAGCACTGGGTGTTATATGCAAACAACGGATCATAGAACACTACATCAAAAACTAATGATGTACTGTATGGTGACTAACATAATAAAAAAACTTTAAAAAAATCTTAGATTGGGTAGAATGCTTTCATGTCATAAAACAAACAAAAAACAAAACAAACAAACAAAAAAACCCCACAAAACCTCTTTGGCATTCTTGATGATTTTTTTTTTTTTTTTCTGTTTTGATTCCCAAATACATAGTGTCCTTAGAGGGCATAGTATACTTTCCATGAGAGAGTGAATATGGGTATTACTATTATGTGATTACTCACAAATACAAATGAATTCTTGTCTATACTTATTTTATTATCAGGATCTCTGGGACTAAAAAGTGGGAGTATAAAACATGCAACTTCATAACACATATCTTATATATTGTAAAACTTTATATTCAGATCAATTTTTATGATACCAATATACCAGATGTTTGCTTAATGCTTATTTTGTTAATTCTCCCTCTATTTTTGTTAGGTATATCTCTTGTTAATATATAAAAGACTTATTTAAAAATCTGAGACATTTTTTTATGGAGCACCTGAGTGGCTCAGTGGGTTAAGCCTCTGCCTTCGGCTCAGGTCACGATCCCAGAGTCCTGGGATCGAGCCCCGCATCGGGCTCTCTGCTCAGCAGAGAGTCTGCTTCCCCCTCTCTCTCTGCAGCCTCTCTACCTACTTGTGATCTCTCTCTCTGTGTCAAATAAATAAATCTTTAAAAAAAATCTGAGACACTTTATAAATATATAAGTATAATTAATTTACATTTACTATCGTACTTATATTTTTGCTTTATTCTTTTGTTTTATCATTCTCACTTTTCCCCTTCTCTTCTTCCTATAATCGGTTATCTTTTACATTCTTTGTTTCTGTACTAAGCTGTGTTACATTTTTTCTATAATTTCTCAAATATATTCATCTACAGATATTTTGTAACTCTATAGATGTTTGCCATTTTTTATTTGAAAATTTTATAATTTTGTATCTTTCATAATTTTTTGCTTTTGATTTATTAAGATGTGATGGGTTATCTCCTATAAATCTTATTTGATATTTATATTTTTATTTAATCAATAATAGCCCTAGCAGTTTTTATTTTCTCATTTTAATCTCATCAAAAATGACTAAGGGGTTGTGGAAGTGACCCAAGTGTCCCTCGGTGAATGAATAAACAAAATGTCACATATACACTCAATGGAATATTACTCAGCCTTGAAAAGGAAGGAATTTCTAACACATGCTACGATATGGATAGATCTTCAAGATACTATGCTAAGTGAAATAAGCCTGTTGCAGAAAGACAAACCATAGGATTCTATTTATATGAGGTACTTAAAGAAGTCGAAATCCTATAGTAGAGAGGAAACAGAATGGTGGTTGCTGGGGGCTAAGTATAAAGGAAATGCAGAGTTAGTGTTTCATGGATGTAGAGTTCCTGTTCCAAAAGATGAAGAGTTCTGCAGATAAATGGAAGTTATGGTAGTACATTATGAATGCATTTCATATCACTGACTATACAGTAAAAAAGTTATGATGGTAAAATTGATGTATTTTACCACAATATAAAAAAAATTGTGCATAGCTGGTCCATGCATACATGTATTTCTGTTGAAGTTTAAACCTTTTTCTTTTCTGCCAGGAATCCAGGAACTCCTTCATCTTGTGAGTTCTGTTAATGTCTCAAATAGAAATTTCAAATTCACAGAACTCATGAAAATTTGTAGCATGTCTTATGTGTTCCACATAGGTAGGAATAATTTCAGCTTTTTTTTTTTTCCTCCCAAAAGATCTTTAAGTGCAAATACTACCACAATCACTGGTTATTTCAGCAGCTATTGGGATAGGGAACATCTCATCAATTTAACAGAGAGATGACTGTCGGAAATAAATTAACAAAGACTAGGCATAATCTGACAAAAAATGAAATAGTCTAGTTATATATTTATTGGTTCATGGTCAATGTTTTTACATATATATTTTTTTAATTGAGGTATAACTGACCTACAACATTATACCAGTTTCAGGTATACAACATAATGTTTCAATAGTTGTAGACATTATGAAATGATCCCCACAAGAAGTCTGGTGAACATCGACCATTACACATTAGTTACAGAATTCCCCTTCTTGTGATGAGAACTTTTAAGATCTGTTGTCTCTGCAACTTATTTTCTAAAGATCTTATTTATTTGTTTATTTGAGAGACCAAGCATGCACACACAAGTGGAGGGGAAAGGCAGAGAGAGTAGGAGAAACAGACTCCCCACTGAGCAGGGAGCCCCATGCAGAGCTCGATCCCAGGACCCTAGGATCATGACCTGAGCCACCCAGGCGCCCCTCCCTGCAATTAATAAATATGGAATACAGAAGTATAGTCACCATGCTGTACATTACATAACCGTGACTTCTTTTGTAACTGGACCTTTGTACCTTTGGATTCCCTTCACCCATTTCCCCATTCTCTCTCTCCCACCACTGGTGAAGTCCCATGTGTTCTCTAGATCTTTAAGCTTAGTTTTGTTTTGTTGTGGTGGTTGTTTTATTTGTGTTAAAGCCCACAGATAAATGAGATCCTATGGTATTTGTCTTTCTTTGTCTTAGTTCACTTAGAATAAGGCCTTCAAAGTCTATCCATAATGCTGCAAATGGCAAGATTTCATTCTTTGGTATGTCTAAGTAATACATATTAATACTTCCTTTATTCATTTATTCATTGGTTAGACACTTAGGTTGTTTCTACAACTTGCCTTTTGTAAATAATGCTACAATGAACTTGTATAACTTAGGTATCTTTACTCGTGTATATCAACTCATGGAATAAGTTGAAGCTACAGACATATAGCATATGGTAAAGAAAATTAAAAATATCAATTAGGTTGAAATTTTAATTTAAATACATGTTTTATACATTTAGATCCAATAATTTCACCCTCAAATTAACTCTATGATGTAATTAGAGAAGTATGCAAAGATTTAAATATAAGAATGTCCATTAAATACTTAGTATGCATAGAATTGCTGAACTGTTACTGTACACCTGAAAGTAATATAATACTGTACATTAACTATACTGGAATTAAAATGAAAAAGTAAAAGTATATCACAGCATTGTTGATAGTATTGAAAAATCTGCAACAGTACACATGTCCAACAATAACTGCTTAAATTATGACTTCTATACAATAGAATATGATAAAGCTAATAAAATGATGTAAGTACACTGAGGTAGAAATGGGTTCAAATTTAGGGGTCTTTAAAAGGTACAAGGTATAGCATAAGTCCATTTTCTTTTTTCTTAAAGATTTAGAAGTTCATTTTCAAGAGGAAGAAATTAGAGTTAGAAGATTATTTTTAGATGGTGGGTTGATGAATACTTTTTATTCATGTTTATCTTGAATTTTTATTTTCTCTCTATATAATTTTGTGCAATGAAATAATTGAGAAAAATAAAATTAGGGAAGATTATGAGCATTTAAAATATTTTTCTTAGTTCAGGTTTGCTGGAACTAGTTCTTCCAATTGGCTAATAAATATGAAACCTAGAATTTTGTAGTTTTGCTTTTTTTCCAACTGAGTGCCAATTAGTCAAGATAACATCCAGGTTTAAGGATTAAAATGCGATCACCTGAATAATTCATAAATTGGTTTTTCATGCTTCCCTGCTGGGGTCCTAGTGCCAAAAATTGGCACTGACCAATTGGAGAGACTGACCAAAATTGGAGAGAAAGTAGACAATGTGTTTTCTTGGACAGGCCCCAGAGTAGGGATGTTGCATTCATTCTCATCATGAGTCATTCTGCACCCATGCCTGCCTCCTTCCTGACACTGAGCAAACATTTGGGTTGGGGATCCTTCTGTGATGTTCTGACTTTGGGAAGTATTTTCCTTTAAGTCTGTTCTTCTTTTAAATATGACCTGGTCATATGGAAGAAATAGGACTCTGAGCATCTTATCTCCAAGAGAAACATCTCCTTGCCCAAATGGACACTGCGGTCTCAGGGCCTATGTTTAACTCTTTTCACTCTAAAGACCTGACTAAGAGTCAGACCCCAGCTTATGTTAACGGATTGAAGACTCCTACCAACTTAATGCTAAACTGTTAGAAAACATGTATCATGGCTGTAAGTTAATTCATTAAAATACGTAATATTGCACTCAATTTGTACTGAATCATTTGTATTGGATTGCATTGAACTGAACTGACCTGACCATGCTCAATGCCATAAGTAAATGAGTAGATCAACCTTAAAGTGAATTTTTGTGTAAGGACAAAAACCCTGAGACCTTAAGACACTCTTTCACCTTATTCCCAATCTCCCTGACTTAGTCTCTGTTTTATAATTCTCCCACATACAGATTAGACAGTATGTCTGTTTGGGAATCTATTTCCCCTGTCCCTATATTTTTTTACTAAGCCACTTACCATACTTGCTGTTCCCCTCCCCTTCCATACCGCTTATGTATATCCTATCCTATCAAATATTGCCTCCCAGAAACTTAATTATATTGCCTCCAATATACAGTCTCCTTTGTTTTCAGATAAGTAGAATGACTGAGTGCATGTGACATATGTCCAATGTAAAGTCAGACCTCGCGGATGCTGGCTGCATTAAAGAATCAATGGATAGATTCTAACATATAAAACATAAGATTTACTGTATCTATTATCTATCTATGTCTATAGTACATTCTTTTAGATCTTGAGTTTACTTAGACATAACTTTCTTCTTTATTTGATGCTAAGCCATTTTAGTCCAGGCATTGTGTCAATGATAACTCTGTACTTTCCCTCTTTTTCTCTAACACTGACTGGCATCGTTCTTCACATAGATTAGAAATTCAATATAAATTGATTAAATGCAAGATTTTATACACTAATGAACAACTTATTGCCATCATGCATGTTTTACACTCGTCATATGATTATATTCTCATGTTGCCATGTATTCTTTGTTAGCCATTTTCTTTTTATTGAACAGGAAATCAATTGAAGAAAGAACTACATTTTGTGCATATTTATATGCACATTACCTGGTTCCATTTCTATGTCTGAAATCGAAGAATTCGTGTCTCCCACTCATCATGTGTTTGTTGAATAAATGAATAAATCTTAGCATAAAAAGACACCAACGCATTTTTCCAGGTGCTTTACTTATTTACTCCCTCATTCTTGTTGTTTGGGGGTACTTTCTCTGGGCCAGATATTAAATTATTCATTGCATGTCCCAAACACTCAGCACATCCATGCTTAAAGTCAACTGTGTGTGTGTGTGTGTGTATGTAAGTGTACATGTGAACACAGACTCTAAGAAGAGTCCATTGTTTAAAGAGGGCAGAAGTAGGTGTTATGCTGATACTCAAGGGAAAAGAGAGCTCATATTCTGCTTTCCTACTATGAAGATGATAATACTGACTCTGCACAGAGAGCATAGTGAGAAATTCAGTTTCCAGCAAGAAGGGCTAAACTGCTCTAACCATAGATCCATACTCTGGGTTCTGAGTACACACCCAGATTAAAGGGGTTGGGAAGCCAGTCTTTTTTTTTTTTTTTTTTTAAGACTTTATTTATTTGGCAGAGAAACAGCCAAAGAGGGAACCGGAGCAGGGGGAATGGGAGAGGGAGAAGCAGGCTACCCACTGAGCAGGGAACCTGATGGGGGGCTAGATCCCAGGACCCTGGGATCAAGACCGGAGCCAAAGGCAGACACTTAATGACTGAGCCACCCAGGCGCTCCAGGAAGCATGTCTTTACATCTCAAAAACACTAGAAGGCTGCGGTCCAGGCAAAATGTGTACTCGGGATATTTGGACAGCAATGAGGAATCTAAAACTAGAGCTCTTCAGAGCGAATGGCCTCAGGCATTTTGCATAGTGGAAATCTGTTTGGGAGCCAGCCCCTTCCCCCTCCCCCCCTTCAGTAAAGCGTTCATTTTAAGGAGTTAAAAGAACAGCAAAAACCACGCTCACAGAATGTTAAATCATGAAACTCTCCTGGCATAAAAATATTTTCACTGAATAAGATTTTAAAAAGATTTAGTTCTTTGATAACAGTAGTAATGCAACACTCCTTATCAAGATTTATGAAAACGAACCAAAGAAAAACAGAAAAAAGATCAATGTGAAGATTATATGACGGTAGATCATTTCAGATTTATACAGATATTAAAATAATGGTACATAATATACTCTTATCTGGACAAAATGACAAGACGGAAAAATTCACCACAACAAAAAGAGCAAGAGGCAGTACCAAAGGCTAGGGACCTAATCAATACAGACATTGGTAAAATAATGGTACATAATATGAACAAATGTCATTATCAGTGGTGAAATATTGAATTTCCCACAGAAAGATGGAAAAAGGAAAATATGCCCTTTTTAATAACTTTATTTAACATTGTACTGGTTATCTTAATTACTTCAATAAGCTAAGCAAATAAAAGACATCACTTTGGAAAAGTTCTTTTTTTTTTTTTTAATACCTGTCAGTTTTCTTGAATGATGACTATGCTCTTAGTATATCTAAATACTAAGGTTACAATATTAAAGTACAGAAAATTAAATTAATAAATATAAGCAGTGAGATTCATATGCAAAATTCAATTTTAGTTCTATATATTGCTAATTGAAAAATCTAAAACCTGTTTGTTATTTGTTGCCATGTAAAAGCAAATACTTGGGAATAAATCTTTTTAAAAATGTCCAAAACTCTATAAAGAAATCCACAAATGTTATTGATATAAAATGTTTAAGGTTAAAAGTGTACATATTTGCTACATGAACTAGAAAAATCAATAATGTGAAAAGTTCTATTTTCCTGAAACTGTTGTATAAATTGAACACAATCACACTGTAAGTTCCATAAGGATATTTTGAAATTACAAATTCTAAAGTATATTTGGGAATTCTAAGAGAAAATAACAGCCAAGACAATTTTTTTGAAGGAAAAAAGTCAGAATTTATACTATCAAATAACAGTACTTGTTACTAAGCTACTCTAACAGAGGTAGTGTGGTATTGGCACAAGGATTGACAAATAGACCATGGGAACACAATAAAAAAGTCCTCAACAGAATCACAGTTATATGGTCTTCTTTCTATACAAAAATGATGTAGTACACATGGAAGAAGATGGATATTTCAATAAATTATGCTAATCGATGGGATCTCCATATTGAAAAATACATATATAACTCTACCACCCAGAATATTTTTTTAAAAAATTGCAGGCAGATTTGTGATCTTAAGGTAGACAAATACTTTTTTCAAAAAGTAACTGTTGTTAACCTAGACTACATTCATAATATTTTTTTTAAATCAAAAGAGGCATGTAGAAAATGAAGGAGAGTCAATTTCCCATATCTATGTATCTATCTGTATCAGTAAACATATAAATATAAACATAGATAGGAAAAATCCCTTTTTACACCATGCATTAAAAATATTAATTTGAAATGATTCATAAATTATTTTAAAAAGTATTCTAAAAAATAGAGAAATAGGATAATGCAGAAGGCAAGGATTACCTAAATGAAAAAAAGAAGGGCAAACCACATGAACTAGAAAAATCAATAATGTGAAAAGTTCTATTAGTATTAGAATACTAATAATGGAGACATTAAATCAAAAACTTTCCATTCAACAACACTAAGAGAATGAAAAAGAAAACCACCAGACAAGGAGAAAATATTTGTAATAATTTATATAATAAATGACTCATCACCAGAATATACAAATAATCCCTCCAGATTAATGATTGAGAAACCAAAACCCAATAGAAAATGGATAAAGTAATTGAACCATCTCCACAGAATAAGATATGTCAAATAACTACATGAAAAGATGGTCAAATGCATGTCATCATGACCTGGAGATTAAAACTACTGTATGGACACCTGGGTGGCTCAGTTGGTTAAGCATTTGTCTTCAGCTCCTGTCATGATCCTAGGGTCCTGAGATAGAGCCCTGTGTTAGGCTCTGTGCTCAGCAGAGGGTCTATTTCTCCCTCTGACCCTACCCCAATTCATGCCCTCACTCTCTCTTGATCTGTCAAATACATAAAAATCTTAAAAAAGAAAAAAAAGAAAAACTGAGAAAAACCTCTACAAATGCCCCCAAATTACTAAAATGATAAAGACAGATGATATTAAGTGTAGATAATGAAGAACTAGAACACTCACTGCAGTTGTGACTGTAAATGTGCATAAAACACGTTTAAAACTCTTTGCATCAGACATATCTGGGTAGCTCACTCAGTTAAGCATCTGCCTTCGGCTCAGGTCAGGATCCCTGCATCCTGGGATCAAGCCCTGCATTGGGCTCTCTACTCAGCAAGGAGACTGCTTCTCCCTCTCTTGCTCTTCTTCTGTGTGCTCGCTTGCTCGCTCTCTCTCTCTCCCCCAAATAAATAAAATCTTTAAAAAAATTAAAAACTTCGCATCAGGTAAAGCTGAATGAATTTATGCATACCTTATGGTGCAATGATCCTACTCCCAGGTATCTACTCAAAAGAAATTCCAAATCTCCAAAAGGATTCCACAAGAATTTCCAACAATCACTAAATAAACTGTGATATGTTATTATCTGGAAAACTAGGCATCAGTGAGATTGAGGGAACTATGAGCTGCGTGCTACAGTGTAGATGAATATCACAGTCTAACACTGAGGAAGAGAAGCCAGACACAGACAAGTACATAATATAAACATGAGAGAATTTCTATCAGGTTGGAACACAGACAGCAATAATCTATAGTGTTAGAAGCCCATGTATCAATTACTTTTCTTGAGTAGAGAGTGGAGTTATATAGAAATGGGAGAGAATAAGACTATTTTGTCCACATTTCCTCTTATAAGGACAGCAGTGGAACCTTATTAGAACCCACCCTCATAACCTGGTTTTAACTTAATCACCTGCCAGTAGAATGTTTGAATAAAGATAACCTTGCAAAAGAGTTTGAGGGGAGGGGGATGAAGGGGAGGGGGCAAATGTTCCTAGAAGACCAACTAGCCTGGATACATACCAAGGATATGTAGGAAATGATTCATGTTACCAAAAGCGGTTCAACTAGCATGGATTCTGAGTATGAATCATTGAGTAGTGAAGGATAAGGCAAGAATAGTTAGGCTTTTGTCCAATTATGAAAAGCTAAGATTATAGATGGTATTAGGGTACTTGGGCTTTTGATGGAGAATTTGATGAATATTACATTTGTCCCATGCGAAAGCTGATGACTGACTGACACTTACTATAACTAAGAATCACTTTAACTTTTGGGCTAGAAACCATCAGGCCATAACTCACTCCCAAATTTATTTTAATCCTGTTTATATTGAGGAAAATGCATTTTAAGTTTTAGGATTTAAATGTCAAGTGAACCACATTTTTTAAAAAAAAGTTATCTAGAAAAATTTTCCAGGAGAAATACAATCTGGCTGTGGACTTCCTTGCCTATCCTTGTCTCTGTTGTAACACCAGCACTTCAGCTGGGTATGTTCAGGTGTATAACATGGCCCCTTGCCCATAGGACTGCCACTCAGGACATCCCATCAATGGAACAGATGTAGATGCTGAGCCAGAGGCAAGGCTAACTCTTCTTGGAGTGCCATGTGAGACCAACATGATGGTTCTGGCCCAGAAAATGTGAAAGCATCTGAAAGTTCATTTGTTATTTTCTCACTCTATGCCTTTTTCTTTTATTTATTTTCCCTTCAATCTCCCTATATTTTCTTTTATTCATTCCCATTTTTCCTTACAATCTCTCATTGGATTCTCTGTTTTTTCTAACTACCCCTGCCTGCATCAAATGCTTTTATCATTACAAGTTCATGTGCTGCAGATTTCCCAATCGAGTCCAGCATCTCTGTATCTCTCTGCCTTTCCCCTTGCTGAGAGTGCCCTCAGTCCTTGCTTTGGTCCTACCCAGACTGCATGATCCACTGAACCCCCATTTCTGCTGGGAATCCTTCCCTCAGTTCTTCAGCTAACACAGACCTCTCCCTCTTCTGAAAGCCTGTACCTCTGAGACTCTGTCATTTGCCACTTACCCAGCATTGCACAAATGGTAGATACTCCTCAAAAGATGCACTTGATGAGATATATATATATCCAGAAAATAATAGATGTTCATTCATTGCTCACTGATCAACTCCCTGCTAGTGAGAAAGAGAAAATGGGAAAATAGAGACATATTTAAACAGGCTTTTTAGTGACCCTTCTTTTACTTTTCTTTAATCTTTTCTCTGTACAGTTTTTCAGTTTTGAGTTCCCCTCATCCTTTCTTAGCCTGTTTTATTTTCCTGCCTGTTTTATTCTCTTATTTCCTCTCATTCTTTGACAGGTGGTCACATACTTTTTCTCCTATTCATTCTTTGAAAGATTTCTAAGACCACTGTGCAGAGAACATGCAATTTCTCTCTCTCTCTCTGTGTGTCTTTCTACCTCTTTCTCTTCTGCTCTCCTCCTCTTCTGTCCCCCTCCTCCTCTCCCCTTCTCTTTCTCCTTCTCCTTTTTCTACTTCTCTTGCCAACCTCCTTTTTCCTGTTCACCTACCCACACACTCTGAGTAATTCGATTTTATTTAGAATGAGTCAAAATAAAATTGCTTGAGGGCTCAGACCATGTAGGCCAAGCTTTGCCTGGAGACAATACTTACAGCTGAGTGATAAATGGGAATTGCTATCAAGGGGTTGGTGGCCCGTTAACTGACGCAAGCCTGGAAATACCGTCAAAAGAATTGCTGAATGTAGGAGAGTTCAGAGTTAATGACTCCTGCACTAAAAACTAGATGGCAAATAGCAACCAAGACAAAGAGCATTACTGTAGTCAGTCTGCAGATAGAGTTGTGCTATAAGGTTAGACTTGTCAGAACAGACTCTCACCTGGCCTGGAGATCTCACCTGCAGGATAAGACAAAAATTCCTTGGGAATCCAGGCTGATAGTTTGCAACGTCTGAGAGCTGGCCTTTGGACAAACAGAGGTTAATGGGTCTTTATAAATATATCAGAGTCTCCTGTCTCAAAGTACTAAAAACATAGTAATGGCTGGGGCTCAGACATAGAGAATAAGAAAAGTTCTTCTTCTGGACCGGAACATGGATGGCTTTTTTCCTAGGAACAAGGAGTCATTTGTTAGCTTCAGTGAATGGGGTCCAAGTTCTTTCTATGCTCAGCGATTCCTTGATTATCAATACCCCTAAACAGTAAGGTTTAGCTAAGTTCCGAAGTTGTGACAAAATGCAGGTTTAAGTTTTCTGCGTAGCTCCAGGCCTGCCCTATATGACTATCCCATGCATACTGCCCATCTGCACATCTTCCCTTAGCTGTGACTGGCTGAAAAAAACTTTCAGATGACAAGTCTCAAGGCAGAAGATGCCTGAAAGCCTGTGACTCTCCTGTGAAGGAGAGTCATTTTCGGGGGGGGGGGGGGGAGCAATATATGCATACACATGCCCAATTACAAGTGCCAATAAAACTTTGGTCAGGCTGTAGAATATGAAATAAGTGTTTTATTTTTTGTAATATTTATTTGCTTATTTGAGAGAGAGAGAGAGAATGCATGGGGGTGTGGGAGGGCAGGAGAGTTGAGAGAGAAAGAAACTTAAGCAGACACTGCACTGAACACAGAGCCTGATGTGGGGCTCATTCTCACAACACTGAGATCAGGACCTGAGCTGAAACTAAGAGTCAGATGCTTAACCAACTGTACTACAGAGGAGCCCCAGTGTTCATTTCATGAAGAAAATAAATGATGGACAGAAATTAGTCTACCATGACAAACATAGGATCATAGAACCATTGGCAACAAGATTGATTAGAATGAACCTAAGTTGGTTATGAAATTCCTGCTTTGCCATTCCTAATTTTTTAAAGGCCCTCATTCTTGGAAAATAATTACTAATCTCCATTTATGTGGTTGGGTTGGTCCCAATGTTCTCCATATTCAGAGGTGGCATATGACTCAGGTCTGGATAATCAACATACTCAAACTCTTAGACTCTTGGTTATATATGGACTCATAAACAAAAATGGTCCAATGAGAATGAATCTTGAAACATGCTAGGGATAACTGGAAAGAAAACTTGCTAATGGATATGTTGTAACAAGAATCAGGAATGTCAGTCTGGATCTTCTGGGGTTGTCCATGAAGGAAAAACTCTCTTAAGAATGAAGCCAGCCTAGTACAAAGCAAAAAGGAGAGGTAGATGTAGTTTCTTGATAACACTGTTTGAATATCCATAGCCAACTATTCCTGAAATGAAGTAGTTTTGAACTTTTTATTTACATAGACAATAGATTCACTTTTCCTATATGAAAGTCCAAGTGGGATTTCTGAGAAACAGAACTAAAATAGTTGTTTTGAACCCTTCTACCTGATCTTCTATTACCCTGCATCTGCAGGTTAGGTAAAGCAGCCCCCAATAAAGGTAAAAACAGAAAAAGAAGAACAATGTTTCAAAAGGAACAATGAATACTGAGCTTAGTACACAGAGAACACTCAATAAAAATTGTTGATGGATCAGCTAAATATTCCGTAGCATGTAAATATCTGGCTCTTCTTTGATTTCTTATGAAATCTTAACCATAAAACTTCCTTATGACTTCCTTATAAAAATATGATTTTTCCTCAAAACTGAGACTCTTCTGAGAGTAAAAGGAGTTCTTAATAATTACACCAAAAAACATGCATAAACTGAGATTTTGCTGTGGAAAACCTGGGCATATATTTTCTCTACGTGTAAATAAAGATTTTTGATGCAAGCTCCTATATAAACCTATTTATTCAAATCTCAGGAATGATACCCAATTCTGATTTCTTCCCTCTAGAATATAAAGAATAATAAAGAGAAGTATGAGTATGTTTAATAAAAAACAAGAAAGAAACCATAAATAAGAATTATCCTGTGAGATTTTTTTCCTCCTAAGATAAAAAAAAGTGAATATATATATAAAACATTGAATTTTTATGAGGGCCATAAGAAATTCTACAGTCATTGTGATCTTCTAGAAAATAATTCTTGCTCAATGCACAAATTCTTACCTAGCGGATCTAATGCTTATTTATTTCCTTCCCTTATTTTTTTCATTCAGCCATTCATTAAGGAAATATTGACTGAATCTTTTTAAGGTTCACTGTGTTGAGACATAGATTAGTCTTAGGCATTTGAGGTGTGAAACAAAACAAAACAAAATGAAAAAAACTAAGAAAACCAGGAAGATGTTCATTGAAATAAAAGGACGTACTACGTGTGAAGAAGGAGGATGTCTTTATGAGGACCTAAATATTGCATGAGGTTAAAGAGTACTCAAAGGAAAGAGGAAGAATGGGTTCAGATCACAAGAGGTCAAAGATTTGGGAGTGTGCCTTCCTTTCTGCTGACATGACCATAAATATGCTTTCAGATATGTGAGTGATAAGGTTCTGAAAACTGTGTTGTAGCTAGGATACCACCAGGCTCGAGTCCATGATGAAAAAAAAAAAAAAAAAAAAAAAATAGGTCTAACATTTACAGAACTCCTGCTATTTTCTGGGCACTGTTACAGGTGCTTTCCATGTTTTAATTCATATAATCCTCATAAAACCAAGTAAGTTAGTTACTCTTACTAACCCCTTTTGATTGGGGAAGAAAACGAGGCACTAATATAGTAAGAAACTATTAAAGGACTTAAAGATTACAAGTAATGTTGCTGGGATTTAAATCTAGACTTTTTTTCAAATCCCTCAAGTAATCACTAAATTATAAGAAAGACCTCCCTGAGATGAATAAGAATTCTCAGCTAAGGAGAATAACCTTAGGAGAAATGCGAAAAAGCAAGGTAAAAGATAGAACTTTGGAGTGGCAAGGTTTTGATGTTCTGATCATACAATAATGTTGTTATATGCTCCAGGGAGTGGAAAGAACTGGAAATAAGGTTGAATTTAAACTTGAACTATAGAACAGATGCTGTCAGAGGAACCCAGTCTTCTAGAGCAAGGAGTAACAAAACCCTACAGAACATGGCTAAGGCAGCAAGCAGGTTGGTTTGCATAACTCCATAGGTGCAAAAAGTAAACACTGAGACTCACTGGATCAGATTAAGATATTAGTCACCACACAGATCACAGCAGGAGCATGAGGTTGGAAGTACCAGTGCGTCTCCCCAAGGCCCACAAAGTGATGCGATGAGCCCAGATGGCTGTTACACACTCTATGGGTCGCACTGTAGCTGAAGAACCTATGGCCAATGGCCCAGTAGATTTTATAGCAAGCAGTACATAAAAGAGTCCCTAGGCTCCAGGGGGTGGGGGATAGTTGTACTACAGTCATGCTGCAGCTGTCTTGTCCTACTTAACTGCTCACATCACTAGCCATAGAAATAGCTCCCTGTCAGGGGATAGTTAGGTCTTGAAGTGTGGCACACCCAGTTAGAATGCGGAAAGACAGACAGACTCTCCTAATGGAGGCAGTGATGACCTCAGTCAAGATAGGAACTATATGGAGTGCCCATTTTTAAAGAAAAGAGAATAGCCCTAATAGACATAAGAATGTCCTGAATCAGAGATATTGTTACGATATCTAGGGAGCTGCCTTCCAAGAACTAGTGAGAGGAGTTTGGGATGAAGATACATAAAAGGATTATCAATATGTGGTTAAAGCAAAAGCAAAGGAAAATTGAATGACATTCTTTTTTCCTTCTCCTCCCCCTCCTCCTCTTCCTCCTCCTCAGTCAGTTAAATTCATAGAGAAATAATCCCAGTTGTCTCCTCTCTGTATTTCCTATTTGTCGTCTAAGACCCAACCTAACATGATTTCTAGCACAGTTCTTGGGACAATATTGGTATCACTAATATTACCAATTGACCGAAAAACTGGAAAAATGAAAGACTAAATAAAACAAAACAAAAAAAGATTGTGTGTGTGTGTGAAATGTTTCCCATTTACTCAGCTGAATTCTTATAGTACTTGCTATTTTGATGTATATGTGACCTTTTCCAACTCTTCCCCCCACCCCCTACTTATGTTTTACTAGCTGAGAAGCTATTTAAACACAAGACTACTAAGTAAACAACTTTTTATAACCCACTGCTTCTAGCAAACTGCCTTATCCAAGGTCAGCACTAATTAAGGTCTTCATTTTGACAGAAGCAGGCAGAAACTTAACATAGAGTTTGTGTGAGTGTCTATGTTCCTCAAAGAGGAAAACATCAAATAGCTTTCATATTTGAACATTTACTGGGTGTCTATCACAATGCTCATCTGATTACATATATTATCTTATTTAATCACATTAAACCACAACAGATCAGAAGGCTGGCATCATTATTCCCACTGAAGAGACGAGGACACAGACTCAGCATATAGAATGTGTAGAGAACTATAAGGATTGTGAATAGCAGAGCTGGGGCTTATACCCTCATATCCCCGATTCCTAAGCCCTTGGTCATCATAAGTGTACTCTGTTGACCTTTCTTATGCTGCTGCTTTCTCTTAAAAAGACATAGCTTTTATTATCATTATTTCTGGAATCTCAATTTCAGCAACAAGACCATCCCTTTGCCTGCCAGCGAGTTTCTAGGCCACAGCCACTGAGTAAGCCTGGGGTGCAGCCAAAAGTTAAGGAAGCGGGTGCCACAGTTATTAGGGAAGTTGTTGGCCTTGTTCCCTAGGCCTGTTCTGCCCAGTTCCTCCCATACACAAGATACTCTGCATCTGCTCTCCCAAGGACAAGGACGAAGGGACTGAGGCTGATAACGACAGATCCACTCTACTCCCTTCTCTTGAAAGAGGAAGAGCACAGACTTGCCTAGCTCAAGCTCTTATCAAGATAAGATGAGTAGTAGTAATAAATTTATCTACAAGTCTTCTTAAGCTCCCATCACTGAAGAGGAGTTTTAATCTCAGGCAGCTGACCCTTTTCCAGCCAACTCAGACTATAGAGCATAACCGTCCAGTACAGCTTTCTCCTTTATACAGGAGCCTCCATAAGGCCCTCAGGGGCCTGAAGTTCTTCCAACAAATCAGACTTATCTCCGTGCATATTTACTTACATTTTATAAATACCTTTTTTCCTACCAATAATCAATTATGGCAAAGATTACAGTGATTTATAAACAATGATGTTTTAACCAAACACCCTGATCAATCTTCCCAGGAACCCTGTGAGTAATCCCAAGTCCCCATTTTTCTGATTAGGAAACTGAACCTTAGGGCTGTTAAGTGACATGCCCAAGCTCACTCCAACCACGACTGGCCTCACCAGGATGTTAAAGGGGAGAAAAATTTTTCTCTTCCTCCCTTCTAGGTTCTTTGGTTGGCCTAATAGTTAAGTTGACAAAGACAGATTAGATTAACAAGAGAAAAATAAAGTATGAGGCTTAAAGGGGCAAAGCAACCAGCCTTATACATAGTAGACAAAGAATACATATGTGAGGTATTGCCAGAACAAAGGGGGTTTGGCTTGGGGGAATTAATTAGTGAAGATATTACAAATTTGGCTTATACGGCCTTCTTGGTCCCCAATTCCCAGTCTCTGGTGATAAGGGTGTTTCTCTACCTCTTGCCACAAGGAGGGTATCTTTGCATGAGAGATTTATTTTCTGCTTTCAGGGAGACAAAGGAAGTCTATGTCCTTCTTACAGTTGTTTTTCCTTAAGTAACTCTAATTCAAGGTAATTCATACGCCAACGTGGCATGTTTGGGAGTGCCCATTCTCCTTCCCTTCATTGTGAACTCCTCTCCCGTTAATCTGATTGCTTCTGTATAGCAAATTTGCCTGCCAAATAATAATGCTCTCCATTTGTTTAATGCTTAATAATTTTAAATGTTTTCCATCTGAATGATCTGGTTTCAACCTCCTAGCAGCAGGCCGTGTTCCCTCTTTCACAGATGAAGACACTGAGGCCCAAACCATCAAAGAAGATATTTGAGATGAGGGAACTTAGCCCGTGAGTGGCTGCGTCCGATCCTAAAGCTGCTCTCAGGCTACGTCCCACCATTGCTCCTGTCAGTGCAGGCCATGTGGCCCTTCATTATAGAAAGGTCCATTTTATAACTATCTTTTCTGTCAATAGCATGAAAACAGAGTTGTATACATTTTCAAAGGCGCCCATAGTTGACTGAGAAGGAAAAGCATATTTAGGGGTGCAGGAATAAAGCCCAAGGAAGAGGCCAAAATGGGATGCCCTGGGTATCTGAAGTCCATGTCTCAAGGAGCAGCATGTGGGCAGCAGCTCGCTGAGAGCAAGGCTTCTGTGGTGTAGCCATAAAGTCCTACAGCAAAACCTTGTCAGCCTTGGCATCTAACAGAGCTGTACCAGAGTCAAGCCCTGATTCTGCTAACTAAAGACTCTGACCTTGGGTTATTTACCTGCCTATCTCAGTACCGCTTTCTCTATCTGGGAAATAAAGAAACAGTCATGCCCACTTCATGGACAGACTAGAGGAGGGAGTAGATAAATACACATGGCATTGACTTACACAGCATGCACCGCTGAAGAGAGAGAATGAAGTCAAGATTCATGTACAAATGGAGGTGATGATGTTTGGGGGCTGGGGTGGAAAGAAAGTATACAGCAGGGTTGAAGTCTAACTCTGTCTCCTACCCTGTTCCTAGTACCAATTGTGAGTTTAAAATATCAAATTCATTCCATTTCCTTCAGTCTTACATTAATACTGTCCATGATAATGTAGCACATTCTAGAAATTTCTTAAATCTTCACAACCATCCAGTGGGAGAGGTACTGGAGGGGGAAACTCCTCCATGTTACCCATGTTGTATGATGTGTGCCCTGCTAGACAGAGGAACATACACATGGAATCAATGATAGCAGAGGGCCAAGAAATCATGTTTTTAGCCCCAAATTGGCTAAGATTGTTAGCCATATAGGCAGGACACCCACAGCCAACCCAGAATCTGAGCTTGAGGAAAACACTGGAAGTCATCCACCCACCTTCCACCAAAGGCAGGACTTCCTTGTGTTGATTGTGTTCTTGGAGATCTCCCCACAAACTTAGGCACTTCTTTGTTTTCTGAAATTTTTTTTGTGTTCAAGCATGCCTCCAGACCCAGAGTCTACCACTAACCTATAAGACTCTTCTCTCCTCCATTCATCTAAACAAGAGGCATCTGCTCCAACCAAGAGCTTCCCCTCACTGATAGAGACCAGAGCCTGCCTTTCCAAGTCCTGCTCTGTTCTCCCCTATGTGCGCAATGAACTTTCTTTTCCTCTCATCCAGACCAGATGTATTTCTCCTGGAAGGTCTAACTTAAGTTGTTTTCCGTCAGTGGTCCCCCCATATTTCATAACCATCTCTCTTTCCCTTCAATTTGAAGCATATATTATTCATACAACCTATTTGGAAAATTATCATAGTGTAGCCTGTGATGCCACTGACATATACTCATACCTTACTGTACTACCTTCTTGACTTCTCCTTAAGAGAAGGAACGGTAATTTTTATTTTTTTTGTCAGCTACGTTATATAGACTGGTACCTAGCACACAGTAAGAATTTGATAAATATTTGTTGAGTCATAAGTTTAAAAGAAGGTTTCTTGGAATTGTGATTAACTTACATAAAATTAGTGCCCCCATATAAATAATAATGATAGTTTCCATTTATTGGGCCTCAGTATTTGACAAAATTCTCTTCTACACATTCCAAGGGGATTATCTGATCCTATAATTGCAGTAACACAAAGTATGACAAAACAAAGGAAGAGAGATTCTTCCTAGTTTGCTAGGTGCACATCTGGTAAGAGGGTAGAATTGAACTTTCATATCAGGCGGTTTGACATCAGCTCCCATTTTTAACCACTGTTTTATATTGGTTTTCAGTAGTTGGCTGAGCCACCTAGTATTTCTTTACATAAAGTAGTTTTGTTATTGGTCATAGTGTTGGCTCACAAGACTCCAAGAAGGGAAGCTACTGTCACCTCCGATTCCTGGAATGTGATTGTATCTCAATAGATTTTCAATCTGGTTTAGATCCTGTCAAACATCCAGTGAAAGAAAAAGTGATGTTGAGTGCATCTACTTTTATACCTGCTCCCACCAGCTCAGTCCGAAATATCCCTTCCATAATTATACATAAGTCTTTCTTGCAAAACATGCAAATGCCCAAATAACCTTAGTGGAGTTTCATTTTCCATGGCCGTTCCCTTCTAGCCATAATAGGCCAGCTGGCAAATATCTCCAAAACATAGAGAAAAAAATATATATTTTTAACTGTAATAGAAATGTCACTTGTCCTAGTATCCCCTTAAGCAGCAGGAGGGGGAGAGTGAGAGTGAGAGATCTATTTTGTGATTCTGCTTTTAAAATGCATGGCACTTTGTCCCTTTCAAACAAATGTTTCAATCTTTGAGGAGTTTTGGGTCCTGCGCCCAAGTTTTTTTTTTTTTTTTTTTTTTTTTTTTTTTAAATCACTTTCAAGTTTCTCTATATTCTTGGCTTATTTGGAATTCAGAGTCCTATTTTTAAAAAATAAAGGAAAAGAAAGAGAAATGGGCTTTCTTACCCTGATTTTTTCTGGAAGGTCAAAGGCCATTCCTCTCATCAATTCATGTAGCTCTGCAGGAACCCAGAGGAGCAGCCATGAAACCCAGCTCTGTCAGGGCATACAACCGTGGAAAGGAAAGGTTTGCTGACTTAATGAAAGCTCTGGAGCGGGAGCAAACTAGGAAGAACTGTTCCCATGTTCTCCGTGTCAATCCGCTGTGTCGGCTCAGTCTTGAAACTGAGGACCGAGAAAATCTTTGACTCTAAAGAACAACCGAATGAGCGAGACCGAGGGACCAAAGGGATTTAGACTTCTGTACAGTCCCTGTAGTATGTTACTGCCTTAACTGCTTTGTCCCCTGGCCGCTGCAGCAGTCTCCTGTGTCCTTCCCCTTGGTCCAATTCACACTGATGTTTTCTTAAGTAAACCTTCCCTTGACCATCCCCTCTCACTGAATAGTCACTCCTCACCCTCCATATTTCAGCTCACTCACTGCTTTATGCTATTTTTCACCACCTCCTCTGAGTCATTTACTATCCTAGACACAGTGGATAGAACCGGGAGCAGAAACAAGGGGGAAAAAAGCCAGTATGCAAATAAGCAAGCACATACATAGGATTTCCAGGGTTCATGAGTGCTGTAAAGAAAAACGAAGCATGATAAGGCCACAAACAAGAACCAGACAGGAGGTTGCTGTGTTGCTTCGGCTGTTCAGGAAAGGTTTCTTGAGTGTGGTGACAAAGGAGCTGAGATCTGCAGAATGTGAGGCTGAGACAGGCCAGTATTTGAGAGAAAAGCATTCTAGGCAAAGGTAACAGCAATCACAAAGACACTTGGGTAAGAGGAGGTGAGAACGGCAAGAAAGAGAATGTGGCTGGAGGGGAGGACTTGGTGGAGGGATGTATGTGACTGATCGGTCAGAGCAGTAGTTGGGGCTAGATTATAAAGAGGTCTGCGGGCTGTGATATGGGTTTGGGATTTTATTCTAACGGAGATGGGAAGCCAGTGATGATTTTTTGAGGGGAGATGTGATATGATGTGACCTTTGGTTTAAGGAGAGAGACACCATGGGGCAAACAGGCTGACCATGCATGGGTCCTCATGGAGTGACCATGCTAGATGCACCATCTGTGTGACAGTCGTGTGATATGTCAGGTGAGAGAGGCAATGGAATCCAGAGTGGTAGAGGTGGAGCTATTATGAACGGACTGCATTTTGTGATACATTGGGAGGTTAGTCTCTGCATTAATCACAGTTTTCATGTGGGGTGAGAAAAAGGAGAGAAGTAAGAGGACTTTGGAGTTTTGGGTCTGAGAAAATTAAGAATAAAAAGCTGAAATTGCCATTTACTGAAAGAAGATTATCAGCAGAAATGATTTTGGATTAAATATCAAAATTTTGTTTTTGGAACTATTAAGTTTGAAATGCCTATATCAAAGGGAGAACAACCCCTTGGTTCCTCTTACTGCTGAATAAGGTTATGTAAAGACAAGCGTGGAGAAAGTGTTACGTCCTCAAGACGTTCCAATCAGTCTTCTCTAGGAGTTTCCAAACCTGGCTGCTCACAAGACACAGAAGATAGGTTTCTATTTCTTTGTCAACAGTATGTCTCTACTTATGGAATCACTTTTGACAAAATTTGTTTCAGCAGCCCCATGACCACAACAAGCATGGTGCTTCTCTAGTAGGATTCCAGAGACTTGGCATACAGTTTTCATGACCAAGATCTATTACAACAATGCAGTAAGAATACACAACTGTGTCAGTAAGGAAAAAAGATATCTCAAGCG
Organism: Mustela nigripes; assembly: GCF_022355385.1. Classification (NCBI taxonomy): domain Eukaryota; kingdom Metazoa; phylum Chordata; class Mammalia; order Carnivora; family Mustelidae; genus Mustela; species Mustela nigripes. The sequence goes on along the minus strand of NC_081560.1, from coordinate 170,421,460 downwards.
GTATCTAATATGTGTCTAGATTCACATGCAGGCTTTGGCTCTCCCTAAAAAGTTCACAAAGAACACATTCTCTCTCCACTCTTGAAAAGCAGTAGGAAATGCATACACTGTTCTTCTGCTCAGATACCCCCAGTGGAAACTCAGAGGCCAGGATTTTCATTAGGAACTGGTTATGTTGGCATGATGGCTGGCCATAACTATCAAGCTCCAGACCCCATGCTTGATGTGACAGGCAGGCAAAGTGTTTTTATCACATAGAGAACTTGACATGATCCAAGTATCCAGACACCAGGCAAGGGCTAACATGCACACAGACCTTTCCAAAGATTAGGCATGCTGTATTAATTCTTTCCTGCCTAATTATAGATTTCAGGACAGGAACACTAGCATAGATTCAGATATCACAAGCTATGGAGTGAGACTTAGCTGTCGGTTTTTAAAAGATTTATAGCTAAGTCTGATGATCACCCAGGTTTGAGAACCATCACTTGTAGTTCAACAATAGGAAGCTACTTTTCCAGTAAACACACAGTCAGGCATGGAAGGGGACAATGGAGACACCCTCTTTCAATAAATAACTGAAGTTTTAGGTAAATTCACTCACCACTCTTTCCTCATCTGTAAATGAATGGGGGTGGATTTAAAGGATTCCCCAAAGCCCCATCAGCTCTAATAGTTCTCTGGTATAGATGAGAGAAAGCAGTTGAAATGGAAAGATACAAGCATCTTGCCCAATGCCCTTCCTTACTCCCTCTCTTCACCTTCTTTGAAATCCAGAGGGATGCCTGAGCTGAGACATATGGTAAGATCAAGAGATGCAAAGACTGCCTTTAACAGATTTCCTCTCTACATTAATGTCGCAAGTGACAAGACAATGGCATAGGAGAAGAAGGAAATGTACATAGTGTGTGAGAATGAAAGAAAGAAATTAAAACTTGAAGAGCCAGAAGGGCACCTTGGGGAATTTTAAAGACAAGTCTACCCTAAGACAACTCTACTGATAAATCTAGATCCCCAACAGGGGGTGGGGGTGTTCTTTAGCATATTTTCTATCTGAAATCTTTCACGGGCTTCATGAGAAAACTGTGCATGCATGTTACCTGCTATAACCAAGACAAAATGAGAGACTCAAGTTTGTAACTCTGCCATAGAATTGAGAGATCTTGATGGCAAACTTCTTCGTTTATATTGAGGGTCTACAGAGGGTTTGAGTGGTTGTAAGTGCTCCATTAAGGTATAGATTGGGACTAATAAAAGGATTAACACCTGACATGTATTAAACCCCTTTTAATAGAGCAGATCAATACTACTACTACTACTAATAATAATAATAATGATGATGGCAGGTTCTCTTAAAAAGTCTCAAGTTTAAAGAAAAACACCCCTCTCTCATTTATCTTCTCTCTAGTAGCTCAGATTCCTTCTGTCTCCTAAACTACATCCATATACAATCATATATTAGTATCCCATCAAAATAAACATGATATCATCTCAAATTTTTCACTTTCTATTCACTACAAACCTACTATAAAATGAGATTTCTCCCCAAGTGTGTCCATGAATGCTGCTCTCATCAAGTATATCAACAACCTCCCCGTCGCTTGATCCTGCCGTTTTCATCTCCCTCAGGTTTCTGACCACATCGACAGAGTTCACCGTTATTCCCTCCAGCTTCTGTGATACTGTACTGACCCAATTTTTCTCTACAACTCATGGAAAATCCTCTAGCTATACGTGTGTGTGTGTGTGTGCACGCGTGTGAGCACACTTGTGTATAGAGAGTAGGGACAATATGCACAAGAGTGAATAAAACTTGAACTCAATGAATTTTTACATACACACACACATGTGTAACTACCATCCTGATAGGGATATAACATATTTTCAGCAGGTCGCCTCCCGCTACCTCCCAGGCAACACACTCCCGCTCCAAGAATTCAGAGCTGTTCTGACTTCTGTAAACAGACATTGCAGGGCTCCCAGTAGCAGCAGGAGGTAGTAAGCCCGCTGACAAGCAGTTTGCATACGTCCCTGTGAGAAAATTTATTTTCTTTTAATATCCCATTGGACAAATTAGGTAACACGGGCAAGCCTAGGTTAAGAGTAGAGCAAGAGACTCACCTTCTTGTTGAGAGGAGCTGCAACGTCATGGTCATTACAAAAGGATGTCCCTGCTATGCTAAATACAGAGAGGGAGGGAGAGAAAAAGAGAGTGAGAGAGTGAGAAATTTGTCCATATGTCCTCTCCCCATCTCCCACCTCTCCAACTCTGAGTCAAATGACATCATGACAGGGGAAAAGCCTACTGCCTTCCCATCCGTCTCTAGAACCAAGTCCTCAGTAACCTAGATGTTAATAAATATTGTGTTAAAGGAATTAATGACTAATGGTTGATAGTTTTTTAGGTCCATGTTTTATAACTTCCTCTTGATGTGTAGAGAATGGCCCTAGAACATGAGCGCTGCAGATTTGCAGGACAAATCCAGAGTAGGGATACAGTTTACCAAAATGGGTGGATATTACGGATCGTGCTGCCATGACAGCCTCTTCCTATAGTCCCATGTTCCAAGTCAAGGAAAAATCTGTAATTTTTGATGTTGCTGTTCTTTCAGAACCTCTGCTTCTGTTTGGTTTTCTTGTTAGTTTTCTGCCAGATGAATTGTTTATTGTCCCTTCTGCTTTCAATTACGTTCAGTAATAAGGCTAATGATAATAACAGCTAATATTTGTTGAGTGCTTAGAATGTGTCAGGCACTATGATACACATCTTTAATTATTACATTTCATTCTCAAAATATTTTTATGTAGTAATATTTTTATTTCCATTTCAGAAGCTAGGATCCTTACCGTCAGAGAATGAAGCAACATTCCAAGGTATCGAAGAAAATGTGGTAGGCCTCAGACACAAGACTATCTGATTCCAAGCTCATCATCTTGAGCAACATATCATTCTGGCTCTCGTGGATATATTTGTTTAGAATTTTTAGAGTTAAACATTTAGTAGAATTTACCAACATGAATAGATTCTTCGGATTGTACATAACTTTAAATGTCATCTGGTTCAAAATCCAAAGTTTGAAACACTTGGCAAGCACCCACCTGGTTATTTTTGTAATCCCTCCAGTAATAAGGTAGCTAATGGCTTTATTAGAAAGCCTATGACTTTCTAAGGTACAAAATGTATTTCATGATCATAACGAAGTTGAAACCCAACAGATTATCCTGAATTCTTAGGTATGCTAATATTATAATCTACCATCTCACTGCCTGTAAATTGGTAGCAATCAAACAAGGGAACCTGGTAGAGATTAGGTTGACCGGGCTCTCATTTTATCGTTGGCAAAGCTGGATGGGAATTGTTTATGGCTTCCTACCTCAGACCTCGTTTTAAATTGAAATGCTAGATCAGAAATGGGGAGACTGGAATGGGAGATTTATTTCATTGGGAGGAGGGAAAAAGAGCAAAGGTTCGGGGCCTGTCAAGCTCCGTAATGGGAGGCAAATACTCAACATTTAAGAGAAAAAGAAATATTCAGATGAGCCCCCAGGCCAGTATGTTAGGTCAGGATCCATGCCTTCCCATGGGAGAGAATCCAACTGCTGTCAGATTCTCCCTGAGTATCTATGATCAGATTAGGAAATTCCTCTTACAGAAGGGACAGGGAGGGAAGGAATTGGCAAACTGAAACACAAGTACTCACTCAGAAATGCCAAATTTGGAATGCATATGTGTGTATGCGCACATGTTTGTGGATCAAGGCAACTGAACTAAAAATCTCCTCAGGGAATCCTGGGGAAGTGAGAAGTGCCCCTCCCCCACCCAACAGTACTCCTGCATCATCCAGTAGAAAGGAGCACGGTTCCTCTTTCTTAACAAAGCTGAAGTAAATGGTGGTGACTATAGGGGAAATGAGGGGTGTTACTTAGATAAATTATCTTTCAGATCTGTTTCACAGAATGTTTTCCCTGTAGTTTGTTCCTTAAGAAAAGGGTTTATTTTCCTCCTCCCCTCCTTTGGGCCTAGAACTCTGGGGAATGCAGTTATCCTCCTGTCTGGAAATCTATAAAACCCATTAGTCTATTAAAGGGTATGGAAAGTACAACAGTCAAAACAAAGCAAAGAGCCATTAAATATAACTATCAATCCCTCATTTCCCCCATATAACATTTTTTTTAATTTTTTAATTTTTTTAATTAAATTATTTAATTTATTTTCAGAAAAACAGTATTATTTTTTCACCAAACCCAGTGCTCCATGCAATCTGTTCCCTCTATAATACCCACCACCTGGTACCCCAACCTCCCAACCCCCGCCACTTCAAACCCCACAGATTGTTTTTCAGAGTCCATATAACATTTTTTATTAGTCCGTAGAACTAGTATCTGAGAAAACAGAGGTCACCACTTAACCATCGTTCAAGTTGTACACTGCACAAATCCTGAGGATCACTTTTACCTTATTGTTCTCCTAGCTTTGTGTAGTTATTATTTCAATTTCCCGGCAGATGGCAATAAAGTTTCTTAAGGAAGGGATGTCTTTTCTTTTCTTTCTTTCTTCCTTTTTTTTTTTTCTTCATTTTCCAATTCACCTGAATTCACCCTTTACTGAAGCTAGAAGGATATCCTTATGCATCTCAGAGCTATGCTTTTCACTGGCACTGAAAGAAATTGTGTGATCCAAGACATGGTTCCTTTAAGGTAGTAAGCTGAGTTGTACTCCTTCAGGGTTTTTAAATAACATAAAATTGGTGTTCCAGGAAACATTAAATTCAATTTACCTCAAATATCCAATACCTTCAACTGGAGACTTTTTTTTTTTTTTTTCTTTTTGCCTTCTTCAGAACCTAATAAAACTAGTCAGCAAACAAATGGGTTTCCTCTCTGACCTGGGACAATGTGCCACATGAAACCACAGAGTTCTTTGCCCCAAGGCAGTAGCATTAGTAGACTTCATTAGTTAAAGGGATTCTGGTTACCTGTGGATTTGTAGGAGTCCCCTGCAACAGTGATTAGCCAATGAGCTGGCAGCCAGAGTGTCTTCCTTCCAATTTGGCTTTTGTGACACCCGTGATTTTGGCATATGAATGGCTGTCTACTCCCATTTCCTCGTATGGGAAATTGAGGTGATCATGTCTGCCATTCTCGCCTTTTGAAACTGTGGAGCGGAACTACACTCAATTGATTAAAAAAAAAAAAAAAGAAAGAAAAGACGTTATAAACCATAATGTAATATATAAAATATAAAGGATTCTAAAATTTCCATTTTCTCCTTAAGGCAAAGGTCACGAGCTGTAGTCTTTAAAGGACCAGTTAAGTAGTTCTATCAGCTATGAAGCTATTGGCTCTCCACTTCTAACACAGGCCTCTTTTTTTTTTCCTTTTTTTTTTTCTGTTTCTTAATTCTTTATTACGGTGGAGTTAAGAAAGCTATTTCTTTTTTTTTTCCCCCTAAAAAAATATATTTTTTAATTTCTTTTCAGCATAACAATATTCATTGTTTTTTGCACCACACCCAGTACTCCATGCAATCCGCGCCCTCTCTAATACCCACCACCTGGTTCCCCCAACCTCCCACCCCCGGCCCCTTCAAAACCCTCAGATTGTATTTCAGAGTCCATAGTCTCTCATGGTTCACCTCCCTTTCCAATTTCCGTTAACACAGGCCTCTTTATATTATTTTGTACGTCAGCTTCTGCAAACCTCCTGGCTTAGCAAACTACTAGAAGCTGCCTCCAGAGGGCGCTGGAGAGAGCCTAGGGGCTAGAGGAGGGACGAAGAACTTGCTCCTTGCAGTCCTGCTAGGATTTCAGTGCCTGCGTTTGTTCTGTTTCTACTTTGCATTTCTTTGTCTATCACTGTGGGCATCACATTTTACCACCCCCATAAAAGCAGTCCTTTCCAGAACAAGCAGTTCATCCTCGTGTGCCAACTGTCCAGCCTTCACAGATTAAGCTTTATTGTGCCTTTTCCAAGACCTACACGGCAACCAGTGTCCTTTTCTGCAAAAGCCCAGGGTGCCCCTCAGGGTTCCTTCTCGGGGGCTTATTTTGCTCTTGAGGGGCTCTCCCAAGACCTGTGCATTTTAATAGGTACAATCACTTGCCTGTTTTTCTCCGAACCCCTGAGGCAGCAGCAATGGCTTCCTGCAGCTAGCTGCGTGGGTTCCCTCGCCTCACTGGCTCCTGACTAATACAGAAGCAGAAACGAAGCGGACTTGGGATAATTGTTTTTCTTACACATTTACTCTCGATTTGCATAGTAAACATATAATAGTCTCCACTTCTACAGATTTATGTGTTCTCTTTCCTCTCTTCCTTTTTCTTTTTATTGAAGCATGTAATGCTCTTGCACTGGTTTAATTTACACGTGTCTGCTAAACGTGTGTGTCCAATGAATATTTCACTTTTCCATTAATGTTATTGGAAAAAATTGAGGACCATTACAACAAAAAAAAGGCAACTCTCGCTGGAACGCAGTATTGAGGAGAAATAGGGAGTGATGGGGACAGTGACAAAACAGGGAGGACATACAGAAGTGGAGAATTGATTTGTTTGCCGATGATTACAAGGGAGGCATGTGAGCTCAGCACCACTAGATCCTCCAATGCTTCGCGAGACAACAGAAATCCAGAGTTTGGTGTTCTCAATGTAATGCTCACAACTTACGGAAAAGAACATTAAATATTGCGCTGGCTAACACTGGATGGCACAAACAATAGCCATCCGTGGGACAGAGCTGGTCTAGGAGATGTCAAAGTTGCTTTCCGGCAACCGCTACTGTTTCTGTAAGCCAAATTTTCATGCATATACTCATACTCTTGGAAAATTACTTTGCAACGGAAGGAGAACGTACCCCCTGCAGCCATGAAGAAAAGCCCAGTTATTAATGGAAGTCTTTGACCACATAATCATGATTTTAGAAAGTCCTATTAAGAAGTAAGTGCTCTTTATTACTGAAACAATTTAGGAAAAAGTTGATGTTGAAAGGTTTTGAGGAATAGAGGCTCACTTGGAAAGAAAATCCTCTAAATTACCTTTTAAAACCACTTGAATATAATTGACATTTCTATCCAAAATAGAAACCTCAATATAGTAATAGCAAGTTCCAGACCCATGAATGGTATTAGCAGTTCTTTGTACAGAACAACTGCTGTTCACTAGGGGAACTCTGAAAAGTTTTGGAAAATGTTGATTGTGGGTTATCATCTTTCAGTAGCATATGATTTTGGAACTTTTTAATGGTAGATAATTGGGCCAAATTTGTAGTTTGAGATATTCTTGCACATGCTGGTGGACTGAACATAGTATTTACAGTGGGAAGATTCCAGTTTTAGTTTACAATCAGTTAATTTGCCAATGAATCATTCATTTAATGGGACTAGCTGTTTGTTGATTAAGAAGCTGTGAAGAAAGATTGTCTACTTTCTTTTCACTTTCGCTCAACCCGTTTAAATTACCTTTATCCTTCCTATCTTATCCTATTTCCAGCCACCAGAGTGTTACTGAATTTTCACTTCCCACCTACCTAGATAACATTTTTGAAGACTTTATTTTTTTTAGAGCAGTTTTAGGCTCATGGCAAAAAGATAGAAATCTCCCAGAGACTGATGAATATATGTTGACATGTGATCATAACCCATAACCCAAAGTCCATAGTTTATAGTTGACTCTTGGTATTGTATATCCTGTGGGTTTAGATAAATGTACAATGACATATAACCATCATTACAGCATCATACAGAGTATTTTCACTGCCCTAAAATATCCTCTGTACTCTACCTAGTCATCTCCCCCCTTCACTCTAACCCCCTGGCATCTACTGATCTTTCTACTATCTCTATAGTTTTGCTTGGGAGCTCATTTCTTTGTAGCGCTGAAAAATATTCTATTGTCTGAATGTGTCCCAGTATTATTTATCCATTCACCTACTGAAGGGCATCTCAGTTGCTTCCAAGCTTGGGCAATTATGAATAGAGCTGCTATAAATATCCATGTGCAGGTTTTTGTACTGACACAAGTTTTCCACTACTTTGGGTAAAATACCAATGAGTGTGATTACTGAATCATAGAATACTACATTCAGTTTTGTAAGAAATGCCCAAACTCTTTCCCAAACTGTCTGAACCATTTGGAATTCCCCCCAACCATGAGTGAGAGTTCCTATTGATCTATATCCTTGCCCAGTATTTGATGTTGTTGCTATTCTGGATTTGGGGCATTCTAATATGTATGCCATGAAACCTCCTTGTGTTACTTACTTTTATTTCCCCCATGACCTATGCCTTGAGGAGAAGCAACCTGATAGGCTTTGTTTTGTTTTGGTTTGGTTTGGTTTTTCTGGGCCATTTTTGTGTATATCTTCTTTGAGGAAGAGTCTGTTAAGATCTTTGGCTCATTTTTTAATCTGGTTGTTTGTTTCCTTATTGTTGAGTTTTAAAATTTCTTTACTTATTTTGTCTAACAGTCTTTGTCAGATAAGTCTTTTGAAAATAATTTCTCCTAGTCTGTGGTTTATTTTCTTATTCTCTTTATTCTCTTCTGGGGAACAGATTTTTTTTTTTTTTTTCATGGATCATGCCTTTAGTGTCATACCTAGAAAGTTATCACTCTACCCAATATCATCCATATTTTCTTCTATGCATTATATTATAGGACTTTAATAATTTTGCATTTTATATTTTTGTCTGTGTCTCATTTTGATTTAATTTTTATGAGGAATGTGAGGTCTGTGTCCAGGTTCTTGCGTTTTTTTGCATGTCAGACATCCATTTCTTTTCAGAACCATTTTGTTGAAAAGACTTTGTTTGCAGGGCACTGGGTGGCTCAGTGGGTTAAGCCTTTGTCTTCGGCTCAGGTCATGATCTCAGGGTTCTGGGATTGGGTTCTGCATCACATCAGGTTCTCTGCTCAGCAGGGAGCCTGCTCCCACCCGCCTCCACCACCGCCTGTCTCTCTGCCTACTTGTGATCTCTCTCTCTCTCTCTCTCTCTGTCAAGTAAATAAATAAAATCTTAAAAAAAAAAAAAAAAAAAAGACTTTGTTTGCTCTGTCATTTTGTCTTTGTTCCTTTGTCAAAGATCAGTTGAGTATATTTGGGTCTATTCTGGACTCCCAATTCTGTTGAATTATTTCATTTGTGTGTCACAAACAGGACATTGTAACTTCATAGTTAAGTCTTGACATCAGGTCGTGTCAGCCCTTCAACATTTTCTTCTCCTTTAATATTGGGTTGTCTAGTTTGCTTCTTTTATCTCTCCATGTGATCTATAAACTTTTAAATATTCTCCTATTGATTTCTTTTTTAAAATGTTTTGTTTTTCTTCTTCCCCTGTTAAGCTGTTTGTATAGCTGCCCTCCATGATTCCATAGTTTTTCTTCTAAGAATACTTCAAGTGAGACTCTCCTACTACCTCTCCTTAACTTATTAACTATTGTATATGCAAGGTTTAATATTCAGCCCTTTTCATTCTTTCCCCATATCCTCATCCTGAGCAATTTTATCTACACTCTTTGCTTGAATTATAGTTTATGTTATGATAGATCCTACGGTGCAGATTTGGTTCCAACCTCTTTCTTGATTTCACACAAACCATACCACATGATTTTTGAGCCTCCCCAGCTGGCTTTACAGGACTCCCCATCCCAACATTACCACAACAGATGATTTATCTTTCCCCCTGTTTTCCATCAGCTTCTATCATCTCTCTTGGAATTAAAACCATTAAGCCTGGGCATTCACTCTCTCGCTTATCTCTCAAGCCAATGAGTCAGGACACCTCCTCTTTTCTTGCCGTGTAGGATTTTTAAAGTCTCTTTAACTTCTCGTTTTCACAACAGCTATCCTCTCAGTCAAGAACCTAAATTCCTCTTGTCTGTGCTTCTACTACAAGCTGTGAAAAAACCATTCGGGTACTTGTCATGCCGTAAATCAACTCATCGTCCACTTGTGGACAGAAATTTTACCACAGCATAATTACAATCTACTTTTCTGCCTAAAAAAACACACATTAGCTTAGTTTTTATAAATACTTTGTCCTCTGGCTGTGATTGACTCTGCAGCTTTCTTTCTGTGTTCCCCTTGGGCCCTTTACCCCTGTGTCCATATAGGATCATTTTCTTTTCATCGAACTTACCTTGATCTTGATCTTGATCTTTGCAGGCCATTCTCAACCTCTTTCCTTTTGTTATGTATTCAGTATTCTTGTCTAACCATCTTTCCTTTTATTCAGTGTTGAATTTATCTATTTGCTTGCTGGTGTCTCTAGTTAGACAAAGGAAGATATAAAGACCATGACCTACATATCAAATCCAATTAGTTAGTAGATGTATGAAGCTCTGCGTTGACAAGATTTCTGAAGGCTGGTTGAACTAAGGAAAAAATGACATGATTGATATTATTGTCTGCTCCAGAGAAGATACCAACTGACACATGTTTGTATTCCTTGCACTAGAAGGCATCACATTTATCTAAATATTATTGAATATTATTGGATCATATTTATCTGAGCACCTGTTATATGTAAGGCACTATGTTAAGACCAATTTGTCTATAATTTTACTCTTCTAATCATTGTTTGTGGAACAGAATCCTTAAATGAGGAGAAATAAACTGCTAAGTTATATTTTTATATAAGGACACATAGTACATGGCAAAGGCAGGATTAACCTTATGTCCTCTGACTCAAATACCTGCATGTGTTTGAGAAACCCATGCTACACCCAATGTTCATTAAAGTCAATAGATTGGTGGAAGGATTTGATATACTCCTGGTCCTGTGCCAGATATTGTTAGAATAAGGATACAAAAGAAGATCTTACCCTTGCCTTCTTTGAGTCCACATGAATGTGACAGAGAATATGGAGTAGCTGACAGAAAAATTAAGACTAGACATTATTCTGCATCTCTACTTGTTTGGGAAAAGCAAATGAGAGAAAGAAAGAAGAGTCATTTTATAATTGCAAGGCTATAATGGTGGTAGTGTAAATGGAGATGCTATGAAATCTCCCATGGGGAGTCAAGTACTCCTTATTAAGATGAATTTTATTCTTTTTTAGAAAAACAGATTACCTTATGTCCATTAGGTGTTGCTATTTTAGGCATCCTTTAGCTATCTTGAGGGAAGTTAGAATGGATGATGCTCTTATTATTGGAGCTACAATTAGGTGGTGAGAATCTCCCCTTTCTCAAGAACAAAAGGCCATATAAAGTACTGGAAAGAACCTTGATTCCATCCATGCATGGAAATTTTCATCCTACCACTTAGTAATTTTATAATTTTTTGTAAGTAACATATTTGTTCTACATCATCCATAAAATGAGGATAAGACCTACTTAACGGGATTTTGTGCTAATGAAGTGAAATAATGCTTACAAAACTCTTGATATGAGGGAGGTGGTATGCAGTGGGAAGTGTGATGGTGACAGCCATGATGCCTATGGTGTTAATGACAACAATGACAATGGGATGATGATGACATCACAGGGGACTTTGGTTATGATGCAGAGCCAGGATCTCCCAGCTCTGTATTCCAGATCTAGCACCTGAGTCCTGATTAGTCTCTCCAAGCTTAGTCAGCTTCCATTTTCTCTAGGAGTTACCTTCTGCTGTGTATTCATATAGTCAGCGGTAACAACCATACTTTGAATTTTATAATATTTGACAGTTCAGATATTTTCTGATTAATTAATGTTACAGAACATACTTGAAAGAAATCCTGGCATGTAAGACATCCTATATAAATGTTAGCTGTTATTAGTATTAATGTTATCAATATTTGTTAGTGCATTTAATGATTATATCAATATACCGGGGAGTAGAGGGGCACCTGGGTGGCTCAGTGGGTTAGTCATCTGCCTTTGGCTCAGGTCATGATCTCAGGGTCCTGGGATTGAGCCCCACATCAGGCTTTCTGCTCAGCAGGGAGCCTGCTTCCCTCTCTCTTTCTGCCTGCCTCTCTGCCTACTTGTGTTCTCTCTCTGGCATATATATATATATATATATATATATATATATATATATATATATATCTCACACTGGGAAGTAAAAAGAGGATTTTTAAATTCCCAGTAAAGAGACTAAGATACCAAATCTCTTAAGAGTCTGGTGATTGCCAGCATTTTGCTCTGTGCTCAAGGGCCAGTGACTTTTCTTAAGATGACTTCTCCCAGCACCTGTGCATGGCTGCTCACACAGCACGTTCTTAGTCAATATTGTTAAATCCTTATGTAATTGATTTATAGAAGCCATAGGAAAACATTGGTTCAGAAGCCTATTTAGGTCTAAGTCAAGGTCTAAGTCAAAAATAACCTCCATATTAATTTCAAAAATAAGAATTAAAGAATTAAAACTTGACTCAGACATTTATATGCAAATAAAACAAAAAACTAAATATTCATACTATATAAACTGCACAAAAGATTTGATTCAAGTCACAAGATCTTGTGTATCCACCAATCCTTCAAATATCCTCCATTGACTAATTTACTTGCTTTTGTTACCTTTAAGAAAACTCTGAAAAGGGCTGATAATTAATACTGTACTTAGAGAGTTGGACAAAAGAAGTAAAGGCCCAGGCCCTTGATGGGGGCAAAAATGACTAGGAGATGTTCCTTTGTGATTACCTCTTAAGATAAAGTTCACTTACTGAGCAGAGCTTGGCTCTTCCTCTTTATAGAATGTAGGACAAGAGGCATAGACCTGGAAACTAGCAATCACAACAACTACTTGTTATAGAAACATATTTAACTGAAGTAAAAAAAAAAAAAAAAAAAAAAAAAAGTAACTTGATCCAAGTGTTGAGGGAGCACTTGAATTTCTCAACAAGTGACAGATCTGAGACAGACTTCACATTAGCTGAGATGCGGAAGAGGTTCTCTGCTGCACAAATAATTCAAAGTCCAATATTTTGTACAACAATGTTCATCACTCAGTATGTAGTCAGAAGTATTTCATGCAAAGATGGTGGTTACACTGAAAGTTTAAAAAAAAAAAAAAGGTGAATAGTGGTAAATAAGGTAAAATGGGTGTAGGGAAGTCCATATTAAGTAACTCAACCTTATTACCAATAATATTTCCCAAACATCTTTATATGTCTGTTACTAAAGGCATAGATCATTTTTATTTAGTTCATATTCATTTCTTTTTTTAAAAGATTTTATTTATTTATTTGACAGAGAGATCACAAGTAGGCAGAGAGGCAGGCTGAGAGAGAGGGGGAAGCAGGCTCCCTGCTAAGTAGAGAGCCCGATGTAGGGCTCCATCCCAGGACCTTGAGATCATGATCTGAGCCAAAGGCAGAGGCTTAACCGACCGAGCCACCCAGGTGCCTGAGTTCATATTCATTTTGAAGTAAATGTACACTAATAATTTCTTTATGAATATTCAAGGTATGACCACTTTTCTATCTTTTTAAATCAAATCTATAGGAAACTTATAACTCTACTTACACTTATATTTTAAGTACCTGTTTAATTTTCTCCCAGGAAACTATAATCTTTCTAAGGACAAAAGCTGTGTCTGTCTCGTTCACTTAGTCCCTAGGACATAGTATGTTGCTCAATAAAATTTTATTTAATAAATGTGGATGCATCCTGTGCAAATACACAGAAAACGCAGTAAGTAATGTAAGAGGGTTGCAAGTGGTTTTTCTATAACTGTAGTAAAGAATTCCTGTTGTAGAATTGGGGGGGGGCAGAGATTGAATTTTAATTCTCTCCCTAATACAATCAACAAAAGGTTTACTTTAAACCTAGTCTATGTTACATACTGTAACTACAAAGAGAAGACCTATTGGCTCACCAGGGAGGTTATGGGATTGCAGGGTTCATAATATGAAGAATTTTTTTTTTCTCCTCATCATAAAAACTACAAGATCTATCTGAGGTATTTTAAGTAGGAACCATAAATCTTTGAATCAGTTTTTTGGGTGTTTTGTTTTTGTTTTTGTTTTTGTTTTCAAAAGGAAATAAAGAGATGCGACCTTAAGGGGCAGAAATTCAGGTGTGTGTTGCAATTGTCCAGGCAGAAATGATGAGTGCTTCCACTCCATTAGTTGTGTGGAGACTGAGGAGAGGCTGGACGGGTGGCTGAGATTAGGAGGAAGTGACATGGTGGCAGCTGTGAGAGGAGATTCAGGAGGAAGAAGATGGATTAAAATCAGTCTGAAGGGTTGCACCTGGGTGGCAGAGTCTGTTGACCTCTAATTCTTGGTTTTGACTGAGGTCACAATCAAAGGATCATGAGATCGAGGTCCACATTGGTCCCTGTGCTCAGCGGGAAGGCTGCTTGAGATTCTCTCTCCCTCTCCCCCACTAAAATAAATAAATAAATATTTAAAATAAAAACAGTTTGAAGGTAGAATCAGCTGTCCTCTGTGACTGATTTGATGTGAAGAAGAGCTAAGATGGAGTATGATTCTCAGTTTAATGGCCAGCATCACTAAGTGGGTAGAACTAGCATATATGGGGAAGTAAGCTAGAAGACAATGCAACCTGTTGTAGGATAGGGATGGGCTGTTAGAACACACGGAGTTGAAGGTAACTGGAAGCCTTCTAGGTGAAGGGGCTAGTAGGCAGTTGAGTGAGTACACCAGTCTCTAGGGAGAGAACTCTGGGCTAAAGGTGGGACTTCCACGTGAAGAGTATATGAGTAAACATTGATTCTAAAGATCCTATCTCTAGCCCTTCCTTTATATAATCATTGTAAATCACTCAAGGAATCTAAGTAGACGAGAAGTAAAGAGAATCCACAATAGCTTTTAGAGAACAATAGCATTTAAGCTGGAAAGAGAAGAGCAGGAGAAGGAAGCACATTTGGAAGTCATGGTCAGGGTAGTGCCAAAGGTAATAGGTGAGAATGATTTAGAAGAGTCCACTGAAGTATTGTTCAGGAAGGAGGGGTAATTCAACACTCAAGTGACAAAACTCCCATAACTGATGGGATTTGCAATAAGGAAGTCATCCATAGCCATAATTAGAGCAATGCCGGGGACTGAGCTGATTGCTTTACATGGAGAATTGTGCTTAATTTATACACAGCTGATGAGGCAGGTAATATAATCCTAATTTTACAGATGACAAAACAGTAGCTTAACTAACTGACTCAGAGCCACACAACAAGTCAGATTCACACCTAGGAAAGTTGATGCTGAAAACTGCTCTCTGAGTAATTAAGCTCCACTGTGCCACCCACTGACACATCTAATTATTTTCAATTCAGCACTTGCCAGTTCAGGATTATGTGGGGGGGTTTGTCCTCCAATGCCTCATAAACACAAATAATAATTCTCCATTGTTATTCTGAGGCATCCTTAGGACTGAGACATACCATATACTTCTATGTGTTCCCTGAGTTTTCAGACCCAAACCAGGTATATACCCATATGTGTCCTATCAATAAATAATACTGAAGAAAAATGAGCATTTAAGGTGTTATTATAAAGGCAGACCAGCCAGACTGTCCTCCAATGACACAAATAACAGATCGAAAGAGCAACGTAACTATTGACTATGCTCCTTGCTTCTAAGCACAGATCATTATACTTCTCTAATGATTTATGTGTGAAATTTCCAAGGTGATGAGAATAGCCACACACCGACCTTAATACAACCATAATGGGTTAATAATACGTCTTCCATTCTAAATGCATGAAAAAGCAGGCCACGAGAATTACACAAAAGAGGTCTAACTCGCATCTCTGGGGGCAGTTTCTTTGAGTTTAGAGTCCGGAACAAACTATTGAGGAAAGAGAATACTTTCCATCTTCCAGCTAATAAGTAAATCACCAGTTGTTTTGTATTTTAGAACATCTGAACAGTATCTCAGAGCTCTGGAAAGGCTTTATTCCCTAGTTCCATTGGCACACAAGCCATGGTCTTAATTGTGTACATAATCTCTTAAATAAGCAATGCCATGGACTTTGCACCCTTCTGGAAAAGTGGGCACTATAGATGTCTTTTGCATGGAACCAGCTGCCCTGGTTCAATTAGAAGAAAAATAAATCTTCCCATTTTGATGACAGCCCATGCCACCGACTAGGCAATATAGCCGGCTTTGAGAAAATGGAATCTTGTATTCTTTGACAGTGTAATTATTACTCTCTGTCAGCTTATTCTACTTTTTCATAAAAATCACTTAATACTTCACAAAGATATTACTTTTGCCATCAAATATCACTTTGGGAACTGTTAATAATTTAGGAACTTCTATATTAAAAATGGCTAATTCCGTAAATGCATGAGATGCCATAACCTGAGAATCCCCCTATCCTGAAAGCTCTGTTTTAATAGTCTGCTCCCAATTTAGGACATGAGAGAGAGCCGGGCGGGGGGAGGGGGCTGCATTGAGGATCTACTTGTTGTACCCGAGTTTTTGCATCTGAGAGATCACCAAGGACCCAACACAGATGCAATCACACAAGGGTTTATTCGACAAGCTTAAGCTTGGGCCCAACACAGTGGAGTAGGGACTTGGACCCCGAGCTTAGTTAAGGCAGGGGTATTTTTGGGTTCCTGTTACTAAAGCAGGGTTGGGGGCGTCTCTGGAACTAAAGCAGGGTGGGGGAAAGTTCAGCCCTTGGGCACTGGCGTCTGAGATGGCTGCCAAAGCTAAGATGGCTGTACTTATGCTAAGGCTAAACCTGGGGTGGGATGGCCTTATTTTTTCTCGGCCTCCACACTATTCTTTGGTATTTGGAACCCAGAGAGTCAAACAATTCAATGGCAAAGAATTTAGGAAAGTATTGCAAATACTTTTAAAAGAGTTTTACACCCTAACAACAGACTTATGTTATTATGATTATTTTTTAAACTTAAGCCTAAGCCTTGTTTTTACAGACTTTTCTGATTGAGCTCAAGTATTCTGACAATAGGAAACTCCTAATCATTTTAGTTGACTTTTTAAATGTATTTACAGAAAGTAAAACTTGCTCTTTCTGATGCAAACCAATGTGAATTTCTACCAACACATTCAATCTGTTGTCCACCACCACAATTAAAATAGAGCCATTGTGTCACACCCCAAATTCCTTTGTTTTATCTCTTTATATAATCAACCACTCTCTCCTTCCCAAGTCCCTGACAACCACTGATCTATTTTCTGTTCTTACAGCTTTGCTTTCTGCTGTTGTATAAGTGGAATTATGCAGTGTGCAACCTTTTGCATCTGGATTCTTTCACTTAGAATAACTCACTTGAGATTCTTCTATGGTATGTGTCATAGTTTACTATTTGATGGCTACTATTCCATTGTATTGAATAGTAGCTTGTTAATCCTGAGAAAATGCATATGTAATGTTACCCTGGCAATGATAATAGTGACATGTGGCATGTAGATGCTTATTGTGGATCGGGCATTGCTGTAGATCTGTCCACACACTACCTCATTAAATTTTGCCATCCTAGGAAATAGGCAATATCACTATTCCACTTTATTGAAGGAAAAGGAGGAAAGGCTATATGACATAGTCACCTTCCCAGGACTATACCATTTGTAAATGTCACAGTCTGTATTAGCATCTGGGCAGCCTGACTTCAGACCTACCATTAAAATCACCATCACAGGGGTGCCTGGGTGGCTCAGTGGGTTAAGCCGCTGCCTTCTGCTCAGGTTATAATCTCAGGGTCCTGGGATCGAGTCCCGCATGGGGCTCTCTGCTCAGCAGGGAGCCTGCTTCCTCCTCTCTCTCTCTGCCTGCCTCTTTGCCTATTTGTGATCTCTCTCTGTCAAATAAATAAATAAAATCTTAAAAAAATAAATAAATAAAATAAAATAAAATCACCATCACAGACTGCTTCCCAGTAATAGTGACCAAAGCTAAGCATTTGCCCTTGGGCCATGGAAAGCATTTCCTCACTTCATTTTCACACAAATAAGGGTGGGTTAAGGAAAATGAGGCTTAGGGAGATGATGTAACAGGCACCAAATCACCATGATAATAACACCTAATTTTCAACCAAATTGTGAAAACAGAGTCTCAGTACCTTTTAAGAGTATTTAGTTTTGATGAGATTCTGGGTTTCAATTTCAATTTTTTGTTTGTTTGTTTGTTTCCTCCTGTGACATTGAATTTTCAGTTCACATCAACATGCACAGAGCCTTTTGCAGTTGGAATACCTTCTTGGGCCTTGGTACAAATCATCTCCCAGCCTTTAAGATTAGATAATAAAATGTATTTAGTACAAAAGAGACCTAGTCTCTATATTGATTTATTTTTGCCTGTGGAGGAATGGAAGGGATGAAAAAATTCATCTTGAATCAAACTACATGAAGTTGACATGTAGAAAACATTCTTAGATTCATTTTAACTTCAGGTTGTTCCTCAAGAGGTTAAATCTTTATTCTAGAATAAAGATAAAAATAAAATTTGATGCTAGATTGCATATGGTATCACCTTATCATACACACTGTAGACTGGGAAGCAATAACCTCCAGCAGAGATGAGTAAAGGGAAGGTATGATTTTATTTTTCAATTGTATTTTTAGTAATAGTACAATACTCAGCTCACCTCTGTAAGAAAAAGGGCTTGAAGTACTTAATTTATTTTAATTAACACTTACTGTACTAAGGACATAAATAGTATACCGATTTTATTAAGGGATAGAATAGGAGGAAAATTTGAGATCTTAGGGTTGAAGTCATGCCTTGCTGGTAGTAGTGTTTCAGGGTAGAAACAGATTTACTAAATGTTAGAATCAGAAACAACACCCAGAAAAAACTCTGGTCTGACATTTCAGCAAAAATGTATTCTTTCACACCATAGTAGTCCTTGGATTATTGATTTCCTGAATAAGTTTCCATAAAAGAAACATATCCTGAATACTCTTTCCTACCTTCCTTTCTGGATTCATTACAGGATGTAATTGTGGAGTAGCGTGGAATGTGTGAACATCCTTTTCCTAACAACCTTAAACATTCTGGTCAACTCTCAAATGATTCCTAGTTAGATATTTGGACAGCTATCATTATGAGCCCTAGATACTTTTGGGGCATTATAGAAACTATGCCACAAAATGGAAGATTTGTTCAGAGGTAGAACAAGGACAGGACCAGTCTTGATATGGGGCAGGATTATGGCATTGTTCTTAGGTCTTCATACTGGTGGGAACTGATGAGGGAACAGAAGGCAAGCTGAGGACAAAGCAGAAGCTGACACCCTGAAACTACCTCCCCCCATGGGATATATGTGACATTCCTCAGGCATTCCTGGCTGCCCTAAAGGAAAAACAAATAGTTAACTTGTAGAGATCACAATCCTGCAATACCTGAGTCTCCCTCAGTTTACAAATGTCCTAGTGATTGACAAGGAAGAGGCTTTCTCACCAATAGCTTAACTTCCAAAGACCCATAACTCTGTTCCTGAAGCCCTAACATAATCCTCCCCTCCATAAAATTGAGAGAGACTGAGGCAGAGGGAAATGTAAATAAAGTTAAATTTCTTCTAAACCTAAAGCTCATTGATAAGCATATGTGACAGCAGGAATGTGACATTGCTCCATGAAGTTCCCAACTATTTCACTGTTAATGCCTCACTAAAAGGAAAATCAACCTTAGCTTGACAATGGCAAGGCCTCTGGTATCTTGTCGGTCCTCTTTAGCAGATGAAAGTTCTTCCAAATCCTCCCCTTTCTTTACCTCCCCCAGCCCCGTAATATATAATCAGCCACCCCTCACAGTCCCCAGGCAGCTCTTTCTGCCCAAGGGTCCTGTCCCCGTGCTTTGATAAACCACCATTTTGCACCAAGACATCTCAAGAATTCTTTCTTGGTCATCGGCTCTGGACTCCACCCCACTAAATCTCACTTATATTCTAAAACTTCATCAGGAATTATCAGCTATGTGCAAATTTCAGCTCAATATAAGGGTGACTTTTTTTCAGATAAAGGAGCTCCTTTTGGAAAGCTCCAATTATCTTGAAGGCAGTGAATTGAGAAGATTCCTGAATCCTGTGGGTGAAATGATGAAGTACAAAGCAAGGCCTCATCCAGTACCAAGAAACTAGCTAGGAAAGTAGCTTAAAGTTTTTTAAAATAGCTTTATTGAAATATAACTGACATATAAGAAGCTGCACATATTTAAAATATATCATTTGATAAATTTATTTTGCCATTAAGCATACAGTTCAGAAGTGTTAAGTATGTGATACTATTGTGCAACAGATCTCTAGAACTTTTTCATCTTGCAAAACTGGAACCCTGTACCCATTAACAACCCTCCATTTTCCCCCACCATTCTATTTTCTGTTTCTATGAATTTGACTACTTTAAATCCTGCATGTAAGTATCTGGCTTATTTCACTTAAGGTAATGTCCTAGGGATAAACCCATGTTGGAGCATATGACAGGATGACAGGATCTCCTTCCTTGTTGAGACTGAATAATATTCCTGTGTGTGCACGTGTGTGTGTGTGTGTGTGTGTGTGTTCTGTTTATCCATATACCCACTGATGGACACTTCAATGGTTTCTATATCTTGCCTATTATGAATAATGCTTCTATGAATATTGGTAGGAAATATCTCATTCATATCCTGCTTTCAAATCTTTGGGACATATACACAGAAGTGAGATTTCAGGAGCATATAGTAATTTTAGTCTTAAGTTTTGAGGAACTGCCATACAGTTTCTATAGTGGTAGCCCCATTTTGTATTTCCACCAACAGTGCACCTGGGTTCCAAATTCTCCACATGTTCACTGATACTTAATATGTTCTATTCTTTGGTTGTAGTAGTGATCGTAATGGTTTTGAGTTATAAATTTATAACTGGACAATTTATGAACTGAAAACCGTACAATTTTCCAAGTTCAGATTATTTTCCTTCTGTGACTATTTCTACACCTGATCTTATACACATCCACTTTACCTCTTCTATTTTTCTAACACATTAATTAGAAAAATACATATCCTAAAAACAGGGTTTTTAATATTATATGTGATTTAATATCATATAGGATTATATGTGATATAATATAGATCAATATGGTATATAGAGAGATGGGGATATAAATACAGATGATCATACGTCATGCACGATTATATGTGATTGAGTCCTTATGTATAATAAGATATAGCAGAGATAGGCTAACTTCCTTGGCACATTTCCCTATATAGCTGCCTTTCACTCCCCTGCGATCCCTTCCCAAATAACTCCTTCCCTGGAGTCCTTGTCTCAGGGTCTGCTTCTAAGGGAACCAAACTAACACAAGTACCTAGTCATTCCTAATTATTCAGTAATATTATTTATTTAAAGTTTAAATTAGAAAAAATATATCTGATGGACCTGGCACAGTTCTTGGCAATTAGATTCTGTTCATTATACTCATCATAAGGTGTGATGAATGATTCATAATACTTTATCACTCCCCACCACCATTTCTTCTCCTGGAGGAAGAATGATAACCCTGGAGAGAGCCTTATGCAATCAGAGGTTGAGCATCTCAGACCTGAGTGAGACCCACAGCAGCACAAGGACAATTTTCTCCATGTCTATTAGCAAATATAAGGGCTATGTTTGACAGTCTCATTTTTCCCTCTGCATTTACTCTTCTAATCATCAGAAGATGAACAGTGGTGAAAAATAAGGGTAATAGAAATTGGAAATAATTCTGTGTGGGTTTAGAGTGTTTGACCTGCTGAGGCTGACTCCTGAAGAGAATTGTGTCGAGGGTGGATTTTTCTGTTAGTTTGGATGGAATGTAGGCTCCTAGAAAGGTTGGAACCACATTTTCTTCTTTTTCTTTTCTGAGATCCAACACAGTACTTGGCATATATGCATGAGTAGCAGTTTTAAAATCTAGCATCAAATCTATAAACTTTATTTCAGTGACTCAGGGCAGCAGCTGGCAGAATTGATTTTGCTCTGTGCTAGGCACCATGTTAAATACATTATAAACTCATGTAATCTCATAAAAACTCTCTCTTTTATATGTGGCTACAAAACAAACCATCCCAAATTAAGTTGCTTAAAGCAAAAACAACTCCATATCTAAAACTGGTCATCAAAGGGCACTGCTCTGGGTATATGCAAAGTCACCTGGAATGACCTTGATTTTAGCAGGTGTCTCTCTGTCTCTTTTCCAACCTCTCCACCTCTGTTTCTTTTAGTATCACACCGCCTGTTAATCTCCACTATTTGCCAGCTGATTGCCCTATTGTTATTGACAATGCCCTAGGGCATAAATTGCTACTTCATCTAGGACAGTTACATTTGAGTCCTTCACCTCAGCAGTTTTTGAGACTAATCTCCTGGGTTTGTTCTGACCTGGGGGCAGTCTCTGCTTCTTTGTTTCTGGGCTCTCTGCTCTTAAGGACTACCTCCATCCCTGGGGAAATTCTAACAGCCACTGGTGCAGAGCTGGGGACTCAGAATCAGGGTTCTGCTCTTCCAGTAGATAAATCCCTACTTTATGAGAAGGGAGCTGGGTAGGGACAGTCGCTTTGGGTCTTCCAGGCTTGTCTCTTCTGTATGGAAGCTGTGCCCTATGAGTGAGCTGCACAAAAACAATTGGGTCCCTATTCTTAGCCGGCTCTGCCCCAAAGTGGAGCCTCTGCTCTATTTGTGGGAGGAGGGAGAAACATACTTTTGGCCACACTTACTGGAACTTGAGCCTCTGCAGGTGAGGGTGAAGGGGGATTAGAAATGATTGCTCCTCTTCCAGAAAAAAGAGGAAAAAAAAGGCCAAAGTCATGCCTCATGTCCCACAACAATGTCTTTGTGCTCAGGTACTTAACAGTGAGCTGAACTGTCATTGCTACAACTGCTACTACTCTGGACCCTGAAAGTGGCTCTTTCTGTTGCAGCTGCCCTCCCTAAAATGGACTGTAAACTTCTCTTTTCTTCCTGATTTTTGCCTCTCTAGATTTAGAACCAAAGTTGAGTGTGGGTGCCGCTGATGAACAGAATCTCAGTCACATCCCGTAACCTCACTATAAGAGAAGTTGAAGGAGTAATCATCTCCTTCCTATACTGCAAAGCGAAATTTGCCTTCTGTTAATATTTAGAATCTGCAAGTTCCTCGTAAATAGTAGATAAGGAGAACAAATGCTTGGTGTCAAATTAATGAATAATAGAGCTGAGAATAGTTGCTAAGGGTGGTTATACTTACTGATTAATGTGGATTTCCCTCAGGTTTCCCTCAAGGATGAAGAGTAGGATTATACCGTCCACATACTTTGTAAGTTACCAATGAGGAGAGTGACCTGTTGCAAACTTTCCATGAGTCTTTGTCGAATAACCTCTCTGTGTCAGGCATTGTGTTATGTGATGGGATTCAATGGTGAGGACAAACAGACATGTGCTTGGATTGATGGAGTTTATAGTCTATTACAGGAGAAGCATGTTAATTTAAAAAATGTAAATGTGTACGTATCTCGTATCTCGTAAGTACGAGAATGTGCAACAGTATACGACCCAGGCTAAGTATTCAGAGAAAGCTTATCTGAGAGGGAATGGCTGAATGAGGATCTGAAGGATAAAGAGAAAATAACTTGATAAGAAAGGAGATAAGGATGGCAAGTAAAAAAGTATTCCTCACAGCAGAGGGAAAATACTTGCAAAGGTCGTAATGAGCCTGGAGCAAGGTCCCTCTGAAATACTGAAAAGGAGCAGTTATGGGATACTAGAAAAGATTTTGTGCAATTTCAGAGTGCAAATAGATACAGAGATAAAACAATACTGAAATTTAGAGAGCTTATTAAGGATCCGTACTTTTATCCAAACAACTCCAGGAAGTCATTATGGGAAGTCATTGAGGGGTTTCTAGGAGGTTTTCAGATAAAGGGGCTTGGATGCAGCCAGTCCACCATTTTTGGAAGTTCTGTACTAGTATTACTGCTCCTTAGCTCACCCCTGAAAATTGTTCTGGGAGTTCCAAATCCTTTTCCTTTACAAGCTGAACTTTATTCTTCTTCTGATAATCACATCTGCATTTTGAGAAGGAAACTCTAGTCCCAGTGACGAGAACAGATTAGAGGGGACATGAGGACACCAGCTGGAGGAGGCTGTCAGACTAGCTTTGGTAAGGGAGGATGGTGGCTTCACCTGGAGCTGTAGCAATGAAGACAGAAACAAAGATCTCTGTCCTAAGCTGAAGCCAAAGGTGATGTAGGATGAGCAGCTGGTGAAGGACAACAGACACCGACTCTGTGTTCACTGAAACCAAGTTAATGCTGTGAAAAAGGCAGTAGTGAGAGTTCAACCAGATCATAATTTTCCACAAATTCATTATCTGCTGCTGCTGATTTTAAATGAAATATATTTAGGTTCTCATTATTCTTCTTTAGGAAAACTCAATGTCTAGTTGATTCTATAAAATTCTTAATAACTTCTTTGCATTTCTCTACTTGAAAAGTCATCCTCTTTTAAATAGTCCAGGTAAAACAATTATTTACTATGGATCATATTTTTCAAATCCACAATGATCTCATTAAATATCACTAACTTTAACATGTCCAAAATCTAAGATCTATACAAGTAATATATTTGTTTTAATAAATATAATAATTTCCTCTGAATTATTTAAGGTGTAGGAGAGAAATTTATGTGAGCCAAAAAGCTCTGGTCTTTAGTTTTAGATGACATCTCCTCTGATACAAGTCAGATAGAACTAATGTGTCAACAAGAAGTAAGGCAGCATTGATTAAGTTCCTTGTTTCCTGTGGAGTATTAATATATGTGAACATCTATGTAGGTCTTTAATTTGTGCATGTGGCATATATGAGAGATAAAGAGTGTGTTCATAGAAAATGTGGCTTGTCATAAAAGAAATGTTTCACCAACAGGTAGCCTAAGATTGAGTAATTACCCATGGGAGTCTCAGTGGCCAGGAGATATAATGAGTCTTTGTCTTTGTGGTATGAATTCTTTCATGGTATGACCCCCATACCCCCATAATATCCCTCTTTGGTCTCTAGCTCAATAGTTGAAATGCCTTTATGTTAAGGAAATCCTCCTTAGAGAGGACTTGCAGGAAATTTGGATCAGCTCTTAGATGTTTGATGAGATCATAGCAATCAGATCTTCTGTTTTTGTCAATTGTGGGGAATAAATCATAGGAGCCATGGGAGCTTTGAGGGATGACATATCAAAATCATAAATTTTGGGTCCATGGTTCTTCCAGGAACTACAGTGGACAGGTATAGGGTACTGGACACTTGTTAGTGAATAATGATTGTGAGAACCAAAGGTTACCAAAACGTAACCAAAAGCAAACTTAGTTAATTTCTCAAAATTGCTGGGGCAAGCCCTGCCTGATATCTTGAGTGTTTCAAAGGTTTATCAAAGCTCACCTTTTTAGAAACAAATGTGTGTTCTTCAGAGGACCGTGCTTCTCACAGTATGGTCTCCAGACCATCAGCATAAACATCACCATGGAACAACATTCACCACACACATTCAGAAGTGAAATATACTCTACCAAATATTTGGGGGGAAATTGGAAAAGAGTTCTGAGTGCATAGTCAGTCAGCTGTCTTTGAAAGCTCTGTACTTCTATGTCTGTTCCTCATCCCCTCCTTCCAGAACCATCCTGGGCATTCTAAATGTTTTTCCTTTATAAGCTGAGAATTACTCTCACCTGATATCAGGCACTCAGTCTCACTTTCTACACATAACAATATGTGATCCTAACAAAAATGATCCAATTAGTCTCCTAACAAGAGAGAAGCTGATGCTTGTTGTCAAGGTAAGCAATTCAGTATGCTTCATCCCACTCTCCTACTTCCTTTCCTAGACTGAATGCTACCTGAGAGCCAGGATCGGGTCTGCCTTACCCACTCCTGTTTTCCCAACAGTATGTCTGGCACATAATTCTAGGAACAAATTATTGAACAAGTAGATGAACAAATGCCAAGTTAGTGACTAAATTGGGAGGATATCATCCACCTAGGGAAGTGACTAAACTCTTTGGCTTTATGATATTCTTAGTCAATAAACTCATGGGTTGGTCAGGCCTCCAGGGAGATCATTCAAGGTAATGAGGAGGAAGAAAAGACAATGTGCCTGTAAAACAGAAATTGGTGATCAGCTAGTGGGGAGTAATATGTGTACTGGGAAAATGTGAGATCCAAGAGCAGACAAGTACAAACTGGTTGCAGATGCCTGTGCCAGAAGACTGAAGGCCAAGGACTTTGGGCCCATACCTGCCAGTGCAGAAGAATGACATGATATCAACTTTGGCTAATTCTTATGAAGTACCTCCTACATACCAGACATTTTCATAGACCTAATTTATACCTGCCAACTACCTTGTGGGTGGGAACTTAGCTGTGTTTCAAACATAAGGGAACTAAAGTTCAGAAAAGCTATGTAATTTTCCCAAGGTCAGGGAGCAAGTGAAAGACAGACCTGAGATCCATCCTACAGTTCCTCACTCCAAGGCCACTGCCCTTTAAAGAAAGATTAATCAGTCAGTAATGAGTGAAGAGGCACAACTTTCAGGAAAAAAAAGTTACTGGTCTTAAGGTGGCCCTCTCTTTTCTAACAGGTGGGAGGAATTGATGTGAGGGGTGGGGTGGATAGGTGTGAAACTCTCAGGTTAAGACTGCATATAGCAAATGCTCGAAAATGTTCAGGTTCCCAGTTCACTATGAATTAACTGAGTAAAAAGCAGCCTGTGATTCTTTGTAAACTCATAGAGTGTCTCCCTTCTCTGGACTGTGAATTGTGTCTCTGAGAAATCACAGCAGGACAGGCGAGGTGGGAAATGAATGTTTTTTCCCTGAATGTGAGCCTATGCTGTCTTGTCACTTCAGTCAGTCCCTAATGATTCTCTTGTGTGAGTTTATACCCATGTGAGGCGTCTTGATTTCCTGCATGGTTTCTAACCAACATGTGGTCCCAGAGTATAATTTTGACCTCGGGGAAGGGTGAGGTAGAAAAACAAAGAGAAAAAGGAGGAAGGAAATAAGGTGGCTGTCCACTGTTCAGTGACCTGATTCATGTGTTTATACAGACACACAGTATAGATACACCACTAGTGGTCAGACATTTCTGTGGGACTCTGTGCAGGCCCCACAGTAGTGATGATTAGAGAACAATGTTGGGGGCCTCATCAGGTCAGGCTGCCATTTTTTAAAAATTCGAGTATCGTTGATACACAATGTTACATTAGTTTCAAGTGTACAACATAGTGATTCAACAAGCTTTTACAGTATGCTATGCTTATCACACGTATAGTCACCATCTGTCACCATACAATGCTATTACAATACTATTGACTACATTCTTTATGCTGTGCCTTTTATTCCCACAACTTCGTCATTCTGTAGCTGGAAGCCTGTATCTCCCTCTCTTTCATCCATTGTGCCCATCTGCCAACCCCCTCCCCTCTGGCAACCATCATTTTGTTTTCGGTACTTACAAATCTGATTCTACTTTTTCTTTGCTTGTTCATTTTTTTAGACTCCACATATGAAAGAAACCATGGTATTTGTCTTTCCAGTCTGATTTCTTTCACTTTGCATATAATACTCTCTAGAGGTCCATCCATGTTGTCGCAAATAGCATGATCCAGTCCTTTTTACAGCTGTGTGATATTCTTGTCCGTGTGTGTGTGTGTGTGTGTGTGTATCGCATCTTTCTTATCCATTCTTCTATTGATAGACACATAGGTTGTTTCCATATTTTGGCTATTGTTGATAATGCTGCAGCAAACATAAAGGTACATATTTATTTTTTAAATTAGTATTTTTTTTTTTAGGCTGCCATTTTGATTCAAAGAAGGTAAGAACCACTCAGAGGATATCTCCAGATGTCCTCTTTGTCTGGATAGTTTCTAATCAAGCGTAACTTCTGTTGACAATTCCATGATGATTCTTTCAGTATTCCTAGAGGCACTGCATACTCATAGTTTCTTGTTTACATGGAATATATCACTCTGTCAGCTAAATCTCTCTGCTGGAGATGAGAAATGGCCCTTGCCACTGTTTTAGATGGGTGCTAAGAATGGCGAATATTAGCTTCTATTTGAGTTTCAAGGATAGATTTGGGATATTCATAAAAGCAGTGGAAATAATTATATTCACATTATTAGTTCTAGATGTATTTCTCATTTACCAATACATTTTTATGATCCAGGCACTAGGCTAAATTATCTTTACTTATTATCGTTAATCCTTACCACACACTTATATGTAAATGTTAGGTTTTCCTGTTTTTCAGTAAAAGAAACTGAGAATTAGAGAACTGAGTTGATTTGTCTAAGATACCTAAGTTCATACATGGTAAAATTGGGATTCCAACACCAGTTTATATGTCTGAAATTTTAATACTTCCTACTGCACCACTGCACACTGAAATTTCAATCAACAAAAATTCAGAGGTTGATTCACAGTGAGGCTTTGTTTGAAATCAGGAAAAATTGGATGTATTCTGTGTGTCCTGTTTCCAGATCATACAGTGTTGTGGGGTATTTTTTTTTCCCATAATTGTCATGCCTGATTATTCATAGAAAAAGTCACATAGAGAAAAACATTATATAGTATTTCTATCATATGAGTTAAGAAAATTATAGCCAGGTTTTTTCTTTCATATTTTACTCTTTAACCATGGAGTACTAAAAGGTGTGTCTATCCTCAGAAGGATAGTTTACTTCTCAAAGAGGTGACAGATTTGCAAAGGAACCCAAGTGACTAGAAACTAGATAATCTTGGCGCCACTATAGAGGCCAAGATTATATGTATATATATACACACATATGTATATGTATAGAGATAAAATGGTGTCATTCCAAAGATCAGAGCATTCCTTCTTACATTTCAGTGGAAGAGGAGATCTGGAGAGTGGCTACAAGATGCAACAAAATGGAAATGACCATGGCTTCAGGAGACCAGTGATCTAGCCCTAAATTTTCCCCTACCTCCCAGAGGCAAGAGAGGTTTCTTCTCTTTGGGTCTCCCAGAATCACATGAAGGAAGAATAGCTTAATCTACATTTATATCTATTTAAATTTCAGACAAAATTTCTGGTAAAATTAAATCCGTATTTGAAAAAGACTAAGCATGGGGCGCCTGGGTGGCTCAGTTGGTTAAGTGCCTCCTTTAGCTCAGGTCATGATACTGGGGTCCTGAGATGGAGCCGTGTGTGGGGCCGTGCTCCTTCTCCTCTGCCCCTCCCCTGCACAACGGCACTGCGCACGCGCTCGCTCTCTCTAGCTTATTCTCTCTCTCTCAACTAAATAAAATCTTTTAAAAATAAGAAAAGAAAAAGACTAAGTATAAATACATATAAAAATAAATAAAAATCCAAATCCTCTGAGAATTCTTTATTTATAGGAATTATCAGCTCCTACAGGAACTGTGGAAACAAAATTAACTTTTAGCAAGGGAAGGAATATCAGTCGTACCCTCAGCTCTGAAATAGGATGAGCTATTCCAGGCAGTAAATTTTTAAATGACTAGTTAATATAGGTTTCTCTGTGAAATATAGCCTGACTACTACAGAGTTCAAATTGTTTTAATAAACTTTACCTTGAACACTAGAATATTAATAAATTGAAGATAAGAGATACTAAGTTGAAACCTAGTTAGTTACAATGACCACAGAATCTTCACAGCACTATTATTGCTTGGGGTGCTGTAATCCCACAACATAATAGAACAGGATATTAAGAGTGTCAGACAACAAGAAGACCAGGAGCCCATGAACTGGAGCCCACACAGTCCTATTAAAACAGACAACACTTAGATAAACACATGTTTTTTTTTTTTTTTGGTCTTAAAAGCAAAATATCAATTTTATTAGAAACTGTGTATGAAATGGATCATCTCAGAGCTACCTGGGTGGCTCAGGCAGTTAAGTCTCTGCCTTCACCTCAGATTACCATCTCAGGGTCCTGGGATTGAGCCCCACACTAGGCACCCTGCTCAGTGGGAAGCCTGCTTCTCCCTCTTTCTTTCCCTCTGCCCCTCCCCTCAACCATGCTTATGCTCTCTCTCTCTCTCAAATAAATTAATAAAATCTTTTTAAAAAGGAATGAAAAATCTCTGAAGAGTGATGGTTAAGTTGACGAATTTTTACCCTCCAGATACTGAGCAGTTATGGTTGCCTCAGATCATGTAGTGGTAGTGGAGGCACAGTCGTGCTTTTAGACCAAGTTAGGGCAGAGTCTCTATCATCAAACAGCAATGGTTTGTGAAGAGCATCGAGGTACAAAACTTGGGCAAGCTTGGCAGCAAGGAATATCCACTGATAGAAGTCAGTGTCCAAAATACCAAAACAGGGTGTTAGAAAACTGGTTTGTAATATGAGAATTCACAGGAAAGCAAATTATACAACAATTTTTGAGTGTTGCCCCATAGTTTCTTAAAAAGTTAAGAATAATAAAACCTGTTACCTGACAATTATATTTTGGGGGTATCCCTGGAGAACCTGTCCTCATCTGCTCGCAAAGACAGCTGTAAGAGTGTTCGATATTTATTAATACTTATTGAAACATTGAAGCCATCTAGATTTTTATTAATGATAGGTAGGTAAATAAATTGGAGTATGGCCGCACAATGGGACACTCTTCAGCAGAGAACACAACTTCAGTAGAAGAGGAGATCCAAGGTTGGGGTTTCCTCAGCAAACAGACTGAGTCATGCATTTCCCACAGGAAGTTTATTAAGGATTGCTCTTGGGAAGAAGATGTTCTGCCCTGAAGCAGTCATGGCAAAGCCCTCAGTTAATCCCATGGGAAGCTCTGACATGGGGACAGCTTTTCAAAGCTACCCCAAATTCAGATGGGGGGGGGGTGGGGCATACCTTTGTATCTTAATCAGCGATTCAGTGGATATTTGCTCCTGGGGAAGAGTCACCAGGTACAAGGCAGACCCCTTTGGCTGAGGGCACCCCCTGGAGAGGGTACCCCCTGCAGAGGGTCTCAGCCCAAAGCAATCAATTGCTGAGGGAAGGAGTGGCTGGCTCATTTCTGGAAGTTCTAAAGGAAAATCTGAGCAGCATAGCAGAGCATCCAGACCTGGCATGTAATAACATGATTTATTTCCTAACATAATGTTGATGCAAAAAGTTACTTAAGAATATGAAAAAATGCTGGGGCAGATGGGTGGCTCAGTGGGTTAAAGCCTCTGCTTTCAACTCAGGTCATCATCCCAGGGTCCTGGGATGGAGCCCTGCATGGGGTGCTCTGCTCGGCGGGCAGCCTGCCTCCCCCTCTCTCTCTGCCTACTTGTGATTTCTGTCTGCCAAATAAATAAAAAAATATTAAAAAAAATAAAAGAATATGAAAAAATGCAATGTAATAACTATAACACTTAAAAACATGAAAAAGCAATAATGTATATCGTTTGACCGCCATAAAGAATATTCCATATAATAGTTACTTCTGAGCACAAAAGTTACTTCTGAGCACATTTGGATGTTCACTACAAGGTGTCAGGATGGCGTGTTTAATGACTCCTACTACTCTACAAATGTTTATTCATTGGATATATTTAATTGGAAAATCTTAAAAACTTAATCTGAAAAGATAAAATATGATTTCTCATATTTATCCATTCATCCATTCATTCAGTACATACTTTTTTTTTTTTTTTTAACTGAGCTCAACCTTTGAAATAAACCTCCTAAATGGTAGGAGAGAAACAAGAGAAGTACAAAGGTATTTGTCTCTCATAGCTCAATAAATCTGGAGAAATATATGTACAAAGAGAAATATCGGAGATTATCAAGTTTAGGATATCCTAAAGAAATTCTATTAGATCATTTCATCTGAAGGCCTTTATTAATGGTTGTCAATCAATGATAAAGGATTCTGTGAAGAAATGAGCCTCGGAGAAGTACAGTGAAAAAATGTGAAGTGTGTTTCTGTGCTGCAGGAATTTTCAGAGCCTTTAGAATATTAATGGTTATTCTCTAAGCATAGACACAGGGGATGTTAGAATACATTTTCTCAGGCTATTTTGATCACGGAACTCTTGTGAGTATTGCTTTGTCTTGCCAAACACATTTTGGCAAACCCTATTCTGAGATAATCCTATTAATATGTAAAACAGGAAACTAAAGCATGGAGAAATGGAGTGATTTATCCAAGGTCACTCAGCTGATTAGTGAATGATACCAGAGAGCAGGCAAAGAGGAGGGAGAGTGCTCACTGAAGAGCTTTCACCCAAATACATCTGAAAAACAGGCAGCCATTTTTTACAGCATGTGTGATGCTAATGAGAAAATGTACCCATCCATAAAACCAAATAGAGAGTAAAATGCAATACATATGACTTTTTTTTTTCACATTTTTAAAGATGTCCATCATCATTAAACAGCAGACAGAAACCCTGAAGCAGATTATGGCAACAATAATACTATTCTTTTGTTAAATGCCTATTAGACATCTGGAACTCATAGGAGTAGCTTAACATTGTTAATGTGATTATCCTCTTGCATGTGCATTACTTAATAATATGCATATTGCTGTTCAATTACGTTCATAGATGTCAAAGGAGAATGGGACCTGAGGGATCTCTTACTCTAAACTTAAGTCGTTTTTCGGAAATGGAAACTGAGACCCAGTTTGGGTAAACAGCAAGGCCAAATGACTAATTTGTGGCAGCACTGGGCTGAGACCCTGGGTCTCTATAGTTCTCAAGAAAAGTGCTGCCAATCATGTACGAGTGTGTATAACAACGCCAAGACTTCTAGAGGTGGTTCATAGGGTGACATGCTGAATTCTGAATTTGGTTTCCATTAGGTTTTTCATGAAAGATAGTGATTGTAAAAATAAGGTGACTTGTCCATCCCCAGAAGCTAGGGTCTCTGTCCAGGGAAGCCAGAAAGTAAGGACTGTGGCCTTTGTTCTCTGGGCTAGGTGAGAGGTAGAGCATCCTTTCTTACTGTCTGCAAGATTCATCAGACACAAATCCCTGCTGAAGAAATATATCCACATAGATCTTGCTTACCCCCTTTCTGAGGGGGAATAATAGCTTTTCTTTCTTATCTATAAATGTCATCAGTGCTGCAAAGCATAAATAAGAACAGTAATCAAAAGAAATATGCAGATGATCTAGCTCAGAACAAAAGAACGGCAGATGGCAGATTCAGCTTTTCAGAATATAGAGTGAAGGGAAATATTGAGGTGCATGCTGTTCTTTTGATTTTTGACTCTAGGGGAAAGGCAGATCTAAGAGTAGTGCTCCTCAGCCACTTAAACATTTGTCTTCGGGGAAGCCTAGCATCACCAAGAAGGCTCTTAATGTTAGAGGAAGAACCACATTGACTCTATTAACTGCACAATAACTGGCTGCAGGTGCCTTCCCACTGAACTCCAGAATGATCCTGATGATAACACTTTCTTACTTCCTTTAATAGTAAATGAGCCCAGGTATCTATAGCTCCTAAATTCCACCACCTTGTCTCTGTTACTCAAGGATCCCAATAAGACCAGTAAAATAAGCCCATCTCTAACTGGAGGACCTTCCCATGGTCATGCCTGTCCTACAAAGAAGAGAAAACACTGATAACTTCAAGGTTGATGGTGCTCTCCTTACAAATATATTTATTTTTATTTATTTATTTTTTTTACTGAAGGGCAGGTCTTCTGAACCTTCTCAGGGAATGTAGCTAGGTTATGTCATGATGAATATTGAATATAATGCATTAAGCAGATCAATAGCCAAATTTTATGTACCCAAGGTCAGGCTGATAGGTTGCAGGAAAAAAAATCCTGTCTGGAACAGTTATGCATTTGGGAAACAGAAAGGACTACTGTGCTCCAGTCTGAGCCAGGAATCCATTGATTACTTGACCCTCAGCTGTTCTTGCTTTATCAGAAGTCTAATGCTACTTTGTTTCTCCTAATATCTGAGGTTACAGACTCTCTTAAGTGATTTCAGTTTTCCCTGAACTAGAAGTAGAGATTTGTCAACAAGTGAAATGACTACCTATGACAAACGACCTAGGCGAGGCCACGATTTATGGCTCTAAATTATTGGAGGGAGCATGTATTAGTTAGGGTTCTTGAGGGAAACAGAACCAATAGGATGTCCAAAATTTGCAGAATGTACCAGCAAACTGAAGATCCAGGATGAGGACCCAGGAAAGAGCCTTTGTGATAGTCCAAGTATGAAGGCACTCTGATGGCAAAATTTCCTCTTGCTCAGGGGAAGTCCGGGTTTTGCTCTATTCAGTCAGGCCTTAAAAGGATTGGATGAAGTCCACCTATATTATGGGGGGGAGGGACAATCTGTTTTTCTCAAAGTTCACCAATTTAAATGGTAATTTCATTCAAAATTTATGAAATACCCAGAATAATGTTTGACCATATATTCGAGCTCTTCACCCTGCTAACTTAACACATGAAAATTAACTATCACAGAGTCTTTTGGCATTTTGTTCCCCTTTACATCTGTAAAGACAACCCTTGGGATGTAGGAAATTTGGGGGTTCAAAGCCAATTGCCCAGAAAGAATTCTTGAGATGTCTTCAGTGCAAAATGGTGGTTTTATTAAAACATCGGGTGGCTCAGTGGGTTAAAGCCTCTGCCTTCGGCTCAGGTCATGATCTTAGGGTCCTGGGATTGAGCCCCGCATCAGGCTCTCTGCTCAGGAGGGAGCCTGCTTCCCTTCCTCTCTCTCTCTGCCTGCCTCTCTGCCTACTTGTGATCTCTCTCTGTCAAATAAATAATAAAAATCTTTAGAAACAAACAAACAAAAACATCGGAATTGGACCTGTGGGCAGAAAGTGCTGCATGGGATTGTGGTGGGTGACTGATGATATACTTTCAATTTGGGACAAGGTTAGGAATAACAGCGTCCTCTGTGGTATTTTGGAAACAAATTTGGAAAAAAACAGGTTTCTAGAATGCTGAGGGACTATCTATCCTTAGGAAAGTTCACCTATTGCTGTTTAGCAAAAGCTCAGTCTTAAGACCCTTCACATTTATATTGATGGGCCATAGGCTTGGGGAATGATTGCCAGCATGATCTTGTGGGGCAGAGATAAAGGAAGTTTCCAAAGGAGTATTTATATGTTAAAGTAGACTTAGGAGACCCTGGGAGTGTCGGGCTAAGGCTGCCTCTTGCCCTTAGCA
This sequence comes from Mustela nigripes, assembly GCF_022355385.1. Classification (NCBI taxonomy): domain Eukaryota; kingdom Metazoa; phylum Chordata; class Mammalia; order Carnivora; family Mustelidae; genus Mustela; species Mustela nigripes. The sequence continues at coordinate 170,386,443 of NC_081560.1, read as the reverse complement.
AATTTTCAACATGGAGGCAATTGAGTCCTTAGAGGAATGTCACTCTGCCTGTTTCAAGGACTTGTTGATGAACTATTAAGGAAATTTAATTTTTCTTTTTTCATTGTTTCCTACATCATCTGTATCTAACAGCTCTTGAGAGATCTGGACATCTTGTTCTTACATACAGTCGATGGGTAATTCAAGGAAATTCCCATTTTAGAAAGAATCACTCTAGTCCCACTGGCTGTGCTATTGCAGGTTTGGTTTGGTTTGGTTTCTTGTTGGCTTTGCCTGTCTCTCAAATGTTGTATATTTTGTCTGACAACTGACTCTGATTTGGACATCAGGCAAGGCATCTTGCCTTTTTATTGGCGTGGCTGATGTTAAGCTTTTGTTAATCCATTTTTAATCTCTTTTAAAGACATATAATCCCAAATCCTCAGCTGCCCATCTAGCTTAAACCCAAGAATACATCACTTTTAAGTCCTCTCCACAAATCTTTGCAGATCAGCATCCACTGGGCGTTCTTTAATGTAATGACATGCACCTTACTTTTCAGGTCTCTGTGCTATCACTGGTTTCTGCTATTCCAGAGCCCTATCAACTCCATTGATTCTAGGGAGCCCAATTTCTAACAGTATCTCCTACTGTCCTCTCTGGCCTGCAACAAATACCTATGCTGAACTTCTCACCAACGTCAATGACTTCTTCACCAGCACATTCTTTATCATCTTTGAAAGGAGAATATCTCTGGGGCCCTCTTGAGAAGCATAGCTAGACGATGATTTTTCAAGTTCTATCTAATTGTTCTTCTCTAGCATTTCAATTTATGAATCTTTTAATCTCTACCCAGACACTATGCCAAAGCAGTGTTGGCATCTCTACTACACTTACCATGGGCTGTTATTTTTTTTCCAACCTTCTAAGAGTCATTACAGAAATGTATTGCAACCAGTTCCCGGGGTGCTGGCCTGGGTGTCAAGACTTGAGATTCAGGAAAGAGCCCCTATTCTCATGAAATTAAATCTACTGTTGGATATAATCTCTCAGCTCTTGTCTGGATATATAATTCAGGTCTTCTTCAGTGTATGATCACTGAGGATAATCCCTCTCTCTCCTTAGCTGGCACAGGATGCCCCAGTAAGGCCATGTTGAGATTTGTCCTTAGTTATTATTCTGATATCCAGAGGGAAGACCCCATCGGTGTCTGTCTCACTTAAAGTCTTCACATGGTCTTTGGCCAAAAGGTGGACCATGGGCCTGTAACAAGGGGAAGCAGGCTGCTTGTCCAGGCCCAGAGCTCCAGGGCAACCTGGAGTTTCAATGTGTACAGACAAGTATAACCAAATGTCTCCACCCAAGTCTAAGTTTTCTACTTATTCCCCATCAAGGTACTGATTTGGACATTAGAGACTTACCAAGCCTGCAAATTCAGCCTTCTCTCAGGTTCAACTTCTCCTTTTTTTTTTTTTTAAAGATTTTTTTTAAATTTATTTATTTGACAGACAGAGATCACAAGTAGGCAGAGAAGCAGGCAGAGAGAGAGGAGGGGAAGCAGGCTCCCTGCTGAGCAGAGACCCAGATGCGGGGCTTGATCCCAGGATCCCAGGATCATGACCTGAGCCGAAGGCAGAGGCTTTAACCCACTGAGCCACCCAGGCTCTTCTATAATTAAGTCTAGTTCTTGGTGGTCACTACAGTTTGTTCTCTGGTCACTGATGAAAGACACTTTAATGCTGCCTTGTAAACCACAAGGATTTCCTATATTACCTTAAAGGGCTAATTGGTCACATTTGTCATGTTCTCTCTTTAGTGCTTCAGTGATCCTCAGCAACCATCTCCCAGTTCCGCTGCCCTTTATAATTTCTACTTTTCTTTTACATCTCAAATTCTAGCAATACCTCACAACCCATCCCATCAGTACCCTGTCCCCGCTGAGCAGAGTGAAAAGCCCCAGTGGTTGCAGTGCTACTGTGTGCCGTGGGTTGCCAACATTCCCTTTCCTCCATAATGGGTTCCCCATTGCCAGCTGGCCAATGGGGGCTGTAACTCCAGAATCCTTAGAAGTACCAGCTGTCTTAGGTCAGATTTTCTAAAAGAAGCCTGCAACATTAGAGTGCCTCTTCAAAAGGTTTAGTAAGGAAATGCTCCCGGGGAGAAGCTAGTGAGTGGGGAAGGTACGTTAATAAAGAGAAGAAACCAAGCTATGACTCATTCAGTTGAAACCCCATCCTTAATCTGAACTCATGAGAAGTACTAGATTCTGAAAAATTCAGATTTGTCCTAGGTTGACAAAAGAAAATTGAGTTTTAACCCCGCCCCCCGATATACACCATCAAGTATTTACTGGTTATGAGCTGCTGGAGACCAAGCAGAGTGATACAACTCCCTAGAATTTATAGATCTCCATCAACGTCAGTTGTAGCCCAAGCATATATGCTAGAGAAAGTTGTGGGTGAAAGCCCTTTGCAGGAATGCTAGTAGATGCATGATTGCAGAGGAGTAGTGAAGGGGATCGAAACAGACCTGGGAAGAGCAGAAACAGCATCTGTCCTACTTTGAAGTTTTTCTGGCACCCAGAGAGCACTATGGCACCATGGGCTTGGGTTAATACTGATGCCTGAGAATTTGCATGGCATTACATATGTTTTACATCCATATGTCTTCTGTATTCATAATATCCAAGTTGGAGGGGAAGAAGAGATACTATCTCTCTTGACTGATGTAATGCAGTTACAAGTAATTTAGTTAAGAATCACAGAAGGGCCAAAACCCCAATCATCTAACTCTGTCTACCTCTCCGGTCCTCCCATTAATTGGTGCACAATAGTATATACTTGAACATCCCCAAACATATTACTCATTGGTCCAAAGCAGCTTTCTCATCTAAAAGTCCTTTTATCTTTCATAAATTAGTTTTCAACAAAACTTGTGTTCTTTAACACACCAAATATCGAACATTAGTGTGATCAACGTTATCCTAGGAGACACAGGTGACACAGAAGAGGGCAAGAGGAAATTTTTTTGTGTCTGTAAAGAGCTTATGGTCTTACTGGTTGAATTGTTCCCCTAAAATGATATGCTGAAGTTTTAAATCCCAGTACCTGTGGATGTGGCCCTTCTTGGAAATAGGATCTTTGCAGACTTAATCAGGTTAAGATGAGGTCATTACGGTGGGCCTTCATCCAATGTGACTGGTATCTTTATAAGACAACTGTGAAGGGCTGTGCTGGGGGAATCCCATGTGATGACTGCAGGGAGGGACATAAGGGAACTGTAAGCCAAGGAACAACAGGACTGATGTCCCCCACTAGAAGCTAGGAAGAGACAGGGAAGGATGCGCCCAGCTTTCTGAGGGAACGTGGCCCTACTGTCAACTTAATTCAGCCTTCTAGCCTCCAGAACTCTGAGACAATGATGCCTATTGTTCTAAGCCTTCCAACTTGGTGGCACTTTGCTGTGGCAACCCTGGGAAACCAGGGAGAGAATAACACTCATGCCAAGACCCAGCAGATGATGAACGTACAGAGGGAACATTAAAAGACTTACTGTAGAATCTTGAGTCCATGAAGTGTAGGTTTGAACTTCGCGTAAGTCATTTGCTCTCCTTGAATCTTAAATTGTTCAGCTAAGCTGTCCTCTTGACTCCCACAGACATATGGCCAAGTCAAGCTAAGGAAAGTGGACAGCACTTCCCGCCTAACTTCTGTTTTAACTTGAGGGGAGAGATGTACATTATTACTTTTTAATTCTGCTGTACAAACAAGCACAAGTTGCTTCATATTTCTTCAAACATATTGCAAAAGCAGTCCAAAGATCCAAAATTCTCTCTGGAGTGGGACTGCACTTAACTTCTCTTTGCATATTTCCAGGAACTCATGGGCATTTGGTTTTTAAGATTCTTTCCTTAACTGACAAACGTTCCTATACCTGTGCCATACTGAAGGGAAGACAGAGATAAAATGAGAGGGGCATATTATTACAACACTTGGACGATGACAACTCATCAGGAAAAAGTGACACCACATTAAGAAGACTAACATCTGTGCATAATTGTTGGAAATCACTTAACACCACTGGAACACTTCACCAAGTTCCCATGCATAAAAGAGAGATGTTTGGAACACAAGCCCTGCCTGAGAGTGAGAAGTTCCAAACAGATTCACAGCTGTTTCCCTTCAGGGTTTAGGTTTGGCTCCAGAGTCAGTTTCAGAGTCTTATTTTGAATAAAAGCTTTTATTCAATCTGTAATGAATTGAGATTCCAGCAGGTAAATCTCATTGAAGGAAATTGCTTCCTGCAATGATACATGATTCATTCATTCCCATCTATGAGCTATTTAGAGGAAATTATCCATGGGATTGTATCATTAGTTTAAAACTGCTGCAATTGTTTTTCTGTCAGTATAATTTTAGAACATGTTGGAGTATTTGTCGGAAAAATGTATTTGAAAACACATCTAACTCTTTCCATATTGCTAAAATTGGGATATCAGAATTTTTTTTTCATTTGTAATGAGTTGCATGAATACAATTGACAAGCATTAGTCTTCTGCTATGTGTATGGCAAGCCATAGTCCCTTGTTAAGTCTTCTAATTGAAAAACTTTGCCTGGTCAGGACACAGTGAAAGAGGAAAAGGTGCCAAGTTCCTTTTCTGAAATTTGCTTTAAGATGGGTCATCTGGATATATCAATTCCATTTCTAAGTTCCACATGGAATTTGAGCTACCATTCTAAATTCTAAATGGAATTTAAACTATTCCTCGGGCCACATGTGAAATTATTCTGGCTAATAGGATAAAAATAGAAGGAAATACACTGGAAAAGTAAGCATTGGAGACATTAGGCCTACATAACACATCATCTGGGTTTTCATGATGAGGGAATTTTAAATGTCAACGAGAAACAAGTAAATGAATATCTAAACAAATACCCCAAAAAGGGAAAGGATTGAACATTGAAAGAAAACTTAGTTGAAGCTTATTATGTAAGCTTTTGTTTCTGATAAGCAGAACATCTTTGGCTTTTATTCTGTTTGCTTTGTTTTGTTTTGCTTTCTTATAAGATATATCTGCTGGTATATGTGGGAAAAATTGGATGTTTTTCTTTTTCTTCCCTAGACTATGGGTGTAGAATTTATATAATAAAGTTTGTCCATCATAAGTAGTATATAGTTGATCTTTGCTTTTAAATAGTCTAAAAATCTTAAACTTTCACTTTGAAGAATTCACTCAGTTACAATTAATGTAATTAATGATATAGTGAGTTTGTAACTCCCACATTTATTTTCTATTTGGCTTATGTTTGTGGACTTTTTTCACTTTTCCTTTCCCTCATTTGAATTAATTTATTTTACTTTTTTCTAATAATTTTTAAATAAATTTTATTGGATATGTTGGAAACAACAGAATGCAATATAAAGCAAATTGCTTTATATAGGTAACCTTTGACTGATTACAACCTAATGAAAATCACTACTTTATCATTTGCTCTATTAGAACACCAACATTTTTAAACAGAATATACATTTTTCAACTATTTTTTCACTGGCTATCTCTTTCTAACTTAGAAATTATTTTCTTTTACTACTTTAATTGACTACTTTCTCAGCCTGAGGTGTTGAGAAATTAGTTTTGTATTGAAATTACAATATTGTATTGTATTACAATACAATACAACTGTAATACAATATTGTATTATTGTATTGAAAATAATGACCTTTATCCATTTTGTGTTGCATGTAATATTATTTCTTTCTTTGTGGTTTTCAACATTGTTTGCATAATATGCCAAAGTGTGTATTTTTGTGTGTGTGTGTGTGTGTGTGTGTATTATGTCTACTGTTTGCTGAGCTCCTTGAATTTTTAGGTTTATAGCTTTCATTAATGTTAATATTTTTTTCAAGCATTTTCTCTTCAAATATTATCTGTTCTCTCTTCTCTATCTGTGCCTCTTCTTATTCTTAAAACTTCTTGGTATGTCTCAAATAGCTCTTATATTCTGGTTTCTTTCTGTCTTATACATTTTAATTATTGTTTATAAAGTTCTATTTTGGAAATTGTTGAAATTGGTTAGATTTTGAGTTCATGAATCCCTTGTCCAGTTAGCTGATAAATCCATTAACTGAATAATTTTTCCTTTCCTTCCTCTCTTCAACTGAGGTTTGATTTACATGCATTAAAATTCAATAATTTAAAGTGCATAATTCAAGGGGTTTTGATGAATATATAGTTTTTTTAACCACCACCTTAATCATTACATATAACATTTCCATCAGCCCCAAAATATTTCTTGTGCATCATTCATCTCCCTTTTCAGTCTTTGATTACCACCACTATGATTTCTTTCATTATAACTTTGCCTTTCCTAAAAATTTGTATTGATAAAATCATATATTTTTATTTTTTATCTGGCTTCTTAGTATTCTTTTTAAATTTCAGTAATGATCCTGACTATATCAGTCATTTATTTTTTATTAATGGCTGGCAGGCTCTTGTATGGATATATAACAACTTATTTATCCATTCACATGCTGATGAACATTTATGTTGCTTTCAAATTTGTCTATTAGGTATCAAGTTATTATAAACATTTTTGCATTTTTGCGGGAGTCTCTGCATGGATATACATTTTCATCCTGCTTAAGACAATAACTAGGTAGAATGTCTGGATCACTTCATGGGTATATATGTAGCTCCTTTTTTTCAGCTTTATTGACATATAATTGACAAATAAAATGATAATATATTTAAAGTTTCCAACTTGACGATTTGATACACTCCATGAAAGAGTTTCTATAATCAAGTTGAAAAACATTCATCACATCCCTTCACACATTTCCTTCTTTTTTCTTTTTTTGCAAGTACTTAAATTGGCAAGTACTTAAATTTAAATTAAACATTAGACCCTCTTATAACTGAAAGTTTGTACTCTTTTATCAGGTTCTTTCCATTTAACTAATCCCAGTCTCTCTGATAACCACCTTTCTGCTCTGTGTAATAATTTTGACTTTTTTTTTTAAAGATTCCACATGTTTAAATTCAATTAACCAAGTTTAGTACATCATTAGTTTTTGATATAATGTTCAATGATCCATCAGTTAAGTAAATAAATAAATAAAATAATGAAGATTCCGCATATCAGTGACAGTGTACAGAAATTATTTTTCTCTGTCTGGCTCATTTCTTTTAGCATGATGGCCTCAAGTTTGATTTAGGAATTTCTTCTTTTTAAGGCTGAATAAGATTCATACTGTGAATGTTGTATATATCTATTTATATAAAACGTCTTAAAAATTTCCCAACATTTCTAACATGGTTTTTTCTATTTGTCGTTCCCATTTTCAATGTATGAGAGTTTCAATTGCTCCACATTCTCACCAACACTTGGCATAATGAGTCTCGTTAATTTAATATACTTCTTATGCTGTGATATTCCATTATGGTTTTCATTTCTAATAGGTAGTTATACTGAAAGTCTTTTCATATGCTTATTTAACTCCCATATATCTTCTTTGGTCTTAAAAACTTGTAACTAATTTTTAATTGAGCTATTTTCTTATTATTGGATTCCAAGAGTTCTTTATATATTCTGAAATAAGTCATTTATCAGATCAGCAAATATTTCATCCCATATAAACCAGTCTGTGATTTATATTTTCATTTTCCTAAGAGTGTCTTTTAAAGTTCCATTTACCAATATTTCCTCTTAAGGATCTTGCTATTGGTACTATACCCAGAAAAACTTTTCCTGAAACAAAAATGTGGTCCTATGTTTTCATCTATAATTTTTATACTCTTAGGTTTTACACATCAGTCTGTTTGTATGATGAATTATGAACCATAATTCCTTACTTTTGTTTTTTTCCACATAAATATCCAATAGTTCCAGGACTATTTATTCAAATTATTATTCGTTTATAATTGCCTTTGCTCATTTATCAAAATCAATTGACTTTATGTATGTGAACCAATTTTTGAACTTTCTACTTTGCTCCTACTTTATTTATCAATTTTATAATACTAGACTGTTTTGGTTGTTTAGATATATTTTTAAAGTCTTGATACCAGGTAGTTTATGTTACCAATTTCTCTTTTGAGATTGTATAGGCAATTCTAGATACGTTGCATTTCCTTATGAATTTAAAACAAAGCTTGTTCATTTCTACCAGCTACTGCCTGCAGACATCAGGATTGTGTTAAACATATAGATAATTGTGGGGAGAATTAACATCTTAACAATGTTGAATCTTCCAATCCATGAATATGACATAAATTTCCATTTATTTAGGTCTACTATAACTTCCATGAGCAATATTTTCAGGTAGTCTGTATACAGGTTTTATGCATCTTTTGTTAGATTTACTTCTAAATATTTTGTATTTTATTAAAGTGGTGTTTTTCAGCTTGAAATTTCATTTTTCATTCTACTGAAAACAAAATTGAATTTTTTGTATGGTTGATCTTGTATTTTGATGATGTATGTTAGAACTTGTCAGTTTTTTCTCTGTGTTTTTCTATGTTAGATAGTTTCTAAAAAAAAAAGATACTATGTCTTTAAGTTTACCAATTATAATTTACCATTAATCTCTTCCATTATAACTTTCACCTCAGACATTATCATTTTCATCTCTAAAAATTTGATTTGGATATTTTTTTTATCTCCTATGCCTCTACTTAACAGGTTTACCCTTTACTCTAGCATCTTAAATATATGCAATATTTTTGTAATAATAATATTTATAATAACAGTTGCAATAACAGTTGCAATGACTATCAAGTTTGTCATTTTGGTCATTTCTGGGTGTGTTTCTGTTAATTAATTTTTCTCCTGATTATGGGTCTTTTTTACTACCTCTTTTCTTGCCTGATAATTTTTTATTGAATATCATACTTTACAAATTTTACCTTCTTGATTTTGGATGTTTATAGAAGGGAGGGGGAAGATATGTTATCAGCCTTCCCTGAGCCTCAAGGAGGTTATGAGATATAATTCTGATCAGTAAAATATAAAGATCATTTGACATGAAATATACTTTACTCCATAATAAAAAGAGATTTACAAAGGAAAACCCACATTTTCTCCCTGCTCTCATTTTCCAGTCCCAGACTCTATTGCATGAGAAACTGATGCTTGGAGGAGGGAATCATGTTGCAAATATAAGAAATAACTTCATCAACATACTGAGCTTGGAAGAACAGGAAAACTAAGTCCTTTATGGCATTGTTGTAACACCCTGTATCATGCCTATAAGGGTCTAACTTTGAATTTCATGTTTCACGTTAAATGCCATTATAGATTAGGCCATTATTCTTTGTTACCCTCTTTGTTAGTATGGTTGTACTGATGTTCCCTACAGTCTAAAATCACCCAAATGTTTTAGGTACAATGTGTGTGTAGAACATGTTATTTTATGAGATGGTAATGGACCCAGGTCTAATGCAGCAGTAATCCTTGGTACTGAGAGGCCCTACTGAGTGTTCCTGGAAAGGAAGTCTAATTGATCATAGATGCAAGAATTTTTAACTTGATAATTCTCTCACAGATATGCTGTGAATCATATTATAGAAACACAGAATTGGAAATTAGATGCTACGAAACTCAAATTATCCTCAGAAAATATAGCTCAGCCTCTTATCCTTGAAACCTCTCCATAGCAATCTACAACAATACTTCATAAATTGAAAGATAACATGAAAGTCTGAAGATATTTCTAGCTGTTCAGAATACTACATAAATGTAATTCCTATAAAATCTTTAAAGTAACTATGATTATAAATATCACTATGTTATCTCACTGAGCAAAATTTGCAGAAGCCATCCCAAAGCCCCATTATTATATAATGTATGTATGTGTGTGTGTGTGTGTGTGTGTGTGTATACACACACACATACATACCATAGCTTTCTAAGTGTAATGGCTTTCTTGGGAGTTCATGCTTTTCTTAGAGCTTCTTTAGTCATGAATCAGGAAACAGCATCACAATTCCCACTTCTACCCTACTTGATAAGGTTTTCTTAGAACAATGGTATAAAGGTTGGATAGGTGAAATTAGTGGCTTATAAAATCCTGTGAGAAGTATTAAGTCCTATTTCTTAAATGATTTAATCATACCTAATACTAGAGTTTTATATACTAAATAAGATGTGTAAAATAATTAAGATTATACATGTGAAATACACAGTGTCTGGTCATATTATGAGTGTTTAGGAAAGAATATCTAAAAAAGGAGGGAAAAAAAGAGAATGCCTTATCCTAATTATTTTTAGTTCACTTTTCTTTCCATTTTTCAATTTAAGAGAAAATTCATTCCCAGGATTCTAATTCAAATAATCACAAAACTCAACACTATGTCCAGATTAATTTTTAAAAGGACAATTTCATGGTTTGGTTTTCTAACTATGTAGGAAGGCAGTATATTTGTATGGAATCTGTTTAGGGATAACTCTTGGAAAACATTTAAGATTGAAGGACCAAACAGTATGGAGACCTGGTGACATGGTGGCAAGTGGCTGTTCCTTTCCTTTGCTTTGACATTTGGGAAGAACCTGACCATGCAGGGGAGAAGGCAGAACAAACAGAAATCAAATGTCAACAGGAAAATAAAGGAAAGTTTTCCCCCATCTCCCAAAACAACACACACACACACACACACACACACACAATTGTTCCCTGTGGCTCTCTTTTCTGGACTCTGAACACTTCTCTGCCCTCTAAGGCATCCTTCCTTTACCATGAGGCCTGGCCTGTGCTTGCAACTGAATAGCCTTATTCCTCCTTACAGAAGATTGAGAATTCAGAGGACCCTTCCCCTTTGTGTTGCTCTTTAGAATTTGGGTTGTCAATATGGGTGCTGTGGGATGCCATGCCTCATATTCTTGGAAACGCTCTAGTTTTCTACTTGAGAATGTGCACACAGGAGCACTATAAATTTAACCAAGAATGTTACAACCATACACTGGATATATATTACCCTAAGACTGAGTCCTACATGCATTAATTAAGATTTTATCTTTACTCTGTTGTCATTTCTTACTTTAGGAACATTTTGCCGGCTGGAATTGTTAAAACTTACAGTTTGGTTCATTCCCACAGAACTCCTCATTGCATTCCTCCACTCCCTATTTGTATCCAAGTTCATCCATAGTGAGAAACTAGGGTCCCAATATTATCCATACTTTTGCTCATTTGTGCAAATGGGTAGTACAGGGAAATAGTTTCATGACTATGTCAGCCATACCACTTAAACTCAAAGCAGAGTTCAGTTTAGTTCCTCCTGTTAGGTCTGTAATCAAAGGAGTGAGACTGATAGAAAGGGAAGGTCAAGCAAAACTTTATTTCGCGCCAAGCATCGAGAATCAAACTGACGGGTCTGACGGGTCCGGGCCATCTCTTACAGAGAGGGCGACCCCTCCCTGCCTTACAGACTAACTTTTAAAGGGCAAAGGCCATGTGGTTGGGCCTGGCCACACACAGGTGGCCAATGAGATTGTAACACACAGAGAAAGCTGCACAGTCATGCTAGGTCACACACAGGTGGCCAACTGAATTACAATTTACCCTATAGTAGATATTTGAACCAGCCTATCACCTTGGTCAGAAATGGTACCCAAAAGGTGGGGCCCACACTTCTTGGTAGCTAGGGAGACAGTATGCATGCCCCACTGATTGGATGTCTCCACCTGGTCTGACCTACCCTAGTATTTGGGCTCTGTTACCTGGGACTAGTTTCCCAGACTTGGTTTTAAGTAAGTTCGGGAGTGGGGGTGGGGCAAGGTTAGTTTAAGTTTCACTGCATAAACAACAAAATGTTTAATACAAGATAGGATCACTCTGGCTAATTAGGCCCTTACACTCCCATCCCAAATGAGCATATATAATCAAATTAGTATAAATCTGTGTATAAGAAGTTACTTAGATTTACATTGTTTTGTTTTGTTTTTTTTTCATTTGTCCTTGAATATAGCTGTTATCTTTTTGAGACTGAGTTAGGTCCATTTGTCCTGGTATGATTTGTTTTAACTCTCTTTCCTTTACAGATTTAGCAGGTTTTTGTGTTTGTATTTTCTTTTCTTAGAATATCAACATGTTTCCATAAATTGAAAGAGAGATTTATGGCATCCCTCTGTGTAAGTGTATCCTTTTTTATATAATGTCACTCATTTCCTTATTTCTTCCATCCATCCCCCAAATCCTTGTGAGGTCTCCATTACTCTGAATGGGTGCAAAACATCAAGATGCCAAAGAGGAGAAGCTGAATTATAGGCAGAGAAGAATTTTGAATTATTGGGAATAATCCAGAATAAAGTGGAAAGAAAGATAGAATTGATAGAAGAGAGAAGAAGCAAAAAGTTGGTGAAAGCTGTGCAACTCAGCTGAATCCTGTCTCTTTATGGACTCCTCTGAAACCCAAAAAAACATCTGACAGTTCTACTAGCACCACAAAAATGTATTGTTTCAAGTTGAGAGTTCTTAGGGAAAGCGACTGTATCACAAAAATGCAGAAAATTTGTGATTCTTAATACAGAATCAGAAGTAATGCAGAATCAAAAGTCTCATGGTATTTTGTCGAACTCTTGGAGGACACATACATTGAACTGGAGGTGTAAATTAGTTGTTAAATTTGTTTACATTTTTTTACCTGGACACTGAGAGTAGTGAAGCCCTCAATGGCCATCTGAATTGCAACAAGAAATAGGAAAAAAAAATAAGTAACATCCTATAGAACCACTTTGGCACACTAACTAAAACATAGGGGGTGACTGGGTGGCTCAGTTGGTTAAGCATCTGACTCATGATTATGGCTCAGGTCATGATCTCCTAAGTCACGGGATGGAGCCCTAGGTCAGGCTCTTCGCTGGACATGGAGTCTGCTTTAGATTCTCTCTCTCCCTCTCCCTTTGTGCCCCCCCCAAATAAGTAAATATTTTTAAAAAGTGGACTCAAGATGGTATCACACTATAATCCAGCAAGTGTAATGCTCTTAGGAATGTATATGTGAAAACATGGGATGAGGAGAAACTATAAACTGAGGGAGGCCAACTTTGTACTGTCATTATTGGCAATTATATACTAATAGCTAATGGTTTATGTATATATATAATATTCACATATTATAGATAAAATATATATATATATATTATATATATATATATATATATATATATATACATACCCATAATGATAATTTGGAATAGATACTATGGATTTGTCTGTGTATGGGTATATATTAGGAAATCAACATTCAAAAGGACAAAGTAATTTGCCTGCAGTGAGCTAGTAAAAAGCAGAAATGGGACTTAAAATAATGAGGTTTGATCCCAGAGCACAACTAACTCACCACTTTTCTGGTGCATCTCAATGTGTTACTACATCTGGCTAGATGGAATGCATGACAAGCAGAGATGACATTTTGGAGAAAGACTATGCAAATTAAAAAAGGATCAAGGGTTAACTGTGCTTCTCTAATCCTGCCAAAAACAAACAAACAAACAAACTAACTAACCCTAAAACAAGAACAAAAAAAAAAGAGTAGCAGCCAAGAAATAAATCACATGTGTAGGTGACACGTTTAGTAGTCCCTTGAACAGCTTCTGTGTTCTAAGTTCCCTTCTTTTCTCTTGTCTAAGACAAGAGTTGCTCTTTCTAAAAGAACTAAAAAAAAAAAATGCATAGAAAAGAAAAATAAAGCCAATCTTTACAAAACATTTATAATACATGTTCTGTTTTGGAGGAGAAAAAGGCAGGTAATTTTAATTTTTTTTTCAAATTTTGCCCCAGGTGGCTATTGTTAGCTCTAAATCACAGCCACAGAACCTGTTAATATTGTGGTAATTAATGCAAGCCATATAACGTCTCATTATTTCAATGCATGCTTATTATGCATTGCCGAGATATGATAAAAGAAAATTAAAATAACCGTGGAGGCATAATTTGTGGCTTTATTTTTTCCTAAAGCATGCTTTTAAATAACATTTAGTCAGAGCAGTTTTATCCAAGTCATTTGGGAATTACACATTGTATTAATAAATAGTTTGGATAAGAAAAATTGTACTAGGAGTGGCAATACAAGTGACAAATGTATTTCATAGGGTGAATGTCTTCCTGGGGAGAGTGAGCTGTTGTTCTATCAGCATGTGAACACTGGGTAGGTCCTGGAAGAGAGGTATTAGAAAAGTAGCAGGAGATCTGTAGAGATAGGGATCAGAAACCACTACCACCCTCAGATTCAAGTTTACTTTGAAGACAGAAGAATGAATCTGCCAGCCTGTGGGTTGGGAGTATATCCAGTCTCCACTTCCCTCCTGCTCCTTGAAGAGAGTCGTGGTCACAAAGATCTTGTGACACACAAATTAGTTTTCTGTCTCTAGGATGATTCTTATAGCTCTGGGGTTCCTTACAAACCTCATTGCTTCATTTGGGGCTACGTCTGGATATTTGCTAAGTGCAAAATTGTGTTTCCCCATGTAGAGGACAGAATAGAGAACAGGGGAGTGACATATGGGAAAGAACAAAAGCGACAGAACCTAAAGAGGAAGCAATTTCTTTCAAAATTTGCAGAGCTAAGAAGTATGAGGTACATGAGAGACTAGAAAAACAAACAAACAAACAACTCAGGCCAGTTTCATGAAAAAAGAACCACTAGCCCCTCAGACAACAGATAGTGGTGGTGGACAGGGGGAGGCAGACTAGAAAAGAACCTCTTCTCAATAGTGTATGTGATGTCTTAGTGAGTGCAGAAAGGCAAAAATGTGGACAGATGATAGACATATAAGAAAGGCAGACACAAAATCTGTGAATATCAGAAAATTAAAAAAAAAACACTGATAATTCATTAATCTTAAGACTGTGTTGAAGTTTTTTAATCTTCTAACAAACTATAAAAATAACAATTTTAACAAAGTTTCTGAGACATATTCAACAATATTCAATTTTAAATTAAGTTAAATATATGTCTACATACTAGCAGTCAAAATAATGGAACATAAGGTCTTAAAAAATTACACTTACCACAGTATAAAAAGAAATATTTATGAGTAAATCTAAGAAAATACTTTTACACTAAAATTTACAATATATTGTTGTGAGAAATTAAAAGACCAAGTAATTTGAGAAATAATTAGTACCTTTTATGAATGAAAAATCTCCAAAATGTTAGGATGTTTGTTTTCTTCAAGTTATCTATAGATTCAAAACATTTCTCTCAGAATTATGATACTGACTTATATGTGAAAATTAGCATGTTGGATCTGAAAGTTATAGGGAAACACAGACTTTTAAGACCCAAGACAATCTTGAAGGCAAAGAAAGAGTAATTATGCTACCAGATGTCAAGGTTATTATAAAACATGATATCATTTCAATCCTATATTGGCAGAAATATGGACAAATGGACTGATAGACTATAATAGACTCCCAAAAGAGACCAACATATAATGGGCACTTAATTTGTGACTTAACTTCTAATTTATTAAAGTAGTGGAAAGGATGGGCTTGGCATTGAATCATGGGGAACAACTGTATATTTATAAGAATGAATTTTTTTTAAAGATTTTATTTACTTGAGAGAGAGCATAGCAGGGCAGGTGAAACACGGGCAGAGGGAAAGGGAGAAGCAGGCTTCCCACCCACTGAGCAGGGAGACCGATGTGGGCTCCATCCCAGGACCCCAGGATTGACCTGAGCTGAAAGGCAGATGTTTAACCAACTGAACTACATCTGGAGGTTGAAAGGCAGATGCTTAACCAACTAAAGTACCCAGGCACCTCTTTAAGGACCATATTAAGTCCTAATGTAGCAACTAGAGATGAATCATAGACATAAATATGAAAATTACAGTTGTAAATCTTTCTAGAAGATATAAAATGGTATCTTCAGAACCTAAGGATTTTTTAAGCAAGCAACAAATGCACTCATTTTAATAGATACGGATGAATTACGATGATAGGAAATAGAGAAAGAGGTAGATATAGATAAATGATGACTTAGGGAATATTTTTGATAACCCAATAGATCTGGGAAAAAACTCACTATCCAGAATATATAAAAAAATTTCAAATGTCAGTAATAACAAAATCAAACCACCCAGTTAAAAAGTGGGGGCAATTTTTTAAACAGTCTCTTTATAAAAGAGCATAACCAAATGGCTAATAAGTAAATCAAAAATTGTTCAACATCACCACGTATCATGGCAATGCAAATATTAACATAATGTGATACCACTGCAATCCCACCAGATGAATAAAATAAAAAGACTTAAAATACTAATGCTCGCAGGAATGGGAGCAACTGGAACCTTTGAATATTGCTGGGAGTGCAAATTAATTCTGCCATTTAGGAAAGTTACTTTGTAGAATTTATTAAAGTTAAACATACCTATACTACAGTCCAAGATTTCCATTCCTTGAAACCTACCCAAGGTAAATAAGTAAATAAATCCACCAAAATATGAGTTTAACTTTATAATGACACCAAACTGGAAATATTACAAATGCTCATTAACACTGGAATGGGTAAATTACTGTATATTCATAAAAAGAAGAAATTGCTATACTTAACAACATATACAGGGCTCACAAACTTTATGTTCTGCTAAAGAAGCCAGAAACAAAATAGCATAAACCATAAGATTCTGTTTATATGATGCTTAAAAACAGGTTAAAATTATCTAAATTTGTCTAAGTTTTACCCTAAGAAGATTACTTCCTTGGGAGTATTAACTTGAAATGGTTATCAGGGGACACTGTGGGGCTCTGGAAGTAGTCTATACCTTGGTGTTGTCATGTTTCCCCAGGTGGCTTCATATGAAAAATGCATTGAACTTTGCAGCTGAGATTGTATTACCAGGCATGTTCAGTTAATTAAATGAATTTATAAAATAAGTAGAAATATATTAATGAAGGACTGAACAAATGAATGAATAAAGCAGCACAGACCATGTTCCCCCATCTTATATATATTAAGCACCTGACCACAGCCTGTCAAGTGCACACATGACTGGAGTTGTCCATTATGTGTTGACTTTTGTAGTGTCCATTTCACTCTGAAGGAGATACAAAAAAATGCAAATGACCATGGAATCCATGCATTCTATCATATACACATCTCTCAGACACTCCCAGTCAATGCAATATTGAAAGGACCTCCTAAAAGCTTAGCTGAGACACCAGGGGAGAATGATCCTCTGAGGGTTTGCGGTGCTATCCTTTAAAATTTGTCTTACACTTTGAAACAACAGCCATTACATGGGTTAATTTCCCCAATAGGTAAAACACCAGGGTGGGAAAGCCAGAAGGCGGACTGGGGAGTGGATCTACATGCTGTCACTCTCATAATCCATTTGGGGATTTGGGGATTTGCTGAATTAGACTTTCAGTTTTCCTGGATGAGAATGCTTCTGCTGAGGGATAAAATAAAAGCTCTATTAAACTTGAGACTATAGCTGCTGTTGGTCATTTGGTCTCTTATTGTTGTTATATGAGCAGGCAAAGAAAAGAGTTGCTATTCTGGTAGTGATAATCTTCCCAATTAGCATGAGATCTGGTTGCTGCTACATAATGGGACAGAAGAGATGTCTATAATTCAGGGTATTCACTGGGATATATTTTGGTTCTTCTCTCCCCAATTATAACCATGAATGGGAAGTTAGAACCAGAGTTTCCTAAGGGCATGATAAATAGATCAGACCCCAGAGGGATGCCAGTCTGTTTTATGACACAGTCTAATCAATCTAGAGTAGCCAAGGGCTGGACAAGTTTGAAGGGGATTTTTATAATGCCTGGCAGAAGAGAGAGACATTGAAGAGCAGTGAGTACCTTAGCAGCAACAGCAGCAACAGAAACTCTTATGATAGCTGTACCTTGAAGTGTTCATGACAGGATGAAGTACACTTAAGCAGCTGCTGAGTGAAAAGGTGGTGCAGAATCTGGGTTGTGGTAGAGCCCACGCTGCCAAGCCTCAGCTCTCTGAACCATGCTCTCCTACCATCCCATGTGTCTCTTTGCTCCAAAGTATTCTTTGGATACTTCTGCCAGTGATGCCTACATGTCTCATATGCTGAACATTTCAGTCTGTACCAACCAGGTGTAAAATTCAAGAATGAGTGATAGTAGTAATTACAAATGATTTCTCCTTCTTTGGGCGAAGTAATCTGAGAAATGTGTAATACACTGGCTTCAAGAGTTTGCCAGATGATTCAAGCCTGGTACACTACGTGGTACCTTGCTTGACAAAGCATCCTAGTACTGCCTCCTCTTCCCCACATCCTCTCCTCACATAGCTACCAATGTGTCCTAGAATCACCTTCCAAATAAGTTTTATGCCAATAGTGACTTCTGGAAGACCACCAAACAGAGCACTATACGCAATATTGCCCAGTAGAGTTATGAAAACATGATTAAATGCCATTAAATAAGTTTCCCTTGCATTTGCGGGAAACAATTTATTTGAAACCGAAAAAAGAAAACGCAAAGCACTGAGTTTAGGAGATAGGGACTAACACCCCAACTTTAGTTACTGAGTAACCTTGGAGAACTCACATAACCCTTCCGGACCTTGTTTTCTACCACTATAAAATGAACTCTTACTGATGCAAACCTGGTATTATGTAATTCAACACTATGCATTGTTCTACAAAAGACTTAAATCTTGCATTTTTCTTTCCCATCCTCTTTCCTCTGGGCTTCCCAGGCATGACCTCTGTACCATAGTATTTTCAAATATATGACACAAATTATATTTTTGTCTAGTTACTATGGTGATCAATGTAACTCAAATCCTCAGATAGAAGCGCTAAATTTTGTCCTCATCAAAAATAATACTTATGGTTCGTATTGCCTCTTGTGAGGAGTGTAGAAGCAGGAGATCCAAAGGCTGGTGGGGCTGGAGAACTGAACACATGCTGATACCTTCTCCAGCAGGGGAAGAAGAGACACACAAGAAAGAATCCAACATAGCGGCACACTTAATAACCAGAAGATAAGGTTGTCCAGAGTCAGGGATTATCTGTAAGTATTTTATATAGTATTTTAAAAAACACTTTCAAATCCATATCCCACCTATAAAAATTCAGAAATTCTGCACAGCTGTTGAGCCCTGTAGTTTGTCCTGTTCCTACCTCTCCTTGTTCTCTCCCAACGACAAGGCCAAGACATCATCTTCTCTCTCAGGCTATTGGTCTTACCCTTGACCAGTTTCACCTATTGATGTTTCTACCTTGGGCCCTAGCAGTTTTTGAGATTATACACCATGTCCTTCAAATATATATATATATATATATTAATGGATGGCCCATCCAGTGATACACAGAAAAAACATTCCTATTTTTTAGCACAATTCAAACATGCTTGGACATACTCTAAAACTTGAGTCGATCATTTCATTTCTGTTTTTTTTAATGGCTCAATTATTTATTAGTACTTTTTAATTCCCTGCAAGACCATCATGCGTGTGCATACACACACACACACACACACACACACACACACACAGGGACTGAGTCGTAGACATTTACTGGATCATCAATTCACTCTAAATATAAGATTCGTAAAATGTGATCTGAAGTAGAAAAGTTACATGGAGTAAGCATAAGAATGGAAACAGCTCACTTGGATAGGTATGATCCTGAGGATGAGAATACAAATTTGTAAAGAGACTTTGGATAGCAGTTTGAAGAAAAAACAAGTCTATGTACCTAATGATCCATCGTTTTCATTTCTTAACATCTACCTTAAACACACTGGGGGCTCTACAGGCATGCACGGTGATGCTCATTTTAATATTTATTCAAATTGCAAAAATCTGAAAACAAACTACGTGACAAGGAATGGAGGAAGAGTTAAATTGTGGTATGTCTGTATTATGAAATATTAAACAGTTTAAAGAATAAGGCAGATCCAAACCTGCTTTGTAAGACCTCTGTAACTTAACAATTTAAAAGAGAAATCGTAGAACAAAATATGCACAAAAAATATTACAAAACACAAATAATTAGTGCATGCATTAAAAAAGAATCTGGAAGGAAACACACCAAACTGCTAACAGTGAATTTCTTTAGGAAGTGAACAAGATTTCAAATGTCATCAAAGGAGACTTTAACTACTTCTTTTTTTGTTTTGTTTTTAAGAGAGAATTTAAAATACAGGAAAAAGAAAAATAGTAAACATCTATTTTGCTATCACTAATAATTGACCCCTCTCAACTATTACTTTTTGCTCCCATTTTATCATTTGTAAAAATAATGGTTGTTTATTATAAATATTTGAAAAGTGTGGAAAACTACACAAAAATAAAAACGATGCCTCATATCATGCCACACAGAAAATAGCTATTTTTTTATATTCACTGGGCATTATTCCAAAGAACTGTGTATACTTCTTAAGAGTATACACAGAGGGATAGTTAGATACATATAGATATTTTCTAAGTATGATTTCACAGTGTTTAGATAGATATTATAAAAATATTAATTTTCCATCAACTGATGAATGGATAAAGAAGATGTGATATATATACACAATGCAATAGTACTCAGCCATCGAAGAGGATGAAATCTTCCCATTTGCAATGAAGGAGATGAAACTGGAGGGTATTATGTTAAGTAAAATAAGACGATCGGAGAAAGACAATTACCACATGGTTTTGCTCCTATGTGGAATTCAAGAAACAAAATAGAGGCTCCTAGGGGAAGGGAGGGGAAAATAAACTAAGATGTAATCCGAGAGGGGGACAAATCATTAGAGACTCTTAACTCTAGGACACAAACCAAGAGTTCCTGGAGGGGAGGTGACGGAGTGGGGGGATCACTGGGTGGTGGGCATTAAGGAAGGCACATGATGTAACAAGTACTGGGTGTTACATGCAACTGATGCATAACTGAACTCTATATCTGAAACTAACAATATACTAAAATAAGATAAAAATAAAAAGTATTAATTTAAATTTTATTTAAATCTACAAAGGATAGTAAACTACAATCGTTCTTGAATTTAAAGCATATGATGTATTACCACAGATATTAGTTCCAAAATTATAACTTAAGGGAAGATTAAGTTAAAAGACTGAGGGGGGAACATGAGGATTAAAACATACTGTGTCTCTTTAATATTGTGTTTTACTTTAGTGCGATATCCATTCCCTCCCACAGTGGAGGAGGAGGGCGGGGGACGACTCATCCTGCTTTACCTTTTCCCTTCCCATATTTTAAGTTACACCATTATTTTCCACGGCCAACTTTTTTAGCAGCCTGTTCTACAAGCATCATTTGATATAGTTTTATACAGAAGCTTATTAACTGCCCACCATCGGTCCTTTTCACAGTTTACCCATTCCTGAGAGCGTTTTTACAATATCTTAAATCGCAGGATTTGAACATTAGAATGTTTGAATTCAAGAAGGATTCATGGGTACTTTGTTCTCTGAGATATTTCATTTTTGAGACTGCCTGCCTGTTGCCTTTGTATTTGGATATTCTTGGATCACTCTTTTTCAGTCTTCAGATCATTACTGCTGTAGAGAATTCTGAAGCCCACCTGATTTTTTTTTTTTAACCTTATAAGTGCTTTCCCCCCCCCCTTTCTTTTTTGATATCTGAAGTGTCTTTAGGGTCCTGCCTGATGCTCAGGAGCTTAAATAGCACCTTGTATGTTTTGTATCAAATTTTCATGAAATATTTTATAATCTTTCAATATTTAGATATAGTGCTCCTTTTTTTTAAAAAAATCCAGGATATATTTTATTATATAACTGAATGAATTTCTCTTTTGCATTTTCTCGAATACTCCAGATATTGCTCCACTGGAATGCATTTATCAATTTTTTTCTTTATTTCTTTTTTTAAGATTTTATTGATTTATGTGAGGGAGAGAGAGAGTGCGTGCACGCACAAATGGGAGCGGGGCAGAGGAAGAAGCAGGCTCTCCCCTGAGAACAACCCTGGGATCATGACCTGAGCCAAAGGTAGATGCTTGACTGACTGAGCCACCCAGGCATGCTTGTTACTCTTTTTCATGTATACGTCCACTGAAATTAGTTTAAACTTGCTTTTCTGTCAATATTTTTCTATTTTTTAACATTTTTTGTTCCCATTCATTTTTTACTTTGGCTATTGTCATTCTGAATTTCTATCCAGATCTGTAGGCTTCTGTCCCAACTCCTTCTGTCTTCCTATCCTCTAGCCCTACAGTCCTTACTTCTTTGAATTAAAATTATTTTTATGTAGTGATATAAAATGAAGAAATTATAAATAATTTCCTTATTTTCCTTGAAATATATTCATCATTTGGATCTGGCTATTTTCATTTCCTGTGATGTCTTTCCTTCCTTCTTTTCCTTAGTTTACTTTGATGAGGGAATCCTTGGACATCATATCATGTCTGCAGGTCATTGGGTCCCCTTGAAACCTCAAAGTTTGTCAGAGGCAATCTCTTTATTCCCTTTCTACCAGCTTGCGATTCTCTTAAGTCAAAAGAGGTGAAGGGGCGCGTGGGTGGCTCAGTGGGTTAAGCCGCTGCCTTCAGCTCAGGTCATGATCTCAGGGTCCTGGGATCGAGTCCCACATCGGGCTCTCTGCTCAGCAGGGAGCCTGCTTCCCTTCCTCTCTCTCTGCCTGTCTCTCTGCCTACTTGTGATCTCTCTCTCTCTGTCAAATAAATAAAATCTTTAAAAAAAAAAAAAAAGAGGTGAAAACCACAAATATTCATAGTGCTTCTTTCCCAGTTAGGCATACCAGAAAGAATTCTCAGAATTTTGTTGCAACTAAGACTGCTTAGGGTTGTAGGGATCCGATTAAGAATCAAAGTGTCACTGTAGCTCCCTGTTTCCCTCCAGAATCTCTTGTTCTTTCCTGTGTACCTGTTGAAGCCAATTGATTACAGGTCTAAATTCTAGATGCATGTTAGACTCATTTGGGAATTTTTAAATTGCAAACACCTAGCTCTATCTCTCAGAAAGTCTGCTTTAATAAGTCTGGAGTGGGATTGTGGCATCCTTATTATCGTGGCATTTTAATAGGCAGATAAGTTTGAGAGCCACTGCATTATACTCTTCCTTTATCTTTGTTTGATCATTATTAAAAATTACTTTTTAGGAGATGAGGTTAAATATTGCTCAGTTAATTAATGGTAAGAGTCTGAGACAGGATCAACCTTGAAATAGCAAAATAGACCATCTCTGTAATAAACAGTCCCCAGTCTCCAAGTCCAAGTACAATAAGGAGTTCTTTCTCTGACATCCTACGTGAAAAGTCCAACACAGATGTCCCTGATGGTGTAACTCCCCCAGAGTGGTTCAGAGGTCATAGCTCTCTGGGTTATGGCCCTACCATGTTCAACACATGCTTTGGAAATTACAGTGTCCTCATCTAACTGGTCAATGAGGGAACAGAAGATGGAGAAGAACACACACTCCTCACTGCGACAGCCTCGAAAACCTTACATGATATGAATTCCATGCCAGGAAGTCAGCCTTAAAGATGAAATAAACTTGGCGAGCAGCCAGCCAGTCTCTTCCACATAGGTTTGCTTAAGTTTTCATATTTTTCTGCAGCAAATCTTCATGTATTATTTTTATAACTAAATTTAGTTTTTAAGATAAAGGGGAAATGAAAAAAAAATTGACGAAGAAATCTGGCAATGAAGAAACAAGGCTACCCAGAGGAGAGGGTTTTCTGAAAAAGAGTGGAAAAATAATGATGGATTGGACAGACGAAACAAACACACAAACAAGAAAGAAAAAAGGAAAGAAAACAACGGAGAAGCCAGGCATCCAGGCGGAGGATCCTAAACTGGATAGAATTGGCAACAAGAGCTACAAGTTTCTTGAGCAGGGATGGAAACATTACACGTCGAGCCAACTTGAGTTTCAGTGCAGAAAATTAGATGAGATCTTTGCCAAATTCCCAAAGATATCAGAAAACAGTCGTATATATTTAGAAGCCATAGCTCTTCTTGTCCCAATTTGCTCCTGACTTTCTGGCAGAACAGGTAGAATAGAACTCTGTTTTCTACGCTCTCAAATCTTTCCTTTGACCTTCAGGTACAAAATTAAAGAGGCAGGCATGTTTACAGGAAAATGAAAAATCATCCAGAAAGCAAATACCATATCCCAACAGGAGGCTCCATTTTTTTGTAGAAAAGCGCTAATAAAAGTAGAGAAATACGAGTCCATGTAATCTGCGAAGGGAAGAATGGCTTTGTTTCCTGCAGGTGTTTGGAACAGAATTGTCTGTTGAAACAAAGTGCCTCTGACTTCTCTCCGAGACACGTTCCCAGAGCCTCCTTAAGAAGAAGCTGTTAAAGTTAGAGTGTGTAGCAGAGTAACCTTACACTCTTTGTTTCCTTCTTGCCCTGGCTTATATTCATCTTACAGAAACACTGGGGGCGATGGTTTTCTGAAACCTGGTGCTGTGTCTTGTAGGCTGGGCCCACTAGGTGGCCCCTGCTCTGGGCAGAATTAGGACACTGCACAAAGCTTCCGTGGCTGCAGAGAACAGGAATACAATTTAGATTCTGCTTACTCTTCTTGCCAAACCCTGAGTCATTGTCCCCTGCTTCCCAAGGTGGACAGCCTTGAAGGTTTCATCACACTAAAAGGACAGAGGCTTCTAAAGGCTCTCTTAAAAATATGACCTTTTCTAATTTGCACCAGAGTCTCCATTCAGGTAAGGTGTAAACCATCCCAATCAGGAGCCATCTCTGACTGAGACTTGGTCAGATACGAATCTGGTCTTTGAGATGCATGACAGGTGCTCTATCCTCTTATTTTGCTGGTCATGGCCAGATCAGAAGTAACCTTTCCTATCCTCTCTCTCCCTTCCTGTGGTATTTTCTTGCCAAGGAAGCACACATAGGACTTAGCATATTTTCTTCTGAAGCCTAGCAGTCCATCGTTGAACTCTACCGAGAAAGAAGTAACTCAATTCTCTTATCTATATGCTAGGAAAATAATAATAGTTAATATTTTTGAAGTCCTTCAGTAGACCACTTTCTGGCTTAAACACTTTCTATCCATCATTTAAGTCCTGTAAATAGTCTGTAAAGTAGGTATTATTGGTCTCCATTGAAGGGAGGACCTACAGAGAAATTAAGTCACAAATGCATGGTCATGCTTCCAACAAGGGTAGGTGGTAGGGGTTTGGAATTGGAACCCAGGCTTCTGTGACTTATAGACCCATATGCTAATCCAGTTTTCCCTACCTGCTTGCTACATAGAGTTCCACTGGCGTTTGTTAGCTAGTATTTGCAGGACATGCCATGTACAAGAAAAAGTACTGTCTATTTGCTGGTGCTTGTCTTTTCTTCTGGTCTGCATCAGTGGTATGATATGAGCCTGTCACAGACCCCTTTGCATTTAGGTCATTCTACTCTAAAATCAGGATGCAATCCCTCTTTTCTTGTTAGCATTGTTTCTGAAAGGTCCAGATTTATTTATTCATCTATGCTTACATTCCATTAAATATGTTAAAGCTCTTCAGTGTCAGGAATTGTTCTAAGTGCTGGAGAGACAATGGCAAATAAAGAGATGAGAACATTGCCCTCAGGGAAACTACACTCCAGTGGGGCCATCCAATAAAGAATTAATGGAACAGGCAAAGCCAAGGAGAACTCTTTAATTGAAGAATAACTGTCTTTCTGGTGAGGTGTTCGTGAGGCATGGAGCTGATGCTAGTTCAAGTCGACACAAATTTACACAATTTGAGAGAAGAATGAGGTTAATATACCTAAGAAACAATATGTTTACTTAAAATCATGGGTGTACAAATTTTCATAATGTGTTATTTCTTCTAAATTATACTTAATCTTTATTATTCATTCATAGTTTCAAGTGAAGAAGCTGGGGGCAAAGTTTTGGGGCATCTCCTATAGGTTAGGGAGTCAGAATGATCTTTTTACTCTTTTGGAGACTTTGATTCCTTCAGAAAAACACTGCTTACCAAGGAGTTGGGAGAACACCCCGAGTTAGGGTAGAGAGGTGAGAAAAAGGGGCTGTGAGGGTAAATCCAGTTCTGTAACTGGATGGAAGTGTTCCTACATGTGTGATCTGTGACTGGTGTGTGTGTGTGTGGTGTGTGTGTGTGTGACAGAGAGAGAGAGAGAGAATGGAGAAAGGGAGAGATAAAGGGAGTAGTCAATGGGATGACATGAAAGGACTTTTAGTGCCTGCCCTGTGACAAAGATAGAAAAAGTCTAGAACAGGTCCATTAAAAAAAAAAAAAACAAAAACAAACCCTACTTTTACTTGTCTTTTTTATTTTGTTTTTTAGAGAGATTATGTGTGTGAGTGAGTGGGGAGGGCAGAGGGAGGGAGAGAGACCCTTAAGGGAGACCCTTAAGCAGACTCCACGCCTGGCAGAGAGCCCGAATGTGTACTCAATCTCACAACCTTGAGGTCATCACCTAAGCCAAAAATCAAGAGTCAGACACTTAAGCAACTGAGCCACACAGGCATCTCAAGGGAGAAATCCATTAAATTTTATCCTGTTGGGGGGGGGGGGGATATCCAGAATACAGGAAGCAAAGCATGATAAATTATAATATTTTAATAGTCAATCATTTAATTCAGTTGTACCAACACCACACATTGGCATGTTAATCTATTGATATTTTATCTCATCTGTTCACAGTGTACTCTTTGTGGGGTGCAACCCCCACTCTACACTTACCCCACAATCAGCCTCATGGTTACCATGGACTGAGCACAATTTTGTGATATACTGGTCTGATTCAGTCCACTGACTCAGGATGGACATCAAAATGAAACCACATTAATTTATACCTCTCATTTTTTACACTAAGAAAAAAATAGTTTTCTCTCTATCTTTTTTAAAGATTTTATTTATTTATTTGACAGAGATCACAAGTAAGGAGAGGCAGGCAGAGAGAGAGGGGGAAGCAGGCTCCCCAGTGAGCAGGGAGCCTGATGTGGGACTCGATCCCAGGACCCGGAGACCATGACCTGAGCTGTAGGCAGTGGGCTTAACCCACTGAGCCACCCATGTAACCCCCAAATAATAGTTTTCTGGTGATCCTAATGTCTGGTGGAGAAATAATGAAGATGGCTATCAGATTTTCTGTGGATCGGGGACATTCTACTTTAAAAAAGGAGGGGGAGGGGCACCTGGGTGGCTCAGTGGGTTAAGCCTCTGCCTTCGGCTCAGGTCATGATCTCAGGGTCCTGGGATCAAGCCCTGCATAGGGCTCTCTGCTCATTGGTGAGCCTGCTTCCCCCCTCTTTCTGCCTGCCTCTCTGCCTACTTGTGATCTCTCTCTCTCTGTCAAATGAATGAATAAAATCTTTAAAAAAAAAAAAAAAGGAGGGGGAAAATGAAGTAGCTGTGGAGAGGTCAAAGTCAAGCAAGAAGGAAAGGATCCTGATGGCATTAAAGCTTCAGGTTCCACGTGTTTCTTCAGGCTGGTAGAGTCCCTATCCATGAGATGGTCTAGTCTTTTTTTTTTTTTTTTCCTCTCTCTTTTTTTAAGATTTACTGATTTGTTTGAGAGCGTGAGAAAGCAGAGGGAAAAAGAGAATCCGGAGCCAACTACATGTTGAGCCCAGAGCCTGATGCTGGGCTTGATCTCATGAACCTAAGATCAAGACCTTAGTGGAAACAGAGAGGCAGATGCTTAAACGACTGTGCCACCCAGGTGCCTCCACACAGTCTAATCTCTTAATAGCATTTTCCTTTTTATTAATTTAAGTAGTAGCTGTTGGATTTCATTTCCTTATAATCAAAAGCATCCTTTCTAGAATTCTCCACATATTTCTAGTTGGATCTTCACAATACCTATGTAAAATGTATATAATCTCTCCCATTTTATTGACAGTAACTCTGAATCGGAAAGTTGAAGTGAACAGCATACAGTCACATAGCTCCTCAATAGATGATTCCCTTTCAGCACGATCTTTTTTTAATTTTTATTTTAAAAATATTTTGTTTATTTATTTGACAGAGAGGGGCACAAATAGGGGTAACAGCAGGCTGAGAGAGTAGGAGAAACAGGCTCTTTACTGAGGAGGGAGTCAGTCACACAAGGCTTTTTCCCAGGACCCCGGGATCATGACTTGAGCTAAAGGCAGATGCTTAACCAACTGAGCCACCCAGGCACCCTTCTTCCCAGACTTCAGCATGATCTCAAGCACAATACACAAGCTGCAGAAGAGGGGAATAATAGGTGCATGTATTAGGATTGTATTTGTAAAGATTTCAATGACTTCATTATGAGACAAATCAGAAAGATTTCTTTTTTTTTTTTTAAAGATTTTATTTATTTATTTGACAGAGAGATCACAAGTATGCAGAGAGGCAGGCAGAGAGAGAGGGGGAAGCAGGCTCCCTGCTGAGCAGAGAGCCCGATGCGGGACTCGATCCCAGGACCCTGAGATCATGACCTGAGCCGAAAGCAGCGGCTTAACCCACTGAGCCACCCAGGTGCCCCAGAAAGATTTCTTAATGGTAGGTGTGGCACCGACTGCTGGCTGTGACTTATGTCTTCCAGATGAGTTTTCACAGAACTGATGACAGTTGGCCCTATGAAACTACATATGGAGGGGTAATAGAGGTGGAGCTGTGCCTTATGCAAGAAATCCCCTTGCAAATTACGACCCATCACCAACGTACTTTCTAGCCCCCAAATCCAGAAGAGAACAGAAGCCTTTAAAAATTGTCAGCACACTGGCATGACCCCAAGACCATGCCTCTATCAACCTTTCTTTTCCCCTTTGCTGTTCCAGTGGGAAATGTGTCCAGTCTTCTTCCAAGGCAAATCATTGCAACTATGTGTTTAAAATCTTTCTCATCTGCCTCCTTCCAAGGACCTCATTCCCTGGTCATGTCTCCACTCCTGTTATCTTACCCACCCTCCAAAGGATCTCCTATCGTCCTCCATCACCAAGTTTCTCAACCACTCTTCACAAAGGAGGTTCTAGAAAACCATGTCTGTACGTGTTTCAGCCATATATTCTTCAATCCATCATAATTCAGCTCATTTCCCCTATAATGTCACCCAAACTTTTCACACTTGGGACAAAAATAACATTTTTTTGCTAAAACTCAACTCTTTTCAGTACTTTTCCTACTTATACTCTGGCGATCTTTAATGCGATTGATTGTTCTTTCATAAAATGATCTTTTAGGGTTTTGTTTTTTTTTAACCCTTAAATCTTTGACCGTTCCTTACCCTCGTCTATTGGATTCCCTCTCTTTTTTTCCTTTTGTCCATTCCCTACCCTTCAGTGACCTGAGTGTCATTCTCTCAGCCATTTTCTTTTTCGTTGCAGAGTTAATAGATTGGTTATTGCTTCCACTATCATGGCTTCATTTACTATCCAGACTCCAGTGATTCCAGAGCTTATGCCAAAACTTTAATTTCCCACTGCTGAGTGAATATTCCTTTTTGGGTGTATCAGGTAACTGAGTATGTTGCTTTTCCCCCACACAGTGAAAAGCAACACCATCAACAAAGCTGCTCAATTCAGAAAATGAGACGTTACCTTTGATTCTTCCCTTTATTGATCCCTATTTCCAAGTTAGCAAATTAGGGCTTTGCCTTTCCCAAATATTTTCTATCTCCAGCTTGGTAACTCCTCTTCATATTTTGTGATGCCCCATGACAGCACACTTGTGCATCTCTACAGTTCTCCACCCTGAGAGAGCCTACTGATAGGCAGTTCTGACCGTGTCAAACTTTTGCTTTCAACCCTTCAGCAGATTCTGATTATATGTATAATAGTGTTTGGTATCTTGATGTCTTTCCTCTTATTTTATGGACAGGGATTGTGTCTATCTGTGAGCAAGGGCTAAAGCACAGTTCTTGGCACCTAGTAGGTTTAGTAACATAAAAGGATTCATGTTTTCCTACTTTGTTGTTTGGTTAATACTCCAAAAATAACTGCATGATAGAAATACCTTATAGCACAGAGAACTGTGTCCTAATTTCCGTTCTGCCCACCAACTTAAACTGTGACCTTTACTCACTGAGGGTTTGCAACCTGGGAAATCTTCTGCTCTCCCAGAATCCTCAACATCAGACATACTGTGCCTCTATGTTTGATAATCTTCTTAGTCTGTGTCAGAGTTCATGGATGAATAAAAGAAGAAAATCAGGGGGGGAAAAAGAGTCAAAGTTTACTAATAAACAGAGTCTTATAAAAATAAAATAGCTTTACCTAGTGCCTTTTTATTACATGAACTTCTAGTAGTCATGTGTTGAGAAAACACACAAACAAAAAAAGTTCCCATCCCACATTCTCTATGAAATTGTGCAGCTAGAGCACACAGTCCCATTAACTGGGATACCAAGTGTGAAATTAATTCATGTTGTCCGCGTAAATCAAAGAAAATAGAAAGAAAAGTTCATGTCTTAATGTTTGTTAGCTTATGAACATCACAATACACAATTATAATTTCATGGAGTGGCTACATTAACCCGTCCATACATTGTCATCTGAAATTACCAGCCTTGCCAAAAGAGTTCATCAAGATTGTAGTACTAATGTTTTTGTGTGACAATGTTAATCTAGAAAAAAAAAAATAAAAACCCTGCTAATTGTCCTTCATTGCATGCATAATCTCAAAATAATGCATATCCATTTCTGAAAGAAAAATCTCTGAGCAATGCTTGATAGTCAAAAATATTTAGTGAAATGACTCACCACTGGAAATTATAAAATCTTCTCTGAAAAGAAGAGCTCAATATGTTTTCAGTGAGGCAAATTGGCTCTCCTACCTTCATAATAGTTTTCTTTTCCTATCTGAGTAATGTTTAATGACATCAACAATACTGACTTTAGCTTGTTTTCATTCACACTATCATAAACAACCTTGGAATATTTCAAGTTTTGTACTCAGTTGCAATTAATTATCACAGACTGCCAATGGAATGTTACAGAGTGACATGTACTCTGGATATCCTGCCACCAAAAGTAGCAAATGTGTCAACACCATGATGAATACCTTAATTATTAATGATTAGATTAACTGCTCATTTGATTGGTATGACAGATGTATTCAGTAGCCACATACAAAAGTAACTATATGTTGGTTGCTTTTTAGAAAAATGAAAAATCTCACTGTTATTTTTAATAATCTAACATGATCCTTTCAGTTTACTTTTTAGGAGCTAAGGCTATCTTAAGCATTTTCCCAGTTCTCCTTTTAAAACTTCTCTTCCACATTGTATCGCGTGCATACACATCACAGTCCAACAGTGCCTTTGTGTTGTATTCTGGACACCCAGAGAGGATCTCTGCACAGTCTAGCCCTCTCCAATTGATATCCTAGTATAGAACATTACCTGTTCTTCCACACTAACACATTATATCTTTTAGTTCTGTGTCTCTTCATGGCTTTCTTCTTTTAGATGGGTAACAACTGAAAAGGACTGGGTGAATTTCATTGGAAGTACTGTTTATCCTGCCTTTTTTTTTTTTTTTCAGGTATGAGGAAAGCTAGTGAAAACACATCTCCCATCCTCCATAGCTCCATCCTTCAACACAGGAGTGATTTATCTACCCGATAAGTCTAATATTCTATCCTTTAATTTCCTGCCTATCCTATATGATCTATGGAGTAAGAAGCCCTGGGGATCTTCGTTGGCTCTGCTGCCCATTTGATGAGCAGATCAGTCTAGACCTGATTGAGTAAATCCACCATTCTCCCAGGTTCTTATTGTGTCACTGGGTGGGCATTCAGTCCATTTCAATAGGGAAAAGAATAGAAAGCTATGCCGGTCCTCTCCTCAAAAGCTAAGTTCTCCATTCCAAGTTTTCTTTAAATGATGTCTCTCTCTCTTCCTCACTGAATTTGAGAACCCAGAGGAGAGGAGAGATAACTCAGAAATTCCAATATGCAAAGCAATCTATGGAGTTTTTGCAGGGAAACAAGAAGTTATATTTTAGCTATCACAATGAAAACAACTTAGAAGGAGTTTTATTTATCATTGATAGACCAATGAGAAAGATATTTGAGGCTAGGGGACTTCTTCCAGTGCACCATAAACATGGGAAAATTATCATGCCCCCCATCTCTCTATTCCAAAGAAACATACTGAAGATTGATCATGTCATCATCTTTTGTATCGTTTTGCTCATAAACTCTGGATTCAGTGAATTTGTCTCCTGAGTATTTCTCATCTTTCTAATAGGTAAGTGATACAGAGCAAGTTACTTAAATTTTCTATGACTCAGTTTGCACATCTGTATAATTGGGGTAATGTTACCAAGCTCATAGGATTGTTTTGAGAAGTGAATGAATTAATGCTTATAAATTCATGGAATAAAAAATTATAGAATAATACCTAGAATATAATAAGCACAGTCATTATGATTCCTATGTTTACTATAATACTTTTAATGATTATATTTTACCCTGTTTTTCATTTTCAGAACTTTCTCTGGTATCTTCCTCCTAACTGCCTTCCTCTTTTCTCCCCTCATGAGTTTCTATCCTTCATGCTTCTTACAATACATTGACTACATTCATTTCTTTCTCCTTGGAATATGTTCTCTTCTGGGGTTTGAGGGAAGTTGACATTCACGGTCCACAGTCAGTAATGTACTGAAAATTAGCTGGACACTTGGAATATTCTAAGCAACCTGAAGTGCTGGGGACATTTAAAGGCTTTAAAACTAATTGTTCCAACTGGATTTTATCCAGAACAGCCATGGAAAATGCATCGTGAAGATTTTATTGACTATAAGTGGCAAAGACCTTGATTTTATGTGTCCTCTAAATGACAACACCTCCCTTCTCTCAGTTGTCTTCCAGAAGTGCCAGAAGTAGAAGAAAGCAAATTGTATTTCTTGACAGAGATTACTTGGACCTAAAATGTCATAAAACAACGTTTTTTCAGGGGTAGCAGCAACATATAAAGTATGTGAGAGCCTAGGTGACAGAGACTCGAAGTCTGGGTTTCCCTGACTTCTAATCTCCAGACTGCTAATTACTAGCTGGGACACTTGGACAAGTGACTTAATTTAGAGTCTCAGTTTCCTCATTTGAGAAATGACAATGAAAATATCTGCAGAGCAGGTTTGCTCTGAAGAGTACAGAAGGTAACATTGCAAATATGCCTTGCATGGGGGCTAGATCAAGTAAGCAGTGAATAAACATTACTTTACCTACCTGATTTCAAAGCCTTCCCTTGTTTTCAGATTTCCCTTAGACTGGAATCTTGGGGAAGAAGTTACTTCTTTCATATACCAGTATTAAACATAGAATAAGCAAATGATTGCCCGAAATCTGAGCTGAAGTTCAGAAGGCTCCCTTCTCAAGTCTTCACAGATTCTACTGCTCACAAGAAACTCTTATACCCAGTCAATAATCTGGATAATGAGTTATTATTCATTTATTTGATGCCTTAAATAAAGGATTTTTGACACCTGCTATGGATGAAGGACTGTTCAAAGTATTCTGTAAGACAGTCGATTTTCCAGCTCTCAAGGGACTAAGATCCTAAATATGGAGAGTCAGAATGAATAAACAAACAAGCAAGAACATTACAGAAATCCAAGAGTGCTATAAACTAAGACAGGAAACTCTGAGAGATGACGTCTGGGTAGGAGATACAATTTTATTGATGAGTTTCTTTGATAAATATTTCAACTCACTATTTCTAAATGATGAGGGAGTCCAGCTGTGAGACAATCTCTGGGAAGAGCCTTCCAGGCAGAGAGGAGAGTTAGTTCAAAGGCCCAGAGTAAGAACAAGATTAGACTATGTGAAGTCCAGAAAGAAGACCAGTGTTACTGTAGCACAGTGACCTTACGGGAGAGTAGTAGAAAGAGAGGCAAGAGGCAGATCAGGAGAATCTTGAGATGATGAGTCACACTTGGATTTTATTCTGCATGCAGTGGGGAGAGGCTGAAAAGTTTTAAGCATGAAAACAGCCTCTTCTGAATGCTGATAATAATTTCAAGGATGCCTTTGTCTGAGAAATGGGGAAAATACAGACATCTTGAACTGGAAGGAGCTAATAAGCTTTAACCTTAAATTCCTCATTTTAAGATAAAATTGCGGCTCACAACAAAGCATTTATTCAAAAGCTTACATGGAGGATGGGTTCTTGGCCTGTGTTCTTTCTATACTAGTGCCCTAAACTCTACTTCATATCACCCGAGTCCTCAATGTTGCTTAATTACAAGAAAATAAAGTAAACCAAGTGTCCCATCAGAGCCCTCCCAAGAATCTCTAAGAGTCTCCAAGGATGCTGCACATATTTGCCAGTATGTCTGTTCTAATCTTTCCCTCCTTTCCCAGCTCATTCTTGGGAGAATACCAATGCCTCTGTCTGCGGGGCCAGCCCCAATCCTCCAAAATCTGTTGGTCCTAAAGCAGACAAGGGAATACCATAAAGCACTGGGGAAAATGGCCTTTTTCCAGCTCCAAAAAGCATGTTGTCGTTTCAGCCCCAAACGGACACTGGGTCACAGATTCAGAGCCTCCATTAAAATAGCTCCTTTATTGTCTTCCTAAGCTCTCTCTGGCCAGGGACTATAACAGAAATAAGTGACTAGGAAAAAATATACACCATTTATTTCTCTCTGTTCGCTCCTCTCTCTGCCTATCCCTCTCGTATCAATACACAATCAAATACACTCCTGCCCAAATCAAAACTTAACAAAACAAAACACCTATATATTTTAATTTATGTATCTGGGTACTCTAAGGAGTCATTTCACTGTAGTTTGGTTACTCAAAGAACCCAACTCTGGATCTCAGTCCAGATCACCCCATATTCCTTTCTAAGTGAGGTATTATTTATAATAGCCAAGATATAGAAACAACCTAAGTATCCATTGATAGGTGAATGGATGGTAAGATGTGATAGACACACACACACACACACACACACACACAGAGGAATATTACTCAGCCATTAAAAAAAAAATGAAATCTTGCCACTTGGGACAACATAGATGGACCTAGAGGGTATTATGCTAAGTGTAACAGATTAGAGAAAGACAAATACTGCATGACTTCTCTTACTTGCAAAATCTACAAAAGCAAAGTAAACAAACAATATAAAACAGAAACATATTAATAGATACAGGAAAGAAACCATTAGTTACCAGAGCAAAGAGTGTTTAGAAGGTGCACAAAATAGTTGAAGGGGGTTAAGAGGTACAAATTCCAGTTACAAAGTAAGTAAGTCATGGGGATATAATGCGTAGCTTAAGGAATATAGTCAATACTGCTGTAAAAATTTTGTATGGTGACAGATGGGAATAGATTCATTGTGGGGATCATGTATCAATGTATAAAAGTACAAAGTCACTGGAAGGCACAACTGAACTAATCGGGCATTGTATGTCCATTATACTTTAATAATAATCGTAAAAAGGATTCTTTGCTAATGAGAACAAAGGGAAATATGGATGCTGATTGAGGTTGCTGACCCTACCTAAAGTCCTCCCTGCTGTGGCTTCAGCAAGTAAAAATTTACATTTTAAGGTATCACCTCAGCAAAGGGTAGTCCTGTATTTCTCTGTGACTTGAGCGATGCCATTACTGCCTAGAGAATGGAGAAAGAAAGACACGGGATTTACTGCTTGGAAGACTTCTTAATAAGTCATTGGCCTCAGCAAAGGTGTTTTTCCTTAATTTATAGGGGAAGTGATCAATCACTAGAAAATACATCCTGCTCATTAAAGTGAGCTGTTGGCCTCCTGCCAGCTGATCTCACTGAACTGGAGGGTCTGGGTCAAGTGCACATGGACAGCCACTGCCATTGGTATTCAGGGGACAGTTATGAACTTGGTCATTGCCATCAGATACTCCAAAACCTATAAAAGAGCAAGGATTTGTAACAAAGTTCTGTGGGATGAGATAGGAAGGAAAACAAGATTTACATTTCTTGGGGCTAACTGAAAAGTTGTCTAACCCTCCCTGAAATCTAAATGACCCCATGCCTATGGACAGTGATCATCTTTCAGATTTACAGTTCTGAGGCTGATGGCCAAACCAGGGGATTGTGAGATGTACCATGAACATCAAATTATCAAACACCTAAGCCTCTCCTTTTCAGAATAGAGGACTAGGGCAGGAGGAAGACTGGATGACAGCAGAAACCAAAGAAAGATCTCTGGCACTCTGAAGAACCCAAAGAGACAAAGGAAGTTGGAATGTGGAGTCACAGTATGTCTGCACTTGCGCAGTGACCTGGAACACTGGGCCCAAATCGAATGTCACTCTTATTTTCAAACAATGCTCAGGAGCTCAGAGAGATACCTATTTTGAATCCCTGTGATTTGAGGAAATAAAAAAACAAATGCCAGGAAGGCAGTTTGGTGGACATTTCATGTCACGCTGACGTGGCCCCATTGCTTCTCTTGACCACACAGCAGGAGCTTTGGATTGCTATTCCCTGACCCACAGGAACTATCCGTGAGCTCCTTGCCCTCCAAAGAAAAGAAAGGATTTGGCCGAGGGGGAGATTTTTCCTCTCCTGCTTTTATCAGAGAATTTCTGTAAAGGCCATCACAGACCAAATGATGAAGGAGCCCCTGAGTGTTTCTGTGTCCTTCACTCCAGGCTGTCATAGAATTCATCCCCATCTCTCCTCATACAGTCTGTTCTCAGAGACTTCATTTATACCAAGATGTCATGGATCTTTCTTCTATGTGTGTGTACACTCTCAGTCCAAAAGAATCAATTACTTAGAGCAGAATTTGGTTACTTCCTAGACTTACAAGCATTTTGTAATCAGCGGAGCCCACTGAAACCACCGAGGAGGCCAGACCTCTAAGATCCTAACAGATCTGGCCTCTTCCCAGGTCTCTGACTTAGTCTCTTCTACCTGTGATACTCCTCTTCTCCCCAAACGTCATTTCACCTGCTACAGGGCCTTTGTACATGCTTTTCTTTCATCTGGAACTCTCTTCTGCACTTCATATAGTTAAACCCAGCGTGGCCTTTATACCTCAGCTCAAATGTCACTCTTTCAAGGAAGTCTTCCCTGCCTCCTCACCCTGGGTCAGGCCTCCCAGCTGCTGGGGTTTACAGCACCATGCACCACTTCCCTATAGCACTTATGGTTTGTTTCTTGTTGGTGTCATTTCTTCATTGTCCCGGTCTTCCCCCGCATTGTAAATGATACGAGTTTGGAAGCTTACAAGCTTTTTATTTTTTCTAATTTTTAAATATTTTTTAAAAGATTTTATCTATTTTTTGAGAGAGAGCAAGTTGGGGAGAAAACAGGACAAGCAGATTCCATGCGGAGTGTGGACCCCAACACAGGTTCAATCTCACCACCCTGAGATCATAACCTGAACCAAAATCATCATTCAGTCAACCGAGACACCCAGGGGCCTCACATGTTTTTAAAATGTTTTCCCAGTAGTAAATGAAAATCTAGAAGGATTAAATTCCAGACTGAAAGAATGCTATCCTAAAGGCCCTGAGGTGAAAATAAGCTTGACATATTCCGGCTAACAGAGGTGGTTCATTTCAATACGGATGAGCAGGGCACAGGGAGGAGGAGAAGAAGATGAGATCAAGGAAGAAAATGTGGACAGAACCTGTAGGAACCTCAAGGTTTAGTCTGTGAGAAGACAGACCATTAGAAAGGAACAGTTACACGGATATTTGTTTTACAGTTCAGTTTGCAAAAACAGTGCAGATTTCCTGTATACCTTTCAAGGAGGTTTCCATAATGAAAACACCTTGACAAGTGCATTATGAAAATGAAAAAAAAATTGACAATAATACAGTGCCACTAACTGCAGGCTGGATTTCAACAGTTGTACATGCACTGTATGTACATGACTGTGAAATCCCATCACTTGTATAGATTCGGATAACCAGCTCCACAATCAGGATATAGAATGATTCCATCCCCACAAAGAAAGGACCTCATGGTCACTACAATTGATCTATTAACTATCATTATAAATTTGTCATTTCTAGAGTGTCCTGTAAATGGGGTCGTGTACTTTGTAACTTCTGAAGTTGGCTATTTTCACTCAGCATAATGCCCTTCCTTGTGGTCATCTTGTAGAGATGAAAATGACGCCTGATCCAAAATTTGTTCTGAATGTTATAATTTAGTTTGGATACTACACACTCACAAAGAGGGTATGAAAACATCTATTTCTTTTTTTTTTTTTAATTATTTCTTTCTTTATTTGAGAGAGCACAAACATGAGGGACAGAGAGAGAGGGAGAGAGAAACTTAAGCAGACCCCACACTAAGTGCAGAGCCCAATGCAGGGCTTGATCTCACAATCCTCGGATCACAACCTAAGTCAAAACAAGAGCCAGATGCTTTAACTGACTGCACCACCCAGGTGCCTCAAAAACGTTTATTTCTATGATAACAAGACTTTGTGGAGAAATGAGAGTATGCACACAAGCAGGTCCAAAAGTATGTTTGAGAAAGCAAGGAGGGGAAAGTACCTTGGCTTTTATTGTGGTCAGGAAGTGGAATTGTGGTTAATGTTCCCAAATGGAGCCCAGGCTTGTGTGGCTTAGACTTTCCACCAGCACCAAAGGAAAGAGAACCTAAGCTTTCTTATCTGCTTGCCCACCGATGAGACAAAGGGGGAAAAAGAAGTGTGGGCTTCAAAGAGGCAGAAGTCAAACCTCGAAAGTGGTGCCAAACATTTTGACATGCGTTGAGATCCATCTATTTGTTACATGTATCAATAATTTGTTTTTATTGCTGGCTAGTTTTTATTACATGGTTGTATCCCAGTGTATTTTTCCATTCACCCATTAAAGGGTTCATGAATTGTTTCTAGCTTCTAGCTATTACAAATACAGCTTCTCTGAACATTTATATACAGGTATTTATATCGATATATGTTTTAATTTCTCTATAATAAGTATGCAGGGAGGTGATTGTTCAGTCCTGTGGTAAGCATGTCTAACTACATAAGAAGCTGCCAAACCATATTCCAAAGTGGCTATGCCATTTTACGTTCACTAACAATGCATGAGAAATTGCATTAGAGAGGTTAAGTATGAGAATGACATAAACTCATTTACACTTTTAAAAGGATCACTTTAGCTGCCAAGTGAAAAATGGATAAGGAAGAATTAAGGATAATAGTAGGATCAGGAGGAATAGTTAGGAGACTATTGTAATACTCCAGGTGAAAGATAGTTATGTTATGTAGGGAATTATAGTTGTAGAAGTAGAAAGGGAGTTGATAAAGTCAGCACATTAGTGAAATTAAATTCACATTTAATGAAATTGGTAATGTGTCTGTGGTGGTCATTGAAGGAAGAAGAGAAATTAAAGAATCAAGATTTTAGCTTGATCAATTGCATGAAAAATGTTGGCTTTGCTTATTGATATTAATGCAGTGGAAGAAGAGCAGTTTATGGAAGGAATCAATTGTTATAATCTGGTCATCTTACCCTTGTAGTGCCCTTCACCTAAATGGAAATGTCAAGGAGGCAGGTGAAGTTGTTAGAGAAGGCCAGAACTAAAAATGAAGATTTTTCCAGTAATTGACAAGAAGGTTTAACCAGATTTGAGTTTTTCCATGTGAGTACAATGGAGGGGGAGGAGGGATTGAATAATCCACTGTGTTTGTCGGACAAAATAAAGTGGATCATAGAACCTAGCAGGGTAAAACTGGTGAGAAGGACATGAAACCATAAGGATAATTTAAAAAATAACATCAAAAGATTAAAGATGGCAGTGAGTTATAGAATCAATAAAATGGAGGTGGCAGGTTAGTGATCTGAAAGAACAGAAAGTCTAAGAGTATAATTCAGGAATCAGACCTTCTTTCCAGAAGCACTGTCCTGTGTATTCCCGATCTTAAACCTTGACTAAGTCAGTGGTGTTGACATGGTATAGGATAGTGTTATGGTTCATTTTCCATGGTACCAATGTTATATTATTATATAATGTTATATTATTCTAGATGTTTCTGTGAAGGAAATTTTTAAATAAGATTAAAGCTTAAATCAGTTTATTCTTAGTAAAGCAGATCACCCTCTATAATTTGAGAGGATTCATTCAATCTGTTGAGAACTAAAACAAAACAAAACAGAAAAAAAGAAAAAAACCTGACCACCCCTGAGCAAGAAAGAAATATGACAAAACCAACTGTGTTTGGACTCAAATTGTGACTCTTTTGTGGGTCTCAAAACTACCATATTTGGGACTTGCCAACCTCCTCCCAGTGAGTCAATTCCTTAAAAGAATTCTCCATACACATAAACACACACACACACACACACACACACACACATCTTTATCAGTTTTGTTTCTCTGGAAAACAAAATCTGGTGAATACAAACTCCCTCCCTCTCTCTTAGGCACAATTTAATCTAGATCTTTTAAGCTAAGTCTGAAGAGGTAAAACAACTTGATATTCCTATGGGCTTTGCACACATCTACAAGTTAAGGGTAGTTGAGAAGAGTCCAAAAATGTCTATGAAAATCTTTACAGAATACTTCCTATTTACTGCTGTCTTGCTTAGTGTCTGAACTCTAAGCTCCAGATTCTTGGTTCCACCATACATTTGGCTTCCCACTGCACTTAACCCCTTAGACTTCAACTCCTAGCCAGCAGGGTAGTCCAGCTGGGGGAAAATGGCTGCCTTTCAAAATCAACACAGGAAGCCTTCTCTTCTTCTGCTTCTCTACCCCATCTTCTCCCAACACTTGGGAATATGTGCCACTATGTCTACTCTAGTTATCATACCTGTCTGCTTTATTTAATTTGGATATTTTGATGAAATGCTGAAGTATTTTGAAATATTTTGATGAAACGATGAAATATTATTTAATCATTAAAAAAAGTAAATCCTACCATGTGTAACAACATGGATGAAACTGGAACACATCACATTGAGTGAAATAAGCCAGACACTGAATAACAAATTCTGCATGTTCTTACTTTTACATGAAACCGAAGAAATGCCAAACACATAAAAGCAGAGTATAGAGTAGTGTTGCCCGAGGCTGGAGGGTGGGGAAAAATGGGGAGATGTTGTTCATAGGGTACAAACTTTCGGTCATAAAATGAATGTGTGCTGAAGACTTACTGTACACCAGGGTGACATAGTGAAACACATATATTGTATACTTGAAATTTGCTAAAAGAGTAGGTCTCACATCTTCTCATCACAAAAGAAAAAAGTTTATGCATATAGAAGTTGATAGATAATGTTAACTAATTTGATTTTGGTAATTATTTCATAATGTACACATTTATTACAAAAATGCATGCACCTTAAATAAGCAAAGTCTGTGCCTGTTTATCTCAATAAAGATGGTAAAAGCACAGTTCTACATAAAAATAACATAGTGTTAGTTGATAACAATGACCAATATTTTTTCCTTTTCTGTTCCCGTGCCTTTATGTTAATGCCTCGTGAGATATTTGTTTTTGATGGTCCAACGCTTGTTTTTTAGTAGAATTCTCGAGAACTCATGGGAACAATACTCTCTGAGTTAACAGTTTTTAGTGACAATTTATCTTCCATCTTTATACTTGGAAGTTTATTTGGCTGGATAAAACATCCTTGGATTCTATTTTCGTTCTTTGGAAATATTGAAAATATCACCACATTTTCTTGTAAAATAAAGTGTTGCCGTAGACAATACTGATGATAAACTGATTTTCTTGCACTCATACATGTAATAATTTTGCTGGGGTACCCAGAGTTGTTGTTGTTGCTGTTTTTAAGTTGAGAAGTTTTGCTAAATATACCTCAGATTTGGTGATTCTTGATAAATTTTTCTTAAGGATGTAATAGGCCTTTTTAAGATGTAATTTTAAGTCCTTTTGTTTTTTATTCTTTTGTTTTCAGAGAAATTACTTAAAATTATGATTTTTTTTGTATTCACTGTTTCCAGACTTTGTTATTCTTCTCTGGAGACACCTTTTATATCATGCAGTATCTTCTTACATATGTTTAAGCTTACCACTTCCTCTTAAATAATTTTTTTTTAAATTCAATCTTCTGTCCATTGATAGTTCATTTTCATTTTTGAAATAATTATTTTTAAATTCTATCTACAAATATTTATCAAGATCTAATACATACACAGCTGTTTCTAATTATGGTTTATGTTTTATTTCCTATCTTAATATTATCTTTATGTATCTTAATATCTATATATGAATCTAATACATATTAATATCTTAATGTATTAAAGATATTATATATTAAAGATATTAATATGTATTAATATCTTAATATGTATCTTTATGTATCTTAATATTTATCTTTATGTATGTGCCATTATCTTTATGTAGTTATCTTGCTTTGAAATACATTACAATTGTCATCTCCTCTGTGATCATGTTTTCCGGCATGCTTTTCTTGATGTGGGACTTTCATTCCCCTCCTTACTCTCTTTTTCTTGTAAGACTGTATAAAATTTCATTTTAATCTTGTTCCTTGTAACATAAGAAATTAGGGTTTCTTCCCCTCACTTCATGGCTCTCAAGTACTCTCTTCTGTTGTTTTGGTGTGATGTTCAAAATATATTTTCTCGTTGAAAGCTCCTTCCCCTGTTCTCTCCTCCATTTTGACATGGACTTTCTTTTGTCTATGTAGTATGTCCCTTCAGCGTAGGAACTTTCCTGAAAGAAAGCTTCTCCTGAATGATTTAAGAGTTCATGGGATTCAAACCCCAGACTCTTTAGCGCTCCTATCAACACCCTGAATTCACTCCCTTCTGGAGTTGGCAAAGTCTCTCCAGTTTGAGCAGCTGTTTTCAAGTTGGCGGTCCAAAGTTTCCAGGGAGTGTGCATTGATTCATGTACTTTTTAGTTTGTGTTTTGGAGACTTGCAAGTCTGCTAGATGCCTAGTTATTTCCCTTTGCCTTGCCCTGCAAAGTTTATAGTAATATAGTGACTATGACTGATGAGGGTTTATCTCCACATCCTATGGGGTTCATGTTGAAAAAAACATTTTAACTCGTGTTCACATAGACATTTTCCAATTTGGTTATGTTGTTGGTTTGGATCTTTGTTGCTCCATAGCTATTGTCTATTTCAGAGGGCATTGAAAGTATTTTAAATTGTGCTATTATTTCCATTTTCAAGCATTTCCTTAGATTATCTTATTTGTTACTTTTTTTTTTTTTTTTACAATCCCTGAAGCTATGTAATGTTATTATTGTCATTTCATGGAGGAGACAAAGCTTTAGATATTAATCAAATTTTCCAAGATCAAGCCTCTAGTAAGAGAAAGCGTTGAGGTATGAATTTGTCATTCTTGTGCAGAGTACCAATGATCACCCTCATAGGCTGCTTCTAAGTGTAGTTGAAGGAGACAGTAGAAGGATAAGTCAGAAGTGCACAAGTGAGTGACAGGGAGGACCCTGGGGCATGTGGAGAGGATGGAATTGTCACAAGCCCTGGTGCTCAGGTTTGGGAAATTGAAAAGGTAGTGTGGCCAAAGCCTTGTGGGCTAGGAAAAAATCATGAACTGACAAAAATAAGGGGTATATGATTTAGAACACTGTAAAACAGAGCCAAGACTGGATTTTATGGAAGTCCAAGTATTTTTAACATGGGTGCAAAATAGCATGCATGTACAGAGGGATAAATTAAGCTTTAGGTATCTTGGACTTTGAATCATTCATAAACTATAGATCCAAGAGTAGAGGAGGATGGGACATGTATAGAGCATTCATGGTTTGGTGGGATATTAACCAAACATGCCAGGGTACCTGGGTGGCTCTGTCAGTTAAGTGTCTACCTTTGGCTCAGGTCATGATCCCAGGGTCCTGGGATCAAGCCTACATTGAGCCTCACATTGGACTCCCTGC
Source organism: Mustela nigripes (assembly GCF_022355385.1). Taxonomy (NCBI): domain Eukaryota; kingdom Metazoa; phylum Chordata; class Mammalia; order Carnivora; family Mustelidae; genus Mustela; species Mustela nigripes. The sequence continues at coordinate 170,342,723 of NC_081560.1, read as the reverse complement.
TCAGCAGGAGAGTCTGTTTCTCCCTTTCCCTTTGCCCTGACCACCAGCCCCCCCTACACACACTCACACTCTCTCTCTCAATAAATAAATAAAATCTTAAAAAAAAAAAATAAAGTGGTATCTAATGTGGGAAGAAGCCACAGGAAGTGAAATGGAGAGTTGCAGTAGGTAAGGCCAGTCCTTACCCAGGAGATCATAGGAACTATGACTTCACCATCACGGTAATCACTGCTGTCAGTTGTCATGGAGACCATGAAGATGCATTGTATAATCAGAAACTGAAAAGAATGACAGCTTTAGTTTGAAATAGGAAAACACATTAAAAAGAAAAAAAGAGGCATATTACCCTAACCATATTATAATATTCAGACCCCTGCAAGGTCCATGATACATACATGTAAAAATGTTGTGACAATAATGACTGGACTTCCTTACTCTGCATATCAGCTTGGTTTTATTCCTACCCCTGAGACTATGTGTGTTGCTTTTGTGATGTCTCTTAGTACACAGTAACATTCTATACTTTGTCCATTCTTACTCAACAAAACAAATGCATCAAGGAAAGCAGTGTAGAGGAAAATGCTGGTGACTCAGGTATTATTTTTATACGCATTCAAATGACTAAGGATGTTGAAATGCTTGTACCTCTGTTTATATGACTTAATATGCAGCGTTACTAAAATAGAAATTAAAATAATATATAAATTAAAGCCACAGTTTCACATTTCATTATTATATTCCACTATCCCCTTAGTGTTAATAAAAGTCTTACATTTCTGTTTAAACTCTGGCTTCTTCTACGTTGGGATATGTGGGAGGTGTTTATGTAAAAACCACTGAATAATGTGATGTAGATCAGGGGACCTTATTACCCTCAAGGAGGTAGAAAGCAATATTTTTAAGGACCTATTTTTAAAAATTCTTACATTGTTCTGAATTATGAGTCATCTCACCACCTCCAATGAGTTGAATGATTGATTATGTCTTGTGTATCTTTACGTGCCCAACCGTCTGGATATAGAATTGTAAGATAATTCCCCCAAAAAACACAAACGTAACTGGAAATCTACTCTGTGCCAAGGACTGTTCTTGATATTGGACATTATGGATCTGATAAAGATGCTATACTTGCCCTTAGTGAGAAGATAAATCTGTATGCTCAAATGTGGGCATTATAAACCTCTTTAGATGGAACAAATAATGACGTAACTTACAGAGTTTTCTCTTGTGTTAGTTTCCTTTACCTAAAACTTCTGTGAGAGCATTGACTGAGACCTAATCAATTCCACATCTCTCAAAGTGCCTGAAACTTATTTTTGTTAAAGTAATTCTTATGTTGGGAAGACAAAGCAAAGATACCTGAAAAACTTTAATAATGTTATAAAGGTACAATGAAAACACCATAATTCAGAAATGATAACAAATATTTGTTTACCTAAATTCCACTGTTGGAGATGATATAAGAAATGCAATTTATATTTCCTTTTTTTTTAATGGGCCTTGCAAATTTATGGGAAAGTAGCAAAAATGAGCACGAAAACATTTTAGAACTTTTAGAAAGAAACCTACAAATACATGGGAATACAAAATGCGTAAGGTAAGAAGGATAGGGGGTGTGGACAGCTCTTTTTAAAGGTATTTTGCGGTAGTTTAACTCATTCTTTGGGAAGCAAGCACACTGCCTATGGTTAATAGAGGAGAAGGATGTGGTTGAGGTTAGGTGACAGGCAGTGACATCCAAAAAGCTACTGATGTTTGCTTTGCATTTGTCATAAAATGGCCACAATATCTGGCCTAGTGGAGCCTTTTTAAAAGTTTCCACTCCTGTCATTAATGATCACAGCATCTCATTGTCATCGGAAAGCCGTTGCTCTCTGACTTCATCCTTTCAGTTAAAATTGATAGTTTCTGCCTTCAGATTTCTCTCTTGGAGTACTCAGTGGTTTTAGACATGGTTAGCTGTTCTCTATGAAACACATTTTTCTTTAAAAAAAAAAAATGTCTATTTTAGTTCATGACAACTGTTCGCAGAGACAAGTCAAGTCATTTAGAGAGTGTGTTCCGCTCTATGGTCCATCTGAAATGCCTTCAGTGCCCCTTCAGCAGTAAATTGTCAGTTTTCTCTTCCATGGATTTTACTTTTACTGCTAACTCCCACCACATGTTTAGGGTCTGATGGCCCTATTTTATTTCCTTTTAGTTCCAAAATAATCCCCTTTCCCCAGAACTCTATCTTCTGTGCCTCTAACCATCTTTCATATCCAATGGGCAGAACAGTAATTCACCTGTGAGACCCTGGGACCCTGGCTATGGCCATCCACAGCAGTTTCCTTTTTCCACAATAGCCCACTTAACCTCAGGGAAAATCTGAGCAGCCTGGCAGTAGAGAAAGGAAACCAGAGGGGTATCCTCACTGAATTTCCAGATCCCTGGCAGTCATTCCAGGAAAGATTATATATAGGAGGAGCACAAGGTTGAATTTAGGTTCCAGTAAACCTGCCAAGAAAGCATTATGAACTCTTTTAAGAAAATAAAAGCATCCATAATAATCAGATACAAAAATCACTCTTTTTTCAAATAAGAAACCAGGGAGCTTTGTCTTAATGTGGGTTTAGGAAGGTCTTCAATCCTGCATCTCTTATAGTCACAAGTCCAAGGAAGAAGACACTAAGGGATGGAAATATGTTATTCACTAAAAATGTTCTTAGAGGCATGATGTCTGGCTAGAAGGGAAAACCTGAAGTACAAGCTCACGTTCATGACTATAGTCACAGGAGTGTTTTGTTATGTCAAGGAAGAACTCATATTGTTACTGACTGAGATGGTAAAAGAAGGTAAGTAAAAAAATACAAAGTGAGGAGGCATGCTAGAATATTCCAGTATATCTACTGGTAGTACAGGGGTCAAAAAAATATCTTTAGGAGAATGACATTTCCAATAGGTGGGTTTTAGATCCTCTTGCTGGAAAGATACAATATAAAAAATCGTCACTACTCTCAGCCTAGCCTTCTATCCCCATGAGATCTTCAGTATAAGCTTTTTTGCTCACTAGTACACTAGAGAGGAAATAGAGAAAGTACCACATTTTGCATTCAGAAAGTCAACATCAGTAGACACAAGCCAAGCAGAGCTGTATTTAATACTTTACAACCAGAATAAATGTTGTAGTTATGATGGAAATGAAGCAATAAAAGGGGAGAAATCCTTTTTGTGCGTTAACTTAATGCAGAAGCATTTTTGTTCTACCTCTCATCATTCTCCATTACAGCTGGAGAAACAAAGCAGAAGCCCTAAGAGGACATATGCTTTGTACAGGGTAGATTCTATTCATCCCAGAGCATCCTTGGACTCCAAGCCCAGCTGTCTTACCGCACTTACTTTGATTGGCTTATCTAATCCCTTTTCTTTCCTCTTGGAGATAAAAGGGATGTCTTTACCCTCCACTAAGATCTGAGCATTGACATCTGCTCCGTATCTGTAAACAGAGCCAGCAGAAACCCCAGAGCATCACATTCTCAAAGACTGCACATCACATCAGTGGAGCCTTGGTGTGAAGACTTGAGAGTACCTCTCGTCTGTTCTTTATCCTTGAATTTCCCTGTAGTCCCCAAGGCAGGCTTTTAAGTGGGAATCTACCTGGAAACATGAGCATTGGTAAGACCCTTCTTAATGATGCCATAAGTTTAAATTTAATGATTACATAAGAAGGGGGTGGTTTTAAAAAGTCACATTTCCTTTGTTTTGTATTTTGCGAGCAAGAACTCATTATTTTAAAGGTCTCTCTAAATATTCTGATAGTTTTCATGAACACAATAAAATGCTGAGATTTTATCTCCTCTGTCCTAGAGCCATTTCCTTGACAGATTGTAGGGAACTTCCCCCAGCTGCTCTCTACCTCACTGTGTTATCTATTCAAGCATAAGAAAGACACGTCAGGCAAGGTGAGGCTTCTGACTGAGTAGTGTGGCCTAGCAAAAGAAATCCAGCTGTTTCTGTTAGCTTCCGGGGTCAGGGGAACCCAACACAAACGTGAGACAGATACAGGTGTGGGGGAAATTGGTAGATAAAGAGCTGACAGACCCCTCTTGAAATCCTTTGTTCAACTGCAATTGTAATATGCTCTTCTTTCTTTCCGCATATTAAGAATTTAAGTCTGCAATTACCCTAAATGTGTAGTTTTTTTAGTTCCAGGAAACTATGTCAAATGCCAAATGCCAAAAAGCCACATTCACGATTCTTTTCTGATATGTCTCACTGTCTCTAGAATCCAGAGTGGATTAAGGAAACAAGGTTTATCACACTTCTATCAGATCACGACCTTAATACTGCTGAGAATCCTTTTGTTCTGCTGCAAGGATTGAGTTAGATTACCTTAATCCTTCCAGAAATTCTTAACAAAGAAGGAACTGGGTCTTAGACTTCCCTTGCCTTTAGATTGCCTCTTAAGGGCAGGGTCCAGTTGGGGACCATATCCTAAAGTTTGAATAGCCAAAACTTTGAAATAATTAAAAAGTTGTCTGTTTTAACTTTGTAAATCTTGGAATGTGTAGGCTGTATATATTTTCTCTCAATTATATTGACCAATCTTTTATTTATTTATTTATTTATTTATTTATTTATTGGGTACTCATTTGTTTTGTAATAAGAGCTTCTTAAATTCACCTGGTAACCACCAGCTTACACTTTCAATAATATGACTCAAAACCACATAGTCAAGGGCTCATGTATCAATCCTATCTTGGGTATCCCAAGCTGCCACAGGTGATGGATTTACCAAATATTTTGCCACTCCATAACATGGGTTACCACGTTTCCAAGCAACCTCTCAATGTTTTCTCACTACTCATTCCCAGTACCAAAGCCAGCATTGTAGATGTCTGTTATGGTAACATATCATTTCCAATGCCAATTTCTCTATCAGTCAGCAACTACACAATAATTTTGCAAAATATGCCATGCCAAATATCAACAGCATGCAACAACTAGTGCTGATCTTGTTTTAGGAGTCTGTGTATCAGCCACAGTTAGGCTTACCTAGACTGGTTCAGTTCTAGGCTGCATGACGGATCTACGTCACATATATTCTGAGGTCTTTGATGAAGGAACAACAGCTATGCAGAGCGTGTTCTTCTAATGGCTGGTCACTAGAGTGTCAAAAGACAACCTCTGGAGTACAGTTAAAGCTTCTGCTTCCATTATTATCAATTTAAATCCCATCAACCAAAGCACATCACACACTAAAGCCCAAAGAGTTATCTCTGCCCACTATATACATCACGAGGGTAGGAGTTATTCTTCTTTTACAGGACCAATGATTTAATCTACCACAGCATGAAAGTCAGAAAGCTTTCATTGACATTGAACAGTTATTTTTTTTAATCAAAAGATTAAAACAGTTATTTTTTTTTTTAATCAAAAGAGCCAAAGAACGGTCCTCTGTACCACGTAATTGAATGTGGGGGTAAGGAGAAAGCCAGTGTACAGAGAAAAAGAAGAAAGAAGCAGAATAACTTCATAAGGCAGAAATGTGAGAGGCACAGAGGGCTCTGTTGATTCCTGACATCTTTCCCAGTCCTGCTTCTAGTTCCTTCTTGAGCCTCAGAGGCTTTCTTCTGCTTCTTTGAGACCCTGACCTTATTCTTAAAATACATTTCAATGTTGTTCTTAAACTCAAGCGAAAGGTTTGCTTATGATTTGAAACTAGACATTACCAGAAATTACATTAGGGTGTTAATGAGGACAAAGTCCTGTATTAGGTTCCCTTCCTGCATGCAACACCCCAGCCCTAGTGAGTAGGAAACTAGAATAGATAGTCTCTCAGGTCACTTCTAGCCTAGAAATGGTGGAGGAGGGCACCTGTGTGGCTCAGTGGGTTAAGCAGCTGCCTTCTGCTCAGGTCATGATCTCAGTGGCCTGGGATCGAGTCCCATGTCAGGCTCCTTGCTCAGCAGGGAGCCTGCTTCTTTCTCTACCTGCCACTACCTCTGCTATATACTCTCCCATGAGAACATAACAATTATCTAAACATCCATTGTGTACCTTCTTTCAGGGTATAGAATAAGCACATTAACTTCAGGACTATTGTCTTTAGTAATGAAAGTATGAAAAAAAAAAAAAAAGTGGTAAGCCAAAGCCAAAGAATGAAGAGGAAGTGACACGAGTTTACTCTGTAGATGGTAACCTTCACAGAGAGCAGTGATGTGCACATACAACACTGTTTAAGGATAGAATAGTTTGGGGTTTTTTGGTTTGTTTGTTTGTTGTTTAATTTTTTATTTATTTATTTTTTTCAGGGCACAAGACCATTTATCCAATCCATTTAATCTACTTTCCACTTTCTCAGAAAACTAATTTGCCAGTTGGAGAGCCATGTCCTTGGGAATACGGTTGGTGAGCACAGCAGAGAGGCTGCCTCCTGAGAAAGGACAAGCAGAACACTCGCTCCATCTTGCATCTGTCTGACATGAATGGAGCTTCTTCATTAGTCCCAGTGCACTATTGACAGAAACATGTAAATTCCAGGTTTGTTTTTATGCCCTGGAACAAAAGCTCCTATCATCTTCCCTTCCACTGGTAAGGACTCTAGAGTTCTTCAGTGTGCATCCAAGTAGTAAACTCAGAAATTTGCTGAAGAATATGGTGTGGCACTGACCTCCAGCTTTCCTGGGTTGGCGGTGGTATTTACTTCAGGAAGATTTGGATTGGAATATGAGATACACAATTTGTTAGTGATATGACACTAAGCAAATGAGTTAACCTCCTTAAGGCTTGTGTGTCAAAAAGTCTCCACCTCCATGCCTGCCTATAGAGCCTATCTATAGAGTTGTTTTATAAGAAGATGATACATGGAAATTGATTACCATGGTCGGTGGCAAATAGCAAGATCTGTTTTTTTATCACCTTGTATTTTCTCCTACCTTGCCTTATTGCAATAAGGTTATACATGGACACACTATGGATGATAGGCCTTTTGTAGAAGAAAATAAAGAATTGCCTCTTGATTTTTTTAAATATCTACTGATCTTGACTTTAGTCTTTTTTTTTTTTTAAAGATTTTATTTATGTATTTGACAGCGAGAGATCACAAGTAGGCAGAGAGGCAGGCAGAGAGAGAGGAAGGGAAGCAGGCTCCCTGCTGAGCAGAGAGCGCGACGTGGAGCTCGATCCCAGGACCCTGAGATCATGACCTGAGCCGAAGGCAGCGGCTTAACCCACTGAGCCACCCAGGCACCCCTTGACTTTAGTCTTTAACCACGTATTCAGTGGACTAAAGCAGTTCCGTCCCTCTCCATGACTTTCTGGCTTCTGTATTATCTCTCCATAGTATATTAGAACCAGAGAGAGGTTTGGAGTTATTCGCTGTGACGGTGGAGAAACAGACAACTGAAAAGATGAGGTGACTTGCTCGAGGTCATTCACTGAGGAAGTAACAAGGCTGAAAGTACACTGTATTCTAGGTTGCCTTTCATTTCAACACCCAAACTAATAAAAGAAAATAAAGTAACATACACGTTCTCTGGTTAGTTTCCTGGTGAGTTTCTTAGCTAAACCCCCAACAAAAATTAAAAAAAGGGATAGAAAATACGAAATGGGAAAAGGTGGATTTTCCCAACTTAGATAACATGCTTATATATTGAATTTGAAGTTTCACAAGCAGGAGGCATAAACAGACATAACTCTGGGTGGATTTCCAAAATCAGTGTGAACTAAATAAGATGTAGAGCCCAGATATCTCTAAAAACCAATAAGGTTTTATAGGTTACTACAGGACCCAATAAGAGAATAGAAGGGCCTTCCCAGAACTCCCACCAAGCTTTGGATCTGGAAACACTCAGCAGGGAGCCAATGATATGATCCAGGAGCAAGCTTAATTAAAGCACACAGCGGTGTACAAAATTGGACAACCTGCATTGCTGAGACCTGGAATTTGTTCAAAACAGATAGAATAAAAGAGAAAAAAGAAGAGAAGAAAGAAAATTCCAAAGCTTTATTTAGTTCCTAGAGAGCTATGTTCTGGTTGCCATGATGCCATGTGAGAGGGTGTCTGTGTGGAGTAGCCAGGTCTGAACGTTCACAGCTGTGTGGTTGGGAGTTCAGCTTTAGGACTAAAATACATCAAGAGAGTTGGTAGGATATGCCTGGTGATTGCTGGCATCGTAGGTGGAATGATGCCTGTGACTTAGAGAAAATGGCATTTTGCAAACTTGAGGCATCTGTAAGCATCATGTTCTGTGCCAGGCACAGAGGCAGCAAAAAGAACGACGAAAGGTGCTACACTGGAAGACAATGAAAACCAGAGCATCAAAATCTCAGTGCCTCTTAAGCAAATCAGGCAATGAGTGCAGTAGAGCCCCAGTGAAAAGAGACCACTAGGGTTGAGTGGTGAAGGAAGACCACGCCTAGGAAGTGAGTCTGGGCTCGGCTCACCTCAGCCCTGCAGATCAAGACTGAGCTCTGTTCTCCTTTCCTGGTCATCCTTTATTGGGTGTTTGGGCCCTGACCTTGGCGGCTCAATTTAGGTGTGGTATCAGTTTGCTGGGGTATTCCCTTGGTGAAATGTTCAAAACCAATTTAGAGGTCTTCTAAATAGGACCACAAGACCCTACTTCTGAGATGGTCTCGTGATGTTTTCAACAGTCAGTACCAATTTCTGTGGAAAGCTCTCTCCAACCCATATTTAGTTCACCGATTGGTTTTTATATTTCTTCTTACATAATTTCTAAGCTTCTGTGTCTTCCTAGCAAAGGCGATCAAATGCTGTTTATTCATTCTTTTTCCTAAAAATATACCTGTCTTTTCACCCCAGCAATAACTCTGGAATATATTTCTTCTTCCAACATAATAACCATCATTGCGCTCTCTCTCTCTCTCTCTCTCTCTCTTTAACATTAACACCTGCTAATGTTGAATTTTAAATTTACCAGTTTCCCTTTATTCATATCTTGAATGACTCAGCTTCCAAATGATGGAGGAATTGTTCATAACTATACTAGGGCTCAGCCTTCTAAGCCAGTCCTTACGTCTACAGGAATTTGAGTATCACAGTTAACTATACACTGCTAGTGATCCACTAACTGTAGCCTGCTCTGAGAGCCTCTTAATTTTCTCAAGATACATATAATTGTTATCCTTACTTAGTATTATAACAATTTTCTTTTCTGGTAAATATTTAACAACCAGTCTTCCATAGAAGACAGCTCCGATTTCTAGTGTTAGCTGATTTTCGTGCTGTAAATATTCCTACCACGTCTGACTTTAAGCTACATATTTGACATGACTGAACACAGAATTGGAAGAAAAGCTCACAATCAGCTCTTGCAAGCCAATAGGCACTGGCTCCAGCACACCACTGAATAAGTTACTATTTAACAATGCACTTTGTGCTGTAACAAAATAAAGATGTCACCACATTTTAGTAGATTTACAGTTTGAATCAGAAAAAAATACACAAGCACATAAACATGTCTATTTACATGTACAAATCACCAGGGGGATTTTTCAGAATCCTTAATGGAAAGGTATTACTATTAGTGAGGATGTTTCAAGTGTATGGTGAAGTAGTGCCTGTGTTACATTGTGTAAAACAGGAGGCATCTATTACAAAATGGTTCTACATACTTAGAGATTGACTTGATGAAGTAAAAAGGCAGCAAATGTGTTTCCACATGGAAATTGCTTTGTTGACTCTGTTCAACTATTTTGAACAGCCACCCAAAAGTTGCTGAAATTGGGCAGTTACTGTAGTTACCCTTGGCCATTCTTAGTTAGGGTTGTAACATACAAAGGTATTTATCCAACAAAAGGCTACATAATGTACACTCTCTGTCAGGCACTGAAATAGACAGGTCCCTCATGCAGTGTGCTGTCCAATGGGAGATGACAGGGGAAAATACCCATCCGCATATTCACCTATTCAACGGTGGGATTTTACCTGCTATGAAAGATCTGTGCAGGGCATTCTGAGAGCTCAGACAGGTAAATGACTTAGTATGGGTGTATGGTCCTCAGAGAAATTTTTTCTGAAGTTAGTTGTTATACAACAATTAAATAATCATACAAAAAGCGAATGGAGATTGATGAGGGAACAAGGAAGGTTATTGGAGGGTGTAGTACAAGCTAAGGGAGCCTACAGCATGTTAAGATCTCTGATGCATGAAGGGGTGTGATTCGTTTTAGAAAGTTGATCAGTGTGGACAGGATGCAGGGTAGATGGCCAGAGATGAGGTTGGAGAGACAAAATCCAGATCAGGCGGGATGTGGATGGCGTTCAGGATTCTAAATTTAATTCTAAGAACTAGGTTACTCATTGGTCTGGGAGGTGGAGAGATCAACAGGAAAGTGATATGATTAGAAGCATCCCTTGAGCTCAAAACTATGACATTAAATGTATATAATATAGAGAAGGTTTTGATTCCATTTAAAGCATTTCTGCTTCGGGGCAACATAAAGAAATACTTCTTTTAGTAGCACTCCTATTTCTGCATATCTTTTTACAAGATAAGCTTAAGAATGTCATCAGATGCCTTTATCTTTGTGGCACTCATCCGGAAGTGTCGCTCTCGCCGGCAAGAACGACCCGCAAACGTGATGGGTGGCAAGCTTCTTTATTAGTTCTCTCTCTGTCCCGACAGTCTCTCCACTTTATATCCTTTACCTCGGCCAATCACCGATCTAGTCCACGCCCCTCTCCCTGATCACACTGCGAGCACGGGCTCACCCATGCTTGCAGCCAGCCAATCAGTCTCGCTTCCTCAATCCCCGGGCACCTCCGCATACGTGACTCCTTGCATCTATTTCATGGCTCTCCACAGCTCCCCCTTTTTATTTATATATGATGGCGGGGATCGTGCCTGTCTTAGGTTGCCGCCCTCACTCCCTACGCTTACCCGTCATCGGGTGTCCCTCCTGGCCGAGGGGTCCCTGTCTTAGGTTGCTATAGGGTGGGGTCGGTCTTACCCGTCTTTGACTACCGATCCAGCATATTAAGCCATATCTGGGGGGAGGTACCAGCCTCTAGAGCCATCATAGCTTGAACCAAAACTTGTTGCTGCCGTTGCTGCCATCGCGCAACTCTACAGATGCATCTTAGTAGGAGCACTTGAGCCAGAATCATTAATATAATGAGGGCTCCTATGCCTGCCCAGTTTTTGAGGAGCGAGAGTGATTGTTGTAGCATGACAACCCAATCATGGACAGTGCCAATGGGTACCTTAGTGGCGTTTATGATAACAATTTGGGCTCGCAACTGTTTGGTCAGGTTCTGGAATTCAACGCTCCAGGAACCATTGAGCATGCGACTCAGTTGTTTGGATAAATTTGCGGCGTGAGACAAATTATTTTAAGCTACTGGGGTGACACAGAGTCCAGGCAGGTTTTGTATACACCCAACAGTCATCAAAGATGTTAAGGTATCGACCTGCTCTTGTACTAGATCCACCCTTTGGTTCAGTATAAGAATCCCTGCGTGTAGCTGTCCATTAATCTGATTTTGTGTTGCAAGGGCTTCAGCTACCCTCCCGTTGACATTGTTGAGTGTTGCTGCAGTCTGTATCGAGGTTGTCAACGCCACTGCAGCAGCAGTAGCAGCGGCGGCGGATGCTGCAATAGCTGCAATAATGGCTGCTGTTATTCCAAAGTCTCGTTTATGTCAAAGCAGCACCAGCAGGTTGTCGGGGTTCACCCCTGTACTGGCGTCGGGATATACGTCGGTATCTTGGCTATTACTGCCGAGTCTCCCACCGTGGCGTTCCAACATTCTGATAGCAGACAATTCTGGGACTCACAAGAGAGACTAGATGACTTGTTAATAGTAGAAGCATTAAAAACTATGAAGAGAAAGGGAGCTCTAACACAGACGGGCATTGGTGAGTAACTTATGTGCTTAGCTGAGGTGCAATTGCAAGTAACATTTGTTTCAAATCGAGAGCCTACGTGATCTTAAAACCGCTCTGGCCAGGTTGGCCCAATCCTCAGGAGTGAGGAAGAGCGCTCCCAGTGACTCCACAAGGGAGACAGTAAAGGCTGCCTGGGGTCCATAGGCGCTAACTGCCTCTTTAAGTTGCTTTACCAACTTAAAATCTAACGGCTGATGATACCTCTGCTGGTTCTGATCTTCCAATACGGGAAAAAAGCCTTTTCCTGGGCCAAGAACCTCTCTCCAATTTTGTGCCGTGCAGTCTGAACAATGGCACGTTTTGGCGCAGCTTGGCCTGTAAGGCGGGGGCCACTCATAGGGTGGCGCCGTAGGGCTAGAATGCGGAAGCGGCATAGCTTCTGCTTTTAATTTTGACTGCGCCACAGCTGCAGCTTCCGCTTCTGCTTTCAGCTGCGCCATTACTTCTCCTTGCATTCTTAATTCCTCTAATGCCTTCTGCGACTCCACCTCCTTACTCTCGAATTGCTGTCTTATGGCTTCCAAATCCTGTAATGCCTGGAGACTGGGAGATTTCTCCTTCTTATCTGCCTCTCTCTCCCCTATTTCCTGCAACTCGCTATCTGAGAGTCCTTCCGAACTTTCACTTTCAGAGTCGGAGTCTTGGGAAGACCCTTTATGAGACTCCTCCTTTACCTGCTGCAGAACCTCCCCTCCCTGTTGCACTGCTTGCTTCAAGGGCTCTCGAGTAGATTGTAAACACACTCTCACCAAGGACCACACGGCAAGGGTTCCCGAGGTTACAAATGGGCATCGTTTCAAGTCCTCCCCCAGGTGCTCCCACTGTGGCACATTCGGAGCCCCTCCTCTATAAACCAGGGGGCAACTTCTCCTACTTCTCTCAAGAAAGAGCGGGCTGTTTTCGTCTTTAAGGGGGTGCCATTTGCCTTGAGGATATCCTTTAGAGGGCCCTCCATTCTGCACCTAGCAATCTCGTTTCCCATCCTGGGAAAACTTTCTCTCTATCGTCCCTGAAGAGCCTTATAAGCAACCTTACCTCCGATCGTCTTCAGGGAACCTCCCTGTCAATAGACAGTTATTGGTGCACTCCTTACCTTATCGTTGCTCTACCTCGATCACCTCTTTGCGACGCGGGCGAACTCCCGGGTTTCGGCACCACTTGTCGCTCTCGCCGGCAAGAACGACCCGCAAACGTGATGGGTGGCAAGCTTCTTTATTAGTTCTCTCTCTGTCCCGACAGTCTCTCCGCTTTATATCCTTTACCTCGGCCAATCACCGATCTAGTCCACGCCCCTCTCCCTGATCACGCTGCGAGCACGGGCTCACCCATGCTTGCAGCCAGCCAATCAGTCTCGCTTCCTCAATCCCCGGGCACCTCCGCATACGTGACTCCTTGCATCTATTTCATGGCTCTCCACACAGAAGGACTATTCTGACAGGTGGGTGGGAGAAATCCGGTGCTTTTTGTCTCTGGAGACAATAGAGACCCACCAGTTTCTCGATGCTTGTTATAGAAATTGCATACTTGGACAACCGAGTTCTGAGACTGATGGACAGGAGGATGTCTTCTGGGATGGAAAAGAGGAGTAGTGGTTGTCCATGCAAAAACCAACAGATAGATTACAATATTCGAATTTGGAAGAGAGTTCATCTCTTCACCAGGATTTCCCAAGCCCTCCAGCACAAATGTTCAAACTATTGTTGTGCAGCTTTTTTAAATGGTTAAATATCAATTTGAAGTTAACAAGCTGAGACTCCAGCAAATTCCCCGAAATTACAGAAATCAGCACCTTGAGGTTCATTTCACACAGAGTGAGAGGAGTCAGACAGGGGATTTGCTATCGATTCTGGGCTGGGCTGTCTCCTCAGATCCATTTGGAGGGGCATGTTTTATTTTTGCCTCTGCTCAACTCATCTTTTCTTTTAGTGTGTCCTGGTACAGCCTGCCTCCTCCTGCATCCCCCACACCCTGTCAAAACAAAACAAAACAGAACAAAACAAACACTCCCTTGCTCCAGTTCATCTCACTACCACTTTCTTCTCTTGTTTTTCTATTTGTATTCTTATTGATTTTCTTTATGGAGGTAAAATTGAGTAAAGGAAAATTCCTCCAGTATTCAACACAAGAATATCGTATCAAGAACTCTCTAACAGTCAGCTCCCTTTTGTGGCGGAATTAGATCCCAGGAGGAATAGTAAGAAGGCAATCATCTGAGTTATTTAAAACTCAACTGGACAAAGTCCATAGGATATGTGCTACCAGGAATGCCACAGCCTTCGCCAAATGGGAGTGAAGAAAATGAACATAAAAGATGTATCTCCATCCTCAGCCCAATTTTTCTCAAAGGCGAATTTTGTAGCTGTTGCTAAGATCAGCAGCATCTGCACACAAAAAGATTCCCTGTTTCTCTGTTTCACATTCCTTTAACAAGAGAGAGAACAGTGCTTCCTCCTTTGTTTACCAAGGAGTAGCATAAACTCCTAAACTCACAAGTAAAAAGTTTAGGCCCAAGTTTGAATTTCAGGTTTGTTTCAGATTCAATAACAATTCTATGGAAATTATATGGGGAAAGGTCACTATGTAACATTTCAGCAAATGTGACTCCTTATACATCACTTCCTGTAATTCCTAAGTGTCATTCTTAATCACAAATGAGTAATGCTTTCTTGGCACCAAAAAAAGCACGTAGTTCCTCACAGCAAGTTATTATAGCAACTGCTCTGAGGTCTGTTTATATATTTCTCTATGTTGGGGGGTTGTTTGTTTGTTTGGTTTTTAAAACCTATAACAGCTGGCAAGTTTGGTTCCAGGCCTCAATCCTATGTGATCTTTCAGGGGTGCCCCTGGTCACTTACAAGTGTTGCCATTGCCGGGCGCTGCTGTTTTCTGGAAGAAGTGCAGTCGAGGACACTGACTTAACATGGCTGCATCCGAAGACACGTCTGCCAGGACCTCCTATCAGGGGCCTTGTTTGATACCCACCCCCTTTTCTTTCCTATATATTTTTTTAAGATTTTATTTATTTATTTGTCAGAGAGAGAGAGCACAGAGTGGCAGCAGAGGCAGAGAGAGAAAGAAGCAGGCTCCCCGCTGAGCGAGGAGCCTGACATGGGACTCGATCCCAGGACCCTGGGATCATGACCTGAGCTGAAGGCAGAGGCTTTAACCCATTGAGCCACGCAGGAGCCTAATAAATGTTTTGTTTTTTTGTTTTTTTTTAACCCATCCCAAGTATCATGGTAATTTTTTTACAGAAGCAAAGGCTCTTCCACAAGTATTCTTTCACTTAATCCTCAAAAGCACTTCATAAAGTAGGTATTGTTACTGTTCTTGACTGTATTTGAAGTTACTTCCCATCTCTAAGCTTTAGGTTGTCCATTCTACCTAAAGCTCAGATAGGGGAATAATTTGCTCAGTGTTGCATAGACAGTAAGAAGCAGAGCTGGAACTCAAATGCAGATATATATGAACCCAAGCCATGTCACCTTTCTATGATATCCCCTATCCCTCTCAATGGTTTTCTGGGACCGCAGCCTCCAGAAAAACTCAGATGAGTTTCATTGCTAAATATTGCCTCTTAACCCAGTCTTGTATATACGCCTGGCCAAGTTACCACACCCATAAATGCAATGTTTAAATCAGGATCCGGAAAGCAACTCCTGCTTCCCCACTTGCAATTGGGAAAACTCTCATGAAAATTGCCTTGGATTTTCTATCACTAGGATGAAGAAATTAACCTTGCACCTTCTCTCTGTGATCACTTTGCAAGCCTCTCTGCTCCCTGGCTCCTTTAAGTCAACCTCCATGACCACCAGGCCACAGAACTTACAAGCATTTCCTTTGCACAGTAGCAACAGTTTCCTAGACACTAGAGTTAGCAGAAGGGCCATGTTTACAACCCCACTGTTACAAGCAGGAGTGCTGTGTCTCTGGTGGCTGACTGGTTCCTTTGGCCAGGCAAGGGTAACCAACCAAACCCTCAAAGCCCTGGCCTAACGGGTGACAAGTGCGGAAGTGGCCGGCTGGCTACTTTGAGTAGTTGGAATATTGGGAATATTGCTCAGGAGGACATGGGCCTCAGGGAAGCAGTCAGTCAGATCTCTACTCAGTTGTCCTTCCCGGATGAACTGCACTACATTCACTCTTCAGGTCTCCCTAATAGGAGGTTATATCGTTGTCACCTGTCGAGAGGACCTATTGACCAAGTGTCTCTAACTTACCATATATCTCTTTTTTCCACTTAACAATACCTATATTCCTGGGTTCTGCTTTCGATTTTTAGCAAAGATTCACCTCAGAAAAATAATAATAAAAGTCCCTTCTCTTGATTTTTGTCTTGTGGGCTTTCATGGTTCCCTCAGAAAAGACCTGCCTTTGTAAGAAAACAGCTGCCTACACAGAGAGCCACCAGAGCTGAGAGCCCGGATGCAAAGGCAGGGTGAGATCAGCAGGCAACACTCTTTGGATTCTCTAGAAATTACCATGAAATGGAGTGTTTGGAATTGGTCCAGCTACTCAGGTCCATTGTAAATAGTGGTAGAGGTATAGTAACAAGCATAATAATAGCATTAAAGTAATAATGATATAAACTTGTGTTGAGTTTTTTCCTATGCTAGGAATAGTAAGAATATTAACTCATATTCTCATTTGATCATCACCAAAACCCGTAGAGGTATGTATTAATATTCATTTTATCTTTTCAGACTAAAAGATTGAGCTTAAAGAAATTAAGTATTTCTCAAAGTCACATGTGCAGACCTGGGTTTGATTCATAACCAAATAGTCTTTCTACTGCAGCTAGGCAGGGTAGAGTGCATAACTTGTTTTCTTACTGGTGACTTCTTTGGGCCATAGGTGTCTGATTCTGTCCATCTCATAATCTCTGCCCAATGAACAAAGACTGGGCTCCAGGAAAGTGGATGAAGATCTATGGTCAAAGTGGGAAGGTGCCCATTAAAAAGGCCAGGCAGACTGCTGCACTGAGTGATGGGACTAAAAGTTTTAAAAAGAAGAAAGAATCTGGAATCAAAACTAATGGTGTATTAAGGAAGCACATGTGATGAGCACTGGGTATTATATGTAAAGGGCGAGTCATTGCATTCTACTACTAAAACTAATATAACTATATATTAACTAACTTGAATTTTAATAAAAACTTGGAAGAAAAAAAAAAGTATGCTATAGGAATTATCCTAATGATGTAAGAGCCAAGGCTAGGGCAACAAGGAAGTGGTAAAGCCTGGATTAACTCCCCAAGCTGACTGGAACCAAGATGGTATCTAATTATAGTGAAAACATGTCTCTAGAGTTTAAGAAGATGGGTGAAAATACATAAAATGTAATTTAAGAAAGAGGCATCTAGGTGGCTCAGTCAGTTAAGCATCTGCCTTTGGCTCAGTGGGGCGTCGGCTGCTGCTTCTCCTTCTGTCCCTCCCCCCATCCATGCTCTCATGCGCTCTCTCTCGCTCGCTCGCTCGCTCTCTCACTCTCTCTTTTTCTCAAAAAATTAATTAAATATTTCAAAAAATATAATTAAAAAAATAAAATGAGACTGGCCTAGCCTCCATATGGACAATCTAACTTGAGTGACTTGTGGGAAGATCTGGTGGTACAGAGACAGACTTGGAAAAGTTACTTTCATTGCTATCAGGAAAAAGTAAAGCTTCAGTAATGCGTTTACCTCACACTTTCATGTTTGGTATGAGGCTAAGGAGATTTGATAGGTGACTGATAGATGGACAGATAAAAGAATTTAAAGCCAGTTTAAGAGAATATCACAAAGCAAATAAAAGGGGTGAGAAAGTTATGGCAAGAAGCATAGTAAGGCAGAAGCCAGTAAGCTCTTAGGAGGATATTATTTACTTTTTAAAAAAATATTCTTTATTAATCAATATAATCATAGCCTTCACAATCAGGAAAGAGAGATGACTACACAGTTTATTGAACAATATTTGTTGTGATTACCTGGTAAGCTCACCAGTGTGCTTGTTACTTTAGTGTTCGACAAAACAGAGGGAAGACAAAACACCTACTGTCTGTTCTCAAGAAACATAGTGTATCACGAAGAGATGTTAAAACCCAGAGGAAAATTGGCAAAAACAAAGTGAGTGCGAATCTGAGAGGACCTGATGATTACATATTAGAGGAGCAAATGAAGAGGCGTGAGGGCATCCAGAGAGTTTTTTCATGGAATGAAGTAGCGCAGTCTGGCGCTTGGAGAATATGTTGTATTTGCCGAAGTATGGAGGAAAGGATAATATAGGAGACTAAATGGTGTTGTTCCAGGTACATTTTGATAAAAATGTACAGGTGTGATGGGTAGGAAGTGGGCATTACAAAGGTAACTCGTTGTTCGACCCAGTAATCTAGCCAGAATGAGTGTGTCCAAGTACTTCAAACAACATGAAGACCTGGGATAAGTGCCTACTTCTTATTGGGAGGACTCCTGGACTGGTAGTGACCAAGAGATTTTTTCATCTCACACACCTTTCTCTTTGTGAATAGTAGGGTTCAAAAACTTACCTCTTTAGGTATGTCTATAGCGACAGAGGTAAAAATAGTCATGAGTAAACCCACTAAAAAGTGCCCTAGCACATGCTGTGTCAGCCACTTTTACTAGCACCGGATGCCAGAGATAGAGAAATGTACAAAACAGAATCACTCTCAATCAAAAAAACCTCACAGTCTAGGGAGAGAAACAGACAAAAGTACATCTGATTTTAATGTATTATGAAAACGGTATGAGAACAGTTAAAGACAGAGTTTCAAGTATCATGTAAATAAAAATATTAATCTATAAATTATATAATAAGTTATATTTAAATTATATAAACATATAAATTGCCTCTTGAGGTTTCCAGTTCATCCTGGTGGGGAAAAAGAGACTGTTAAGGAAAAACTGTTAGGTTTTCCCTAAAATTATGTTGGAAGATTATAGCCTTAGGTTACCAAATTTCAAATTCTGCCCTCTTGCTGTTATTCCAGCTGTTTCCAGAAATAGTCTAGATGCAAAATCTAGGCAGGGGGATGAGAATGTGCAGTGAATCAGAAGAAAACAAGGAACCCTGGTGGTGCTCCTGACTTTCCTTACCACACACCAAGAAGGACAGTGAGCATATAATAGGCATTGGCAGCAAGGTGGCAGGAGCCTGCAGGATGGAGGAGGTGGGTGGACCAGAAAGCAAATATCATTAGCATCAGATGTTGGATGGACAGCTTATTGATTTTCTTTTCACTTTAGTCACGATGCACATCAGTAAATAGCAGATCATGTCATGGGAGTCAAGCTGGAACCTGGCAACGCTGGGGAGAAATAAAGCCTGGAATGGGAGGCTGACTGTTGTGGCAAACATGTCACGTCCACAAGTCCCCTATGTGTCACTCTTTAGGTCAGAGAAGGGAACTTATTCTGGCATTCTTCCTAGTACTGCAAAGTACCAAAGCTTCCTGCCTGTAGTTCTATAGTTCTTTTTAACATTCACTGTTAAGCCAAAGCCTCTGCCTTTGGCTCAGGTCATGATCCCAGGGTCTTGGGATCGAACCCCGCATTGGGCTCCCTGCTCGGTGGGAAGCCTGCTTCTCCCGCTCCCACTCCCCCTTCTTGTATTCCCTCTCTTACTGTATCTCTCTGTCAAATAAATAAATACAATATTTAAAAAGATAAAAAAATAAAATAAAATCATTCCCCTTTAAACTAGAAGAATGAGAAAGCTTGGTTATCTCCTTCCTGGGAGAAAGTTAGAATAGGTACTTCCATTATCATGTGGCAGATAGAAGGTGATTTTGGATAGTCATGAATGCTCAAATTCCTGCCATGATCTCAGCCCCACACTGCCCAGCACCTGCGAGAGAAACCAATCCTGAACTCTGTACGTTTAAAGGTCTTGACTTCCAGACAGCAGTAATGCTACTAACTTGCACATAGTTAACTGTCCCCCAAAGGTTTTGTGTTCCTCAAACCATCAGACAAGGAAGGGAGTCACCATCATGGCACATCATAGGCTCTAATCATTGGGAGAAGCTAAGACTACTGTTATAAAATGGGGGTAGGGAAAAATGTTTGGCATCTAAATGATCCACATGGGAATCTCTTGGTGTTGATGGTAAATGAATAAACATGTAAAGCTCTTCCAGAGAAATTCCTGGTAATTCAACCAGGACTGAGGATCTCTCACCCCACATGGCATTATCTGACCAGACCTGAGCTAATTATTCATGAATGGAATTGAGTTGAGTTAGCCAGCTGATTTCATGAACATGGTATAGTAAAAATCTATCTCCTGAAGATGACATAGAAACAAATATAGAGTCATGCAACAAGTGAATTGGCCCTCGTTAAATCTCAGCTTCCTTGTCTATGGATTAGGGACATTACCCATCTCATGAGGTTTCCAGAGGATGACATAATTTAATATATATAAATCACATAGCATAGTGCTTAAGAATCTTAACTGTTTTAACATACCTTGCTGCTTTCCTTAGATTTTGAACATAACCATGATTTCAGAGTCAGTAATCATGTAAATAACCAGTAAGATCCATGTTGACAAAGATTAGAAAGAATGTTTCTCTTCCCCCTTTGACTAATAAATAGGCCATGAAAATACTGATTTCTAAACCTCCAGGTCTCCTACACATATGGTACCATATAAGCAAAGTGAAAGATGGGAAAATGGAATCCAAAATGTGTTCATTCTTATGGAAATATATATTATATAGTCACAGAAACCATTAATAGCATTGCAGAAGCCTCTACCTTGTGCTTCCTTATGGTCACAACACCCTTCTAGGTAGCTATTACCTCACTTCTAAGAGGATAGATGATACTAATCTTTAAAGATATTATAAAATATTAAAGTTCTTAGGTTTCATGACATCTATTTAATTAATTTTCTTTTACAATTCTTCCTTATCGTAAGGTTCTATCTAAAAAAAATTATGACTTCCCCACAGCCATAACGGTTTGCTCCTGCAGGGGTGCCTGGGTAGTTCAGTTAGTTAAGTGTCTGCCTTCAATTTATGTCATGATCTCAGGGTCCTGGGGTAGAGCCCCACATCAACTCCCTGCTCAGCATAGGGCCTGCTTCTCCTTCTCCTTCTGCAACTCCCCTTGCTTATGCACTCTCATTCTCTCTCCCTCAAATAAATAAAGAAAATCTTTAAAAAAAAAAAAAGAAAAGAAAAATATTTGCTTCTGTAACTATTTCATATTGTGTGGTTTTAGTTATATGACTTATTGTGAGTAAATTTTTGCATTTAGTATGAGATAAGGGTCAAAGATTTTTTTCTTGTTGTTTTTTTTTGTTTTTGTTTTTGTTTTTTACAAATAGATATCCAGCTGTACCAGATTCATTTCATGAAAAGATTATTCTTTTACTGTGACATCTGACATCTTTACTGAAAATCAATTGAATAAACAACAACAACAACAACAAAGAAAAACTACTTCTGGACTCACTGTTCTATTCAATTGATCTATATGTCAATTTTTAATGTAAATGTGACACTGTCTTAACTGTTGAAATTCAGCTACTGTGATTCCTCCAATGTTTTCTTTTTCCCCAAGATTATTTGGTATATTTTAAATCTTTTGTACTTTCATAAAAAAATTAGTATCAGATTGTATTTTTTCCCTTTAGTACCACTCATATTTTGACAGGGCTTGTGTTGAATCTATAGATTAATTTTGACAGAACTGACATTTTGCAGTACTAAATCTTCCAATCAACGACTATGGCACATTTCTTCATTTACTTAGGTCTTTTTAAATTTACCAAAGCAATATTTTCTTTTTTGTAGTCTATGGTTCAAGCACATGTTTTGCTATATTTATATCTTAAGTATTTCATGTTTTTATGTTGTTTTTAAATTTTATTTTCAAATAGTTATTACTAATACATATAAACAAAATTCGTTAGTTATTATAAAACTTATATCAGGTGACTCTATTTTATGTCTTCATCTAGTAGGGGTGTTTGGTGGGTTTTGTTTTGTTTTTTTGGAGTTTCTTTTGGTAAATTCCTTAGCATATAATCTATGAATTAAGGCAACTGAGAGTTAGATAGATTCTTCCTCTCTAATAAAATGCTTTTAGTTTATTCTTCTGAATTATTGATGATTGGGCCCTCCAATACAATACTGAGAAGAAGCAATGATAGTATAACTTTGTATTATTATTATTAACAATATTGTATTATTAATAATATTAAGCAGGTGGTATTCATTCTTTGATCTTTAGAGTATGATTTTATATGTAGACTTTTAATAAATGCTTTTTATCAATTATAGGAAGTTCTTTTTTATTCTTTGTATAATAAACATGTGTTGATTATGTCCATTTTTTTTAAGTTTTAAAATTTTTTAATAAACATATGATGTATTTTTATCCCCAGGGGTACAGGTCTGTGAATCACCAGGTTTACACACTTCATAGCACTCACCATAGCACATACCCTCCCCAGTGTCCATAACCCCACCCCCCTTTCCCGACCCCCCTCCCCTGAGCAACCCTCAGTTTGTTTTGTGAGATTACGATTCACTTGTGATTTGTCTCCCTCCTGATCCCATCTTGTTTCATTTATTCTTTTCCTACCCCCCAAGCCCCCCACATTACATCTCCATTTCCTCATATCAGGGAGATCATATGATAGTTGTCTTTCCCCAATTGACTTATTTTGCTAAGCATAATACCCTCTAGTTCAATCCATGTCATCGCAAGTGGCAAGATTTCATTTCTTTTGATGGCTGCATACTATTCATATATATCACTGTATATATATATATATCACTATATATATATTCATATATATCACATCTTCTTTATCCATTCATCTGTTGAGGGACATCTAGGTTCTTTCCATAGTTTGGCTACTATGGACATTGCTGCTATAAACAATTGGGTGCATGTGCCCCTTCAGACCACTACGTTTGTATCTTTAGGGTAAATACCCAGTAGTGCAATCTCTGGGTCATAGGATAGCTCTATTTTCAACTTTTTGAGGAACCTCCATGCTGTTTTCCAGAGTGGTTGCACCAGCTTGCATTCCCACCAAAAGTGTAGGAGGGTTCCCCTTTCTCTGCATCCTCGCCAGCATCTGTCATTTCCTGACTTGCTAATTTTAACCATTCTGACTGGTTTGAGGTGGTATCTCATCACGGTTTTGATTTATATTTCCCTGATGCCGAGTGATGTGGAGCATCTTTTCATGTGTCTTGGCCATCTGGATGTCTTCTTTGCAGAAATGTCTGTTCATGTCTTCTGCCCATTTCTTGATTGGATTATTTGTTCTTTGGGTGTTGAGTTTGCTAAGTTCTTTATAGATTTTGGACACTAGCCCTTTATCTGATATGTCGCTTGCAAATATCTTCTCTATTCTGTCAGCTGTTTTTTGGTTTTGTTAACTGTTTCCTTTGCCATGCAAAAGCTTTTGATCTTGATGAAATCCCAATAGTTCATTTTTTCCCTTGCTTCCCTTGCCTTTGGTGATGTTCCTAGGAAGATGTTGCTGCAGCTGAGGTCAAAGAGGTTGGTGCCTGTGTTTTCCTCAAGGATTTTGATGGATTCCTTTCTCACATTGAGGTCCTTCATCCATTTTGAGTCTATTTTCATGTGTGGTGTAAGGAAATGGTCCAAATTCATTTTTCTGTATGTGGCTGTCCAATTTTCCCAACACCATTTATTGAAGAGGCTGTCTTTTTTCCATTGGACATTCTTTCTTGCTTTGTCAAAGATTAGTTGACCATAGAGTTGAGGGTCTATTTCTGGGCTCTCTATTCTGTTCCATTGATCTATGGGTCTGTTTTTGTGCCAGTACCATACTGTCGTGATGATGACAGCTTTGTAATAGAGCTTGAAGTCTGGAATTGTGATGCCACCAACTTTGGCTTTCTTTTTCAATATCCCTTTGGCTATTTGAAGTCTTTTCTGGTTCCATATAAATTTTAGAATTATTTGTTCCATTTCTTTGAAAAAGTTGGATGGGATTTTGATAGGGATTGCATTAAATGTGTAGATTGCTTTAGGTAGCATAGACATTTTCACAATATTTGTTCTTCCAATCCAGGAGCATGGAATATTCTTCCATTTCTTTGTGTCTTCCTCAATTTCTTTCATCAGTACTTTATAGTTTTCTGAGTATAGATTCTTTGCCTCTTTGGTTAGGTTTATTCCTAGTATCTTATGGTTTTGGGTGTAATTGTAAATGGGATGGACTCCTTAATTTCTCTTTCTTCTGTCTTGTTGGTATAGAGAAACGCAACTGATTTCTGTGTATTGATTTTATATCCTGACACTTTATGGAATTCCTGTACAAGTTCTAGCAGTTTTGGAGCGGAGTCTTTTGGGTTTTCCACATATAGTATCATATCATCTGCAAAGAGTGATAGTTTGACTTCTTCTTTGCCAATTTGGATGCCTTTAATTTCTTTTTGTCGTGTTATTGCTGAGACTAGGACTTCTAGTACTATGTTGAATAGGAGCGGCGGTAATGGACATCCCTGCCACGTTCCTGACCTTAGCAGAAAAGCTTTCAGTTTTTCTCCATTGAGAATGATATTTGCAGTGGGTTTTTCATAGATAGCTTTGATAATATTGAGGTTAGTGCCCTCTATCCCTACACTTTGAAGAGTTTTGATCAGGAAGGGATGCTGTACTTTGTCTAATGCTTTTTCAGCGTCTATTGAGAGTGTCATATGGTTCTTGTTCTTTCTTTTATTAATGTATTGTATCACATTGATTGATTTGCAGGTGTTGAACCAACCTTGCAGCCCTGGAATAGATCCCACTTGGTCCTGGTGAATAATCCTTTTAATGTACTGTTGGATCCTGTTGGCTAGTATTTTGGTAAGAATTTCGCATCTGTGTTCATCAAGGATATCAGTCTGTAATTCCTTTTTTTGATGGGATCCTTGTCTGGTTTGGGGATCAAGGTGATGCTGGCCTCATAAAATGAGTTTGGAGGTTTTCCTTCCATTTCTATTTTTTTAGAACAGTTTCAGGAGAATAGGAATTAATTCTTCTTTAAATGTTTGATAGAATTCCCCTGGGAAGCCGTCTGGCCCTGGGGTTTTGTTTGTTTGGAGATTTTTGATGACTGTTTCAATCTCCTTACTGGTTATGGGTCAAGTTTTCTATTTCTTCCTGGTTCAGTTGTGGTAGTTTATATGTCTCTAGGAATGCACCCATTTCTTCCTGATTGTCAAATTTGTTGGCATAGAGTTGCTCATAGTATGTTCTTATAATTGTTTGTATTTCTTTGGTGTTGGTTGTGATCTCTCCTCTTTAATTCATGATTTTATTTATTTGGGTCTGTCTTTATTAATTCTTTCAAAGAAACAGCTCCTAGTTTCGTTGACTTGTTCTATTGTTTTTTGGTTTCTATTTCAATGATTTCTGCTCTGATCTTTATTATTTCTCTTCTCCTGCTGGGTTTAGGCTTTCTTTGTTGTTCTTTCTCCAGCTCCTTTATTTTTTTTTTAATGTTTTATTTATTTATTTGACAGAGATCACAAGTAGGCAGAGAGGCAGGCAAAGAGACAGAGAGAGAAGGAAGCCGGCTCCCTGCTGAACAGACAGCCCGATGTGGGGCTTGATCCCAGGACCCTGAAATCAGGACCCAAGCCGAAGCCAAAGGCTTTAACCCACTGAGCCACTCAGGCACCACATTCCCACCTCCTTTAGGTGTAGGGTTAGGTTGTGTATTTGAGACCTTTCTTGTTTCTTGAGAAAGGCTTGAACCATATATATTTTCCTCTCAGGACTGCCTTTGCTGTGTCCCACAGATTTTGAACCATTGTGTTTTCATTATCATTTTTTCCATGAATTTTTTCAATCTTCTTTAATTTCCTCGTTGACCCATTCATTCGTTAGAAGAATGCTGTTTAGGGACGCCTGGGTGGCTTAGTTGGTTAGGCAGCTGCCTTCGGCTCAGGTCATGATCCCAACGTCCTGGGATCGAATCCCACATCGGGCTCCTTGTTTGGCGGGGAGCCTGCTTCTCCCTCTGCCTCTGCCTGCCATTCTGTCTGCCTATGCTCGCTCTCTCCCCCTCTCTCTCTCTGATAAATAAATAAAATATTAAAAAAAAAGAAGAAGAATGCTGTTTAGTCTCCATGTATTTAGGTTCCTCTTGTCATTGAGTTCTAGCTTCAGAACATTGTGGTCTGAAAATATTCAGGGAATGATCCCAATCTTTTGATACCAGTTGAGACCTGATTTGTGACCCAGGATGTGATCTATTCTGGAGAATGTTTCATGTGCACTAGAGAAGAATGTGTATTCTGTTGCTTTGGGATGAAATGTTCTGAATATATCTGTGATGTCCATCTAGTCCAGTGTGTCATTTAATGCCTTTATTTCCTTGTTGATCTTTTGCTTGGATGATCTGTCCATTTCAGTGAGGGGAGTGTTAAAGTCCCCTACTATTATTGTATTATTGTCGATGTGTTTCTTTGATTTTGTTATTAATTGGTTTACATAGTTGGCGGCTCCCATGTTAGAGGCATAGATATTTAAAATTGTTAGATCTTCTTGTTGTACAGGCCCTTTGAGTATGATATAGTGTCCTTCCTCATCTTTTATTATAGTCTTTGGCTTAAAATCTAATTGATCTGATATAAGGATTGCCACCCCAGATTTCTTCTGATGTCCATTAGCATGGTACATTGTTTTCCACCCCCTCACTTTAAATCTGGCAGTGTCTTTGAGTCTAAAATGAGTTTCTTGTAGGCAGCATATTGATGGGTTTTGCTTTTTTTATCAATTCTGATACCCTGTGTCTTTTGATTGGGGCATTTAGCCCATTAACATTCAGGGTAACTATTGAGAGATATGAATTTAGCGCCATTGTATTGCCTGTAAGGTGACTGTTACTGTATATTGTCTCTGTTCCTTTCTGATCTACTACTTTCAGGCTCTCTCTTTGCTTAGAGGACTACTTTCAATATTTCCTGTAGAGCTGGTTTGGTGTTTGCAAATTCTTTCAGGTTTTGTTTGTACTGGAAGCTTTTTATCTATCCTTCTATTTTCAATGATAGCCTAGCTGGATATAGTATTCTTGCCTGCATGTTTTTCTCATTTAATGCTCTGAATATATCATGCCAGCTCTTTCTGGCCTGCCAGGTCTCTGTGGATAAGTCTGCTGCCAATCTAATATTTTTACCATTGTATGTTACAGACTTCTTTTCCCAGGCTGCTTTCAGGATTTTCTCTTTGTCGCTAAGGCGTGTAAATTTTACTATTAGGTGATGGGGTGTGGACCTATTCTTGTTGATTTTGAGGAGGGGGAGGTTCTCTGCACCTCCTGGATTTTGACGCTTATTCCCTTTGCCATATTAGGGAAATTCTCTCCAATAATTCTCTCCAATATACCTTCTGCTCCTCTTTCCCTATAAAGATGTTAAAAAAATTTTTTTTAAATTTCTAAACAAGGAGTTGATAAAGTAAGTTGGTTGGGAGAATAAAGAAAAAGAAAGTGGAGAGAATTTGCTTGGGCTGGAGACTAGAACAAGCCCAGAGCTAGATTTAGGGTATATTTTGATCTTTTAGAAGAAGTTGTACCCCAAATTTTTTAGAAAAAAAACCCTATGTGTATACAAAAAATAAAGTTATATACAGTGAAGTATAAAATAGGACTATAATAATGAAGGTTCAAGAAAGATTTAAATGAAAGGTATTGTTAAGATAAGCTAGTTTAAAAACGTTAAAAAAAGGAAAGGGTAAAAGTTAAAAAAAAATAGCAGAAGAAAAAGGAAAAAAAAAATAAATTAATGCAAGACTAAAGAATCATGGGGAGAAAGCCATGAGTTCCATGCTTTGGTTTCTCCTCCTCTGGAATTTTGCTATTCTCCTTGGTAAGTGAACTTGGTCTTGGCTGGATTTCTTGTTGATCTTCTGGGGGAGGGGTCTGTTGTAGTGATTATCAAGTGCCTTTGCCTGAGGCAGAATTGCACTATCCTTACCAGGGGCCGGGCTAAGTAATCTGCTCGTGTTCGCTTTCGGGAGCTTTTGTTCCCTGAGCGCTTTCCGTAGAGTTCCAGAGGATAGGAATGAAAATGGCAGCCTCCCAGTCTCCAGCCCAGAGGAGCAACAGCTCGGGGCCCCACTGCTCCGTGCTCTCTCAGAGAAAAGCGCTCAATCACTCCCGTCTCTCTGGCCTCCGGCTGCGCTTGGAGAAAAGCGCTCAATCACTCTCATCTTCCAGGCCTCCGGCTGTGCTCCGAGCTCACCCAGACTGCAACTGGTTCAAGGTAAACCCGAGCTGAGAGCTCACTTCTTGGCTCTGTCTCTGTAGCTGGCTTCCCCGCTCTAATACCTGTGAGCTCTGCAACACTCAGTCATCCCCAATCCTTTTGTGACCCTGCAGAACCTGGGGCCATGCTGACCCCACATGGGCTTCCCCCCGGTTTAGCCTCTGGAGCGATGTCCCTCAGCAGAACAGACTTTTAAAAGTCCCGATTTTGTGCTCCGTCGCTCCGCCGCTTGCTGGGAGCCGGCCCCTCCCCCCATGGTCTATCTTCCCATCGCATCAGACTCACTTCTCTGCCAGTCCTACCTTTCAGAAAGTGGTCGATTTTCTCTTTCTAGAATTGCTGTTCTTCCTCTCTTCGATTTCCTGTTGGATTTGTAGGTGTTTGCAATGGTTTGATAAGCTATCTAGCTGAACTCCTGCTGCCTGATATAATCTCAGCCTGCTACTTCTCTGCCATCTTGACTCCTCCCTGTGTCAAATGTTCTTTCAGGGTATATTGATATAATCCTATCATTTGTCCCCTTCATTTTATTTAATATGGTCAATAGAACTAATTGTTGTTCAGTTGTTAAAACAACCTTGCTTCTTGGTATAATTCTTCTTCCAATGTTATATATCATCAATTAAGTATTTAGAGTTGTTTGTCTAATATTATCTTAAAGATTTCTTGTCTAAATTCACAAGAAAAATGATTGGTAATATTTATTTTTGTGATGTCTTTATCTGGTTTTGCTATCAGGTTTGACTTACTCTCACAGAATGTGTTGGGGAAATTTCCTTTGTACTCCCTGTTCTGTTAATGTGCAAATGCTCTGCCACTGAGCTATACCCTCTTTGTTCTGTTAATGTGGAATTCAGAATATTTCTCCCTCATATGTTTGATAGAATTCACCTGTGAGGCTCTCTTCATCTAATGTTTGTTTTTTTTGAAAGTTGAGGTATTATTGATTCAATTCACTTATTATCTATTGTATTTACTATTTGGATTGTGTCTCCTTCATCTCCTAATTTCAGTCAACTGTGTCTTTTCTGAAATTTTTATCTTTAAGTTATCAAATTTATCAGTATATCTTTCTTTGTAATATTCACATACTCTTCCATTTAGACAACTGCTTTAATGAGGTATACTTTATGGACCATAAAATTCACCCCTATATAATGTATAATTCAGCGTGAGTTTGGGGGTTGTATTTTATTTTATTTTTTTAACTGTATCTGTAGAGTTCATGAATAAGGATGGTAGTGAGTTTTAGAATATTTCCTCAGCTTAGAAAGAAACCCACCACCTATTAGCAGTCACTAAGCTTTTCTTTCCACCAGCCCTACCTCTAGGCAACCACTAACATAAGTTCTGTGTATTTGCCCATTTTGGATGTGTTATATAAATGGAATTATGTAATATATGATATTTTGTGACTAATTTCTTTCACTGAACCTAATATTTATAAGGATTATCCATGTGGTAGCTTGTATTAAAACTTCATTTTTTATTGCCTAACAATATTCTATTGTATAAATATATCACTTCTTTTATCCATTACTCAGTTGATGAATATTTGGGTTGTTAAATAATTTTTTGCCTATTATAAATAATGGCTCAGTCAACATTAATATACAAGTTTTTGTGTGAACATATGTTTTCAATTCTCTTGAGTCTATACCTAGAAAAGGAATTGTTTTATCATGCAGCAACTTTACATTTAACCTTTGTAGTAACAGCCAAAAAGTTTTACAGAATGGCCATAACATTTTACATTCCTACCAGTAATGAATGAGAGTTCCAGTTTCTTAGCATCTATACTGACATTTGTTTTCATCTGTCTTTTTTATTTTAAGCATCCTGCTGGATGTGATGTGTTATCTCATTGTAGCTAATGATATTGAACAACTTTTCATTTGCTTATTGGATAATATTATAACTTCTCTTTAGACATGTGTATTCAAATATTTGGCCCATTTTTAATTGGGTTAATTGCCTTTTTATTGAATTGTAATGGATCCTTATATATGTTAGATTCATGTCTCTTAGCATATATGTGATTTCAAATAGTTATCCAACCCTATGTGTTGTTTGCTCACTTTCTTGATGATAGCTTATGAAGCACAGAAGATTCCAATTTTGTGTAAGGCAAATATATATGTATTTTTCTTCTGTTGCATGTGCTTTGCTGTCATAACTACGGAACAATTACCTAAGTCAAATCATGAAGATTTATGCATGTGTTTTCTTCTGAGGGTTTATGGTATTAGATATATTTAGGTATTCGAACCATTTTCTTTTTTTAATTTAATTTAATTTAATTAATTAATTAATTTATTTATTTGACAAACGGAGATCACAAGTAGGCAGAGAGGCAGGCAGAGAGAGAGAGGAGGAAGCAGGCTCCCTGCTGAGCAGAGAGCCTGATGTGGGGCTCAATCCCAGGACCCTGGCAACATGACCGGAGCTAAAGGTAAAGGCTTTAACACACTTGAGCCACCCAGGTGCCCTTACTTGATCCACTTTCAATTAATGTTGGAGAAAGGATACAAACTCATTTTCCTCATGAAGATACACAGCTGTCCTAGCACCAGGTACCAAAGTCTCCAACTACTACTGTAAAGACTATTCTTTCTCCCCTTGAAGTGTGTGGCGCACTTGTGATGCCTAAGTTTATTTCTAAACTACCCACTGTATTCCATCAACCTATAACCTATTTTATTTTATTTTCTATCAGTCTAGATGAGCATCTATAAATTTATTCAACATTTCAAAGACACAACTTCTTAAAACTTTTTTTCTTTTTCTTCATGAATTTCCAGTTGATAGTCTGCTATTTCCTGAGTTTTACCTGCTTTATTCTTCTTTCTTATGTATATAAATGTGTAAATTTCAGTTATTTATGCTTTTTTTTTTTAAATAAGGGTGTTTATAGCTATGGTTTTCTATAAAAGCCTTGCTTTTGTTGCATTCCCTAAGTTTTGGTATGGTTGTTTTTTTTTTTTTTTAAGTCTGTCTGTCTCAGTATTTTCTAATTTCCTTTTAACTTTTCTTCTGAAGAATTCGCTATTTAGTATGGTGTTTAATATCCACATATTTACAAATTTTGTAAATTTCTTTATTGTTTCTAATTTCACTCCATGCTGTTTAAAAAACATACTCTACTTGATGGTAATTATTTTAAATATATTGAGGCATCTTATATTGGCTAGAAAATGGTATCAAGAAAATGTTCCATGTACATTCAAGAAAAATTTTTATTTTGCTGTACTTATTTAGAAAGTTCTAATAGCCCTAGTTGTGTTATACTATTTTCAAAGCTCTCATTTCTTTGATGATCTTCTAATTAGTTTTTCTACCCACTTTTGGAAAGTGGGTTCAGAAGCCTCTAACTACTATTATCAAATTGTCTTTTTGTCATTTTTACTCTTACTCTTTGTTTATACTTTCTCCTTTTACTTTCTCAATTTTAGTTTTCTCTTGTTAGGTGTGTGTATATTTATATTGCTGTATCTTCTTGATGTATTCATTTATTTTTTTTAATTGTGGTAAAAACACTCATGAATTTTATCATCTTAAATGTTTTAAGTGAACAATATTTTTAGGTATAGACACAGTGTTATATAGTAGATCTCTAGAATTAGTTCATCTTAAATACTGAAATTTTATACCCCTTGATTCACACTGTCTTCTGTCCCCTTCCACCCAGTCCATGGCAACAACTATTTTGTTCTTTGCTTCTATGAGTTTGATTGTTTTGGGTGCCTCATATAGGGTAGTCATGAAGTATTTGTCCTTCTATGACTGGATTATTACATTTTGTATAATATCATCAATATTTATACAAGTTGTTGTATGTTGCAGGTTTTTTCTTTTTTAAGACTGAATAATATGCCATTGTTTGTATATACCGCCCTTCTTAAAAAAAATTAATTTAATTTAATTTGTGTGTGTGTGTGTGTTCCAAAGTTCATTGTTTATGCACCACACCCAGTGCTCCATGCAATACATGCCCTCCTTAATACCCACCACCCGGATCACCCAACCCCCCATTCTCCTCCCCTCCCAAACCCTCAGTTTGTTTCTCAGAGTCCACAGTCTCTCATGGTTTGTCTCCCCCTCCAATTTCCCCCAACTCACTACTCTCCATTTCCCAATGTCCTCCGTGTTATTCTTTATGGTCCACAAGTAATTGAAACCATATGATAATTGACTCTCTCTACTTGATCTATTTTACTCAGCATAATCTTCTCCAGTCCCATCCATGTTGATACAAAGGTTGGGTATTCATCCTTTCTGATGGAGCCATAATCCCCCATTGTATATATGGACCATATCATGGAATGGGAGAAGATATTTGTAAATGACACTACAGACAAAGGACTTATATCCAAGATCTATAAAGACATCAAACTCAACACACACAAAACAGATAATCATGTCAAAAAAGTGGGCAGAGAACATGAACAGACACTTCTCCAAAGAAGACATACAAATGGTTAATAGACACATGAAAAAATTATCATTGTCATTAACCATCCGGGAGATTCAGATCAAAACAACATTGAGATACCACCTTACACCAGTTAGAATGGCCAAAATCAACAAGACAGTAAATAATAAGTGTTGGAGAGGATGTGGATAAAGGTGAACCCTCTTACACTGTTGGTGGGAATGCAAATAGGTGCAGCCACTTTGGAAAACAGTGTGGAGATTCCTTAAGAAATTAAAAAATAGAGCTGCTGTATGGCCCTGCAATTGCACTACTGGGTATTTACCCCAAAGATACAAATGTAATGAAAAGATGGGCCATCTGTAAACCAATGTTCATAGTAGCAATGGCCACAGTCACCAAACTGTGGTAAGAACCAAGATGTCCTTCAACAGATGAATGGATAAAGAAGATATACCACCCTTTTTAAATCCATTCTTCTTCCCATAAACAATTAGGTTGTTTCAATATCTTGATTTTACTGTGAATATGGTGGTCAACATATGAATGCAGGTATCTTCTCAAGATTCTGATTTCTTTTGCCTCTAATTGCCCTTGGGATAGCTTCCTAGGTTCTAAGATTTATGAGTTTTACTATTACATGCCTGAGCATTGGTTTGCTCTCCTTGATCTTGGGAGGGGTCCTCTCTGCCTCTAGGACACAAGTGCTTGTTTCATTCCCCAGATTAGGGAAGTTGACAGCTATAATTTACTCAAATATATCATCTAGTCCTCTCTCTCTTTCTCTTTCTCTCTACCCCCTCAGGGATCCCAATCATTCTGACATTGGACTGTTTCATGCATCATTGATTTCTTTGTTTTCATGGATTTTAAGCTCCTTGTTCCAGGCCATTGTTTTTAGTTGGGAGTTACTCCTTCTAGTCATTCTGTTGAGGGGTGGTTGAGGGAATGTACAGAGTTGAAAATATCAACCACATCCAGACAAGGTGCACCCTGGGAAAGTTCAGAGAAATCAGAAGGTATCACAAAAAAACAAACAGACAAACAAACAAACAAAACAGTAAAAATGAAACCCAAGAATAAGATATATGAAGTTAAAAAAAAAAGTGGGGGTTGAGAAGAAGGTGGCTATAATACATTAATGTGGGCAAGGTAGGGTGTTTCAGTTCTTCCTGGATGTGTTTTGCTCTCTTTGTAAAAGCTTCTGCCCAACAAAAGAAATAGTCAACAAATCTAAGAGGCAGCCCACAGAATGGAAGAAGATATTTGCAAATGACATTACAGATAAAGAGTTGATATTCAATATCTATAAAGAACTTCTCAAACTCAACACTGAAAAAATTAATAACTCAGTCAAAAAATGGGCAGAAGACATGAACAGACACTTCTCCAAAAAAGACATAAAAATGGCTAATAGACACATGAAAAAATGTGCAACCTCACTAGTCATCAGGGAACTACAAGTCAAAAACCACAATGAGATACCAGCTTATACCCTTAGAATGTCAAAAATTAACAAACAGGAAACACCAAATGTTGACAAGGATGTGGAGAAAGGGAAACCCTCTTACCCTGTTGGTGGGAATGCAAGTTGGTAAAGCCACTCTGGGAAAACAATATGGAGGTTCCTCAAGATGTTAAGAATAGAGCTACCCTATGACCCAGCAATTGCACTATTAGATATTTACCCTAAACATACAGATATAGTGAAAAGAAGGGGCACATGCACCCCAATGTTCATAGAAGGAATGTCCACAATAACCAAACTATGGAAGGGGCCAAGATGTCCTTCAACAGAGGAATGGATAAAGAAGATGCAGTCCATATATTAAAAATGGAATATTATTCAATTATCAGAAGAGATGAACACCCACCATTTTCAGCAACATGAATGGCACTGGAGGGGATTATGCTAAATGAAATAAGTCACGCAGAGAAAGACAATCATCATATGGTTTCACTTATATGTAGAATATAAGGAATAGAATGGAGAGCATTAGGAGAGGGAAGGGAAAAATGAGGGGGGAGAATCAAAGGGGGAGACCAACCTTAAGAGACTATGGACTATGGGAGAAAAACTGAGGGTTTTAGAGGGGAGGAAGGTGGGAGGATGTGTTAACCCAGTGATGGATATTAAGGAGGGCACATATTGCATGAAGAACTGGGTATTATACACAAACAATGAATCATGGAACACTACATCAAAAACTAAAGATGTACTGTATCATGACTAACATAACATAATAAAAAAAAGATTCTGATTTCAATTTTTTTGGATAAATACATAGAAGTGGGATTGCTTATTCATATGACAGTTCTACTTTTAGTTTTTGGAGAAACCTCCGCGCTGTTTTCCATAGTGGTTGTACCATTTTGCATTCCCATCAACAATGTACAAGGGCTCCAATTTGTTTACATCATCACCAACACTTGATATCTTTTGTTTTGGTGATGACAGTCATCTAAAGAAGTGTGAAGAGATATCTTACTGTGGCTTTAGTTTGTATTTATTATCCTGATGATTCATGACATCAAGCATCTTTTAATACATGCTGGATATCACTGTCTTCTTTAGAGAAATGTCAACTCAAGTCCTTAGGCCACTTTTAATTATATTATTACTTTTTTCTTCTGGTTATTAAATTGTGTTACTTATTTGCTTTGAAAATTAAGCCTTTATCAGATAAATGGTTTGCAAATATCTTTGCCCATTCTATAGATGTTCTTTTTACTTCATTGATTGTTTCCTTTCCTGAGCAGAAGATTTTTAGTTTGGTACAATCTCATTTGTCATTTCTGTTTTGGTTCCCTGTGATTTTGGTGAAATCAGGAAATATTCATGAAATCATTGGCAAGATCAATGTCATGAAGCTTTTCCCCTACATTTTCTTCCAGGAGTTTTATGGTCTTCAGTATTATGTTTGAATCATCAATGAATTTTGAATTGGTTTTTGTTTATGCTATAAGATAAGCATATTTTTGGCATGTAGATACCCAGTTTTCCCAACATCATTTTTTGAAGATACTCTCCTATCCCCATCACATATTCTTGACATTTTTGTGAAAGATCTGCTGACCGCATATGTATAGAGTTATTTCTGGGTTCTCTATTTTGTTCCTTTGGTCTGTATGTCTATCTTTATTCCAGTACCATACTGCATTTTAATTACTACAGCTTTGCAATAGATTTTGAAGTCAAGATGTGTTATATCTCCATCTTTGTTCTTTTTCAAGATTGTTTTGACTTTTAGAGGTATTATTTGGTTAAATATGAATTTAAAAATTTTTTTCTATTTCTATAAAAATTCCACTGGGATTGTATTGAATCAGTAGATTGTTTTGAGTAGTACAGACATTTTAACAATTTGGAGTCTTCTAATACATGAACATGGGATTTCTCTTTCTTTAATCTTACTTTATTTCTTTCATTGATGTTTCGAGTTTTAAGTATACAAGTATTTTATATCCATAGATTTGCACCTAAGTATTTGATCCTTTTTGATGGTGTTATAAATTGTTTTCCTAATCCCCTTTTCAAATACTCAGTTATCAGTGTATAGAAACACAAACAGTTTTGGTATTTTGACTTTATATCCCACAGCTTTATTATATTAATTGATTAGTCCTAACAGTATTTTGGTGGAATCTGTAGGGTTTTCTATAAGAGATTAAGTCATCTGCAAACAAAGACAATTTTACATCTTTCAGATTTTTTTTT
This sequence comes from Mustela nigripes, assembly GCF_022355385.1. Classification (NCBI taxonomy): domain Eukaryota; kingdom Metazoa; phylum Chordata; class Mammalia; order Carnivora; family Mustelidae; genus Mustela; species Mustela nigripes. The sequence continues at coordinate 170,306,431 of NC_081560.1, read as the reverse complement.
AAACTTCTCTTTCTTGGCTAATTTGCTCTAGTTAGGACTTATGATATTATGTTGAAAAGAAGTGGCAAGAATGGACATTTTTGTCTTGTTCCTGATCTTAATGGAAAAACTTTTAGTTTTTCATTGTTGAAAATGATGTTAGCTGTGGTTTTTTTCTACTCAGTTTCTATTTGGTTGGGGTAATTTCCCACTACTCCCAATTTGTTGAGAGTGTTTATGATTAAAGGATGTTGAGTTTTGTCAAATGCTTTTTTTGCATTTACCAAGATAATCATATTTTTTATCCTTATTCTTTTAATGTGGCATATCACATTGATTGATTTTTCATTTGCTAATCCTCCTTGCATCCCAAGGATAAATCCCAATTTGTCATGCTGTATGATCCTTTTAATATGCTATTGAATTTGGTTTGCTAATCTTTTATTGAGTATTTTTTTTCATCTATATTCATCCAGGATGTTGGCCCATAATTTTCTTTTCTTGTACTGTCTTTGGCTTTGGTTTTGTGGTAATGCTTACTTCATAAAAGTGTTCCCTCCTTTTAAATTTTTTGGAAGACTGTCAGAAGGATTGCCTTTAATCTCCTTTAATTGTGCAGTAAAATTTGCCAGTGAAGCCATCTGGTCCTAGGCTTCTCTTTGCTGGGAGATTTTGATACTGATTCAATCTCCTTACCAGTTATATGTCTGTTTATTTCTAGGAATTTATCCAACTCTTTTACTTATCCCGTTCATTGCTGTATAATTGTTCATAGTATCTTATGATCCTTTTTATCTCCATGGTATCATTATAATATATCCTCTTTCAATTTTTTTTTTTAAGTTTGGATTCTCACATTTTCTTGTTGTTCTAATGATTTGTTAATCTTGTCTTCAAAAAACCCAGTTTCATTGAGTTTTTCTATTCTCTATTTCTGATATAATCCTTATTATTCCATTTATTCCACAAACTTTGGGCTTAGTTCTTTTTCTCATTCCCTGAGGTATAAAATTACTTTTTTTTTTTAGATCTTTCTTTAAGTACTTATCATTTAAGCTTTTCTCTTAATATAGCTTTTGTTCATCCTATATATTTTAGTATGTATGTTTTCATTTGTTTCAAGATATTTTCTTATTTCTTCTTTGATTTTTCCTTCGACATATTAGTTGTACAAAGGTATGTTAATTTCCACCTATTTGTGTATTTTTTCCTTCTGCTATTGATATTTAGATTCCTTCCATTGTAGTCAAAAAATATACTCAGTATGGATCCAACCTTTTAAATTTGTTAATACGTGTTTTGTGACCTAACATGTGGTCTGCTGGGAAGAATGTTCCATGTGCACTTGAGAAGAATGGATTATTTTACTGTGGTTGGGTTGACTATTCTGTATATGTCTGTATAGTCTATTTGCTCTATACTGGTACTGAAGTCGTCTGTGTCTTTATTGATTTTCTGTCTTGTTATTTAATTCATTATTGAAAGTGGAGTATTATAGTATAATACATTATAGTCTTATAGTATATACATTATAATACAGTATTCATTTGTTTATATATTTAACTTTACCAGCAAGTTTTATATTTTCTATGCTATTATATTTCTATGCTATCATATTTTGTATCCTTTCATTTCAATTTGAAAAAATCCCTTTAACTTTTTTTCCAAGTCAGGTCTAATGATGAACTCCTGCTTTTATTTGTCTGGAAGGGTCTTTATCTCTGCTTCATCTTTGATGACAGTTTTGCTGGGTATAGTATTCTTGGCTTGTTTTTGTTTTTCTTTCACCACTTTGAATATATCACTCTACTCTCTTCTAGACTGCAAGGGTTTTGGCTGAAAATGTCATTAATAATCTGAGGATTCCCTCAAATATGACAATTCTCATCTCAAGCTGCTTCAAAATTATCCCTTATTTTTGAAAACTTGATAATAGTAAGTCTCAGTGTTGATTTCTTTGTGTTCATCTAATTTGAGATGTCATACTCTTTCTCTCCCCAGAGATAAGTTGAGCTCTAAGATTTTTTGCCTGTTTGCTTTTCACAAAGCTGGAAGAAACTATAACAACTGTTTGCATGCTATATCACATTACCATCTTTGTTCTCACTGGCCACTAGGAAGCAACAGTATACTGCTCATGTTAATGCTCTGAGATAGGAAAGATGGAAGTCAGTCTTTAAACCACCTTGAAGAAATATTGGGGTATTGTAAGCAAAATAAAACTCCTTCCATCCCCATGAAAAAGCTGGGAGCTGGGGTATATCCCCATTCACAGGTTACAGTTGTTGTGGATTGGATCTACAGATTTCACACAACCATTCCAGAAGTGGAATAATTCCACTTTTCCTACAAATGACTATATCTGAAATACCTCATTTTTCTTTTTATTTCTACTTTTCATTTTGATATTGGTAATTTCTGTGTTCTTTCTTTTTGCTTCAGTGGTCTAGCACAAGGATTACTAATATTATTCTTTTCAAAAATCCAGATATTGATTTTATTGAATTTTCTCTATTTCTTAAATCTTTACTATATCTCTGATTTCTACATTTCCATTATTTCCTTTTACATTCATTGTAGCTTTAATTTATTCTTTTTAATTTTCATAGGTGATAGTTTGAATTATAAATTTTTAGATTTTTCATATTTTTTAATATAAACATTTAAAGCTATCCATTTTCCTATAAGCACTGATTTAGCAATGGGGCCAAAGCAGAGTCAGCAGGCAAAAATAGGAAAGGAAGAAGTACATATGCTTTTTGTTACTCTCTTGGCCTGAGAGCAATAAAAAGAGATGAGCTGGTACCCCTAACTTACCAGGAAGAATATGGATACTTCTAACTCTTTGGAGAGAGCAGAGAGTTGATCAGTGAATTGTCAGATTTGAGTAGAAGTTAAAACAGTAGAAAACTGAAACATCTTTTCACAGCAAAAATATCCTGACCATCCACCTGCTTATCTTTCGTTCGACTATTGTTTTTTTATGTCTTTTTTTTTTAAGATTTTATTTATTTATTTGACAGATAGAGATCACAAGTAGGCAGAGAGGCAGGCAGAGAGAGAGGAGGAAGCAGGCTCCCTGCTGAGCAGAGAGCCTGATGTGGGGCTCCATCCCAGGACCCTAGGATCATGACCTGAGCTGAAAGCAGAGGCTTTAACCCACTGAGCCACCCAGGTGCCCCTCATCAACCATTTTTGAATGTCCTCCTAGCCTGTGTCAAGTACTAGACTAGCTTAGCTTCAGAAAACTGCACAGCAAACAAGACATGACTCAAAAAATTTAAAAACTCAGAGACTGACTATTTTTGTGGTACTATTGGGTTTCTGGGTAGGTAAACCACTTAAGCCTTGATATAAAAAAAAAGCCTTGAGTTCCAAACTTAACTTTTCAGCTTACTAGCTGTGTAAAATTGAAACCAAGTATTTACTTTTACTGGATCTCAGTTTCTTTATCTTTGGAAGCAGATTAGAACGCTATATATCTCCTTTGGCTGTAGTGAAATTGCCAGCTATAAAGCCCCAGTACAGTGTCTTCCATAACATGAGGTTTAGTTTATTTTCTCTTTCTATCATCAGTTGTTATATCTTTGAAGATCTGTGGAAAGGACATTGTGAAGGAGATGGACCCCTCCTCAAGGAATGTTAGGGAAGCTGGATGTAAAGGTACCTAGAACACCAGACCCAGGTTTGACTTTCAAGTACAAAACATTGAACTTTTCAGTCTGTGAAGGAATTTATTTTGCATATGAGAAATCTGGTACAGCATTGAAAGAATGACAAAATTGTTCCTCAGAATTGGGGGCATTTGGAATCTCTAAGATCCTTAAGCATGGGGCTCATTTAAAGTTCTTATTTTTTGAAAGAAGCACTCAGGTGTCTGGGTGTTTTATCAAGCCTCATATTGTTTTTTCTATTAGTTTTATATTGCTCTGCCAAGCTATACTGTCCGAGAGTATGTCCAGCCTGTGAAGCTGAGAATTAAATCCTAATTTACATTTCAGGAACTAGGGATGCATTATTTTCTACAGGAGCACATGTCAGTTACTTTTAAGAAGAAATAAACCTCATGAGAACATGGGAATGATGTGAATACTGTGGATGAAAGTCACAGACAAATATGTCAGACAGGGCAATGTTTTAAGGAGGCTTCTCAGAGAAAAGCACTTTATATCCACTAGTTGCCAGTGTCAACAATATAACTTCTTGAAAGAGAGATCTGACTATCCAGATGTTCTCAGATTTTGACTCTTAACCTTCAAGTTATTAAATATGCCAGACCATATGGCCGTGGGAGCACATAAGAGTCTTATCTCTTAGTTCATGCCCACATAGGAAAGAATAAGGTCTAATGGAAAAAAGGAGGAGTCCAAATTTTTTTGGTTCAAAGTAATGGAAGCCAACTTCCTTTTAAGTCCAGCACCCGTCATATAGTTTCTAAAAAAGAGTTGCTTAAAATTTCTTGGGGAATCACCTTTTACCAATGCTCAGCTCATGTATTTTGAAATGAATTGACATTAGTCAGATCTCCAGGGTTGGATCCTAAATCATGTGAACTGGGATTTGCCAAACCAGGATATAAACTGGAATTACTAAGATGCTTCCAAAAACTAATGCCTGGATCTCGCTCCTAGATATGCTGACCTAATTTCTCTGGAGTAGTAAACCTACCTAAGTATTTAAATCTCCTAAGAGATTATAATGTGGGTCCCTCCAGATCTTCGTGCTTCTGCTACAAGATTATTAATGAATATAATCTCACTGGCCAGAGTGATTGATTCACAGATAGGAATCCAACCTAACAAAATCAATGAGATCTTGGCCCTACACACTGTCAAGGCCTAAAATTATATAACCCATGAAGCTTCTGTGACTATCTTATAACCATGAAGAGGGTGTCATTTGAAAATAAAGCCAAAACAAAGGAAAATAACACTGTATTGAGAGAGAGAGAAAGGATCATTGTGACACTGTTCAGTGTCAAACAGGTGACATCTGAAACCAGGTCTATCTCTGGACTTTACAAGTCTGGGAATTAACCACATTCTTTTTTTTTTTTTTTAATTTATTTTCAGCATATCAGTATTCATTATTTTTGCACCACACCCAGTGCTCCATGTAATCCGTGCCCTCTATAATACCTACCACCTGGCACCCCAACCTCCCACCCCCCCACCACTTCAAACCCTTCAGATTGTTTTTCAGAGTCCATAGTCTCCCATGGTTCACCTCCCCTTCCAACAACCACGTTCTTTTTTGACTTAGGATACCTTGGGTCAGATTTCCTAATACTTGGAACAGAATGTGTCCAAAGTAATACAATGGCATGGAAAGTTGGGCCAAATTTAATTTTCAAGTTTGATTTCTAAATAATAAAAAGCAATAGAGTCATTGAAACTGAGTGTTAATCTGATGTTTTTAATTTAGAAATGAAAAAAATAAAAAAACTAAGGTGCACAATGGCTGATTATTATAGTTCAAGCTATATTTCAAATGTAAGGTTACTAGAACACTAGTGCATTGTCCACTATCCTACACTACTTTCATATTTGATTTCCTGAGATCCAACAATACACTCATCTCTGTATGTTCCTTAATGAAGTAGAGAAAGAATAAATAGATGAACCTCTGTCCCAGCACCAAGTTTTTGAATCAACATTTGCTAAAAATCTATGTTAAAAAATTTGCAAGATATAGGAAAAAATATATGAAGCATGGTTCCTGTCCTCAACTAGTTACATTCAACCTTAGAAACAAAGGAGACTTTAATTGGACATAAGTAAAATATTTCCCAGCTTATAGAAAAGAAGATTTATGCAATATATAGCTTTAATAATCAGGCATGCAAACTTAATGTCAAGTACATTAAGTAAGCCTCAATCATCCCACTTCTACCCACTAATTTTTGGGCTTGTACAAGCTACTTAACCCTATTTTAAATATTTTATATTGTGATCTTAAAACTGAAACCATGTATACCTTCCTAAACTGAATATGAAGTGAAATATTGTAGCATGAGTGCTCAATGTAAGGCTTGACAAGTAATGTTCAATAAAATAAAACTGCTTTCCATATGCACATAAAAATATATGCAAAAATGCACAGTTGAGACATACACCATTATAATATATCATTATAATAATCATTATAATATTGTAGTATGCAAAATAGAATTCAAAATAGCAGATGTATGTTATTCAGAAGCTACAACAGGCTGTTGGTTGGTTGAATCTGGTCAGCAGGGTGTTTCATTTGATTTATACAGTATTTTTAAAACTTTCTAATTTGCCAATATTTAAAAATAAGATTATTTCATGTAAACACCAGGATTATTGTCTTCTCTTGGAAAATCAAAATTTCTGAATATATTGTGCCTAAATTCTTCCACAGCAGCCATCAGCTAGAGCAGGTCAGTAAGTGTCCATTAAATGAACATAAAATTTCCTATTTGTCAAATTCCCTACCTTGTCTCCTTATTCACTTACAATATCTGTCTGGTCTTTGCAGGCATTTAAATTATGGAAAGCTAATGAACACATACAAAAATATCATCAATTCCGTAATCTGTTAAATAGGTTTACACTCTCTCTCTCTCTCTCTCACACACACACACACACAGAATTATATACGCACGCAAAGAATTGCTCAGCTAAAATGGTTGGAATTGGAAATGCTTTAAAATGTAACCTTCCTTTCCTGCAGAATCTCAATTGACTTAAGTCTCCAAGAAATGTTTCAATAAGAAACCTGTCTTTCAAATTAATTTAAACCAGTTTTTTCAAGTGTTTTTTCTCAAAGAAGTTTTGTTAACAGTGCTTAGAAAAGGTGTTAGTGTAATACAGTTGCTGCCCACTGGTACAGATGGAAATATACCTATAGGTTGGTTCATAAGAGGAAAAGTTCATAAGAGGTTGTTTATGTCCCAAATTTCTAATATTCAGATATACTCCAAAACAGGGCCTCAGAATGGAATTAACAAGTAAGCTAAAATTGAAAAAAAAAATTTAAAATAGATTACAATTTTAAAATTAAAATTCAAGAAGAAGAAAATGTTGTCTCTCAGATGGGTGTATATAATTATAGGAGATGTATGTTGGACTTTTAGGAAAAGTGAGAGTTGAGGGAAATTAACCCACCTAAATCACTGATACCATTCCTTGAAGTGGAGGGTCTCCATGGTAATAACAACAGCATTGAAATATTATCTTAATTCTGAGAAAGTGTCAGGTTTGTGTGTATCCCCTTCCCCACCCATTTTACATTATGATGATCACAGTCTTCAAGAACAGCATTATTTTCTTCTTTATAATCAAAAGGATTGGAAGATCTGAGGGCTAATGATTTGTTTTTGTTTTCTGATCTGAACTCGGATGATCAGTAAAGTTCCATTTTACATCTTTTGTTTATTTGATCTTACTGTTCTTTCTTCCCTTTTACTGATGTTACTCAGAGAAGCATGGTTTTGCTCTGTACCATTGGCTTTCCTTGGTAAGATTTGAAATCTTAATAAATGTCAATAATAAACTAAGATATTCATTACATAGAGTAGGCAATTTGTAACATGCAGATTAGAATGAAGACAATGAAAATGAAATCAACTAGCAATGGTGCTAAGTAATATTTTAATATTTTTCCAACATGACCCTAAGGCTCATTTCACTAATGTTCATTCAGACAGGTTTCCTCCTGACTATAAATACCTGCCCTCCGTTTACTAGTGCACTGATTTTAGAAAATTTGCAATTGTAAATTCTTTCTATCCTCCTCTGAGATGTAAATCTTCTTCCAGTCCCTTGCTAGTTTTATAATCCAGGAATGTCTTTCTCAAAGATCTGCAGCCATCCTTTTAAATGTAAAGCATTAGGGAAAATAGGGGAGGAGTCTATCTTCCATAATATCCTCTAGTACTTTCTACTCCCCAGGAGTTAAAAACTCTCCTGCTTTCTGTTTCATTTTCCTTATGTTTCAACCAGGTTGAGTTCAGTCTCTCTCACCTGTGGCGACAGTTTTACTTAGGCCTTCCTTTGCCTGTTTAATTCTATACAATTTCTGACAGCTCTTTATTTGCTGCTCTCCCCACAAAGTATAGTTTAAGAAAGTCCTTATGTTCTCTATCCCATATAATATGTATTTTAATTACAGTGTTATAAGAAGTTGATTCAAACACCATTTAAAATTAATCAAAGGAAACTACCCAAATGTCCATCAACAATAGACAATTTCATTGTTGTGTGTTTATAACATAGGATAATATATACAAAAAGAATAACTTCAACAGCACGTAGAAGTATGGATGGATCCTACAAACATAATGTTGAACAAAATAAAAATTAAAAAGACATAAGAGACGTGAAAGGGTATTCTTTGTAAAATAAAGATTTTATTTATTTCTTTGATACACAGAGAGAGAGCATGAGCACAAGCAGGGGGAGGGGCAGTCAGAGGGAGAAGCAGGCTCCTTGCTGAGCAAGGACATGGGGCACAATCCTGAGACCTTAGGATCATGACCTGAGCTGAAGGCAGGCACTTAACCAACTGAGCCACAGAGGCGCCCCAAGAGTAGATATTCTAAGATGTCATTGATATATTTTTTTTTAAAGGCAAAACTAGTTTATGTTAACATAACTAATGTTTGTCATTCCCTTGGGGGTGGTAAAAAATGGAAGAGGTCGTATGGTGGGATTCTAGAGTGGGGGTAATGATCTGAATTTTGATCTGGAGAGCTTGCCTGTATCCTTCTGGTAATATGCAAGTTTTCCCAAATAACTACATATGTAACACATCATAAAAAGTACAATGCCATGATACTGTATCATAGCAAATCTATCATTCATTTATTTTTTTAAAGATTTTATTTATTTATTTGACAAGTAGGCAGAAAAAGAGGGGGAAGCAGGCTCCCCACTGAGCAAAGAGCCAGATGCGGGGCTCAATCCCAGGACCCTAAGATCATGACCTGAGCCAAAGGCAGAGGCTTTAACCCACTGAGCCACCCAGGCACCCCCTATATCAGAGACTTTTGGAAGACAACCACTTGCAGATGATGGAGACTCTACTTTATTTTTTTAATTTCAGTGTATCTATTGTACTTCATGTTATTAAGTTATTTTATAAGATCAGATATCACATAATTTAAAACTTTTTTAAAAGTTACTAAAAAGGTTAAAAAGATTATTAAACAATAAACTGGGGTGAAAAATCCCTTGGGTAATATATTGTAGACAAAGAGTGGGTGATCTTAATAAATGTAAAAACCTTTTACAAACCAATAAGGAAAAAAGTCAACAAAATGTCACAATAGGCAATTTACAAAAGAAGAAATACAAGTGGACAAAAATATAACAAAATTTGCCACCTAACTAGTAAACAAGCAACAGATTAAAATACCATTTCTCACCTACCAAATTGATAAAGATTTAAAAATTTGTTGATACTTGCTGTTGACAAGATACAGAAAAAGAAGTGCTCTCAGCCACTATTGGTTGGAGTATAAACTAGTTAAACATTTTTACGTATTTGAAGTATTATGATTCTAGGATCTCGACAATTTTTATTTTTCAACTAGACCTCAATAAAGCTGAAAAAAAAGTGGGCAAATGTTTTGGGGGGAAAAAGACATGCAGTACACTGATAGGTTGTTTTCCTCAAAAACAAGTGAATTGTTCATTTATTTCTTCTCTTGCTCCTCTTCCTCTCCTCTATGCTCGGTCTCCATCATCATCTTTGTCAAGTAATACTGAACACTGCCTCTTTCTGTAGGTTATTTGTTCACTGGTAGCATTTAATTGAGAAGTCATTAAGTATAATCTGTATATATACAGACATTTACATACACTGTGTATGTGTGTGAATATATATATATATATATATAGCTATACTTATATTTAAATAGGTTTCCAGCCTGCTCTTGGAAGCAAATAACTCCCATTTGGATGACCACTTCCATATTTCTTTATCATAAGAGAATTAATTTCTGAATCAAATCTATTGATAAAATTAAGATTTCTATTTTCAAATAGAACCAAGCAGTTATCACCCTCCCTCAGTCTAATTTTAAACCTCGCGTTGTAGATTTATTGAAGCCAGGGATAATTGCTGCCTATCTCATTTTTTTATTTACTTTAGTCAGCTCAAAGTAAAATAGGTCTATTCCAAGAAGTCATTCTATTCAGTGAGGGAGAACCTATGCATGGAGTTAGAAGTACTGGGTTAACAATGATTCATAAATATGGGTTGTTATTCACTATAGACCGAATGTTTGTATTCCCCCAATATTTGTATTTTGAAAACTAACACCAGTGTGATGGCATGTGACATGGGGCATCTGGAGGTGATTGGGTCATGAGTGTGGAGCCCTCCTGAATGGGATTCATGGCCCAGAAAGGGACCCCAGAAAACTCTCTTGCTACTTCTGCCTTGTGAAGACACAGCAAGAAGACAGGTGTCTGTGAGTCAAAAATCAAACCCTCACCGGACACCACATCCACCAGCACATTGACCATGAATTTTCCAACTTTGAGAATTGTGAGAAACAGATTTTTGTTGTTTGTTAAGCCTCCCCCCGTCTATGCTATTCTGTTATGGCAGCTTGAATGGACTAAGACACTATTACATGAGAAACAAGTGGGCTGTAGGGACCTGGTTCGATATGGGTTATGATGGTGTGCACTCTCAAATGTAAATGCAAAGATAACAATAATTTTTCCTCTTGAGATTAATTCCCATTTCTCATGTGGCATTGTTTCTTTCGAAAGACAACATACTGATGGGGCGCCTGACTGACCCAATAGTTTAAGTATCCGACAGGATTTTGGCTCAGGTCATGATCTCAGGGTCCTAAGGTAGAGCTATGTGTTGAGCTCTGTGCTCAGCAGGGAGTCTGCTTCAGATTCTCTCTCCCTTTTCCTTTTCCCCTCCCCCCTTACTGTCTCTGTCTTCTCAAATAAAGAATAAATAAATCTTTTTTTTTTTTTTTTTTTTTATAAAAGACAACATACTGATGATTTATTGCTCTGGAGGTGAAAAATTATTTTCTGTGGCATGTGGTTGTCACCTCTGGTGACTAAGAGATGTGTCCTTGAGATGGTCCTTCAAACTAAGGCTGTGGCCTTACTTTTAATAATTATCAAGTAAATCCATCCACCTGGAAAGGGGACTTCTCCCTTCCTGTTCCAAGGGATGGAGACAGAATTCTGATTTAAGACAGCATTTTGATGTAAGGCCTCTGTAATTTCTTTGTTCTCATTATGGAAATGTTCTTCCAAGGGCTGCAACTTAGGAAGAATTTTGTTTGGCCCCTGGTAGGCTTTAATGTGTGTGAGAGTGCAGAAGGAGGAGAGTTGACAAAGCATTTCCAGCAACTGTATAAGTAGAACATATTAATTTTCTCCATAATCTTCGTACTTATCATTTCTTAATCCTCAGAAACTCAGGCATTCTTAAATCGAAAACACAGTTTTTTACCACTATTGAAGCAAACCTTGCCATTACACATCTAATTACTAAGAGAAATGAAAATAACGAATAACAAGTGTAAACAAAGCTTCTCAACATCTTATTGTCAGCAAGCAAATGGCCTGTCATAAATGCCAAGAAACGATCCTGGCATGATTTTTTTTTAAACTGGAGAAACTTCTCAATGACTGATGTCAACCTAACTTGATGACATATTTTTGAGATGCTGAATAATGAGAAAGTCATGAATTTCATCCACCAGTAAAGAAACATGATTTTAAGATCTATTAAAGAAATGCATATGAGTTTGCTGGCCCGTAAGTTACTAATCAAATACAATTTTCAGACTAGAATATATCAGGGGAAAATGAGAACTAATTGCCAGTCTGTTTGTGGGGGTGAGGAATGGAGGGTCAGAAGCAGGAAGAATTGTCTGCTTCAATTTAAGACCTTTGAGAGATCATCTAACTCTGAGCTCACCAACTTTCAGGCTATGTGATGCTAACACAGAGGACATTGGAATTGAAAGGTTATTCTGTCTGGGATTTCCAGGGTGATCTCTGTGCCTTTAAATACCTTTGTAAACAGGGACACCTGGGTGGCTCAGTTGGTTAAGCAGCTGCCTTTGGCTCAGGTCATGATCCCAGCATCCTGGGATCAAGTCCTGCTTCTTGCTTCGCAGGGAGCCGGCTTCTCCCTCTGCCTCTGCCTACCACTCTGTCTGCCTGTGTTTGTTCGCGTGCTTGCTCTCTCTCTAACAAATAAATAAGTAAAATCTTTTAAAAAAATTTGTAAACATACAATATTCATTTTAAAACAGAGATGTGCAATAATTTCAAATAAGCATAAATTAGAAAAAATTTAATTTTATAAGGAATTTTACTGATTTTTTTTTAAGTTTGGTAAGTTAGATTTTTTTTAATTTTTTTTTCCTTTCTTAAAGATTTTATTTATTTATTTGACAGAGGAGAGATACAGAGAGAGAGAGAACAGAAGCTTCCTACTGAGCAGGGAGCCCGATGTGGGCCTGGATCTCAGGACCCTGAGATCATGACCTGAGCAACCACTTAATGACTGAGCTACTCAGGCACCTGATTTTTTTATATCCTTGATGAGTAGGTGAAGTAGCCTGAGTTCTCCCATACCCAGATGCCAGTGGTCTTACTGAGCATCTTTGTGATTTCCCATACAGATCATATTCATCTAGTTGGGAGATCATCATAACTTCTGGTATGTGTAGAGTACATTTTGTTTGACACAGAATGTTCATACACATCATTTTATTTAATTCTTACAATAATTCTATAAGATGGAAAGCACAAATACCATTATCCTCATTTTACAGAGATAAAAACATAGGCAATTAATATTTATTAAATGTCTGCTCTATGTCATCGGTGCCATGAATCCTGCAAATAAAAAGTTGAACAAACCACCTTTCCCTACCTGGAGAAATGAGTAGTCTATTGCAGAAGATGAATAGAAAAACAGAAAATTAAAATACAAAATGGTATAGGAACCCTAATAACTTCATATGATTGTACAAGCATGAAAATAATAAAGGTTATGTCATTGTTATTGTTATTCAAGGATTATTGGTAATCAACTGTACAGGGGAAAATCAGAGGGAATGTCTAGTAGAGGTGAAACTTTAAGAAAGAAAGGAGGCATTTTTAAGAGAGGTTGACACCCTTGCAGAGGCTAAAGGCATTAATTATGTAGTTTGTAGCATCAGTCCAAAGTCATGCAAATATTTAAAAACAGAGCTTAGGTTCAAGTTCATGCTTTTTCTATGTGATCTTTCTTCCCAATTACAAATATTCAAAGTCTGACCAATGTACTACTTTGAACTTCGTAAATAAAATACTGCCTGACCAATTACCTCTAAAATGGTGCTCAGAAAGAACTGTCATTGACATTCTTGATTTCAAGCCATATTACTTTGGGGGAAGAAATTGCTCTGTACTGACAAATCGCAACAGTTATGAACATAGTAATAACATAACAAGAATAATCAAATGCAGTTGAAATGAAAATCCATCAATTCAAGCTGAGTTTCAGTTCTTGTAACGTTCATTCAATTTTAATGTCCTTTATGATTTTCTGGAAGTTCAGATAAACTGGTTTCTGCAGTTTGGGCTTGTTTGGCAATTTATATTCACATCCACATTTTCAAATTTTTAAAGAGCAGAAAGCCAACTGACGTACTATCATCTGGTCATATATAAACTACTAGGGCTAGGGTAAGAAGGATTGGGTAATTTATATTCATGTTCAATCTATTACATCACAAGGCTCAGATTGAGCTAGTATACTTTTATGTGTAAGCAACCTCTGAAAAAGCAAACTGCTCATCCTTGGTTCTTTTATTCTCAGAGATGGATTAGAGATTATAGAATCTTGCCCAGTGTTGACGACCTCACTCTCATTGCTCAAGTCATGTTCATATTCTTGGCTGGTGGCGGTTTTTGCCATTGATTTTCTATTTTAAAAAAGAACTAGGTAGAATCTGGTTGGAAATGGGAGCTATCAGATTTGTTTTGCAGGGTCCTTTGCTTTGTTTTTGTTTTGTTTTGTTTTTTAATTGGGATTGAAAAGCAGGAGGAAAAGATGAGGGACTTTGGTGGCATAGCTGGAGGTCTCCCAGATCACTTCCCAGTGCTACCAGTGGTAGCAGTTCAGGTTTCCCATTTCCCTCTCTTCCATTGCAATGGGGTGAGTTTTTCCCAATGGCTGATTGTATGTTGTAGTTAAGTCTGCTGTTTGCATGTTCTGTAAATAATCCAATGAAAGAAGAAAATCTGGCTTTGGAACCACTCACATAAACAACAACAAAGACTTAACATCTCCTTCTCTGGCTTTTTTCTCATTATTTGCCTGTTTTTTAGCAAAAACCAGCAAAACTCTTTTGCTCTCTAAAATTGGACTAAAATTGGAAGCTTGCCACAGTAACTGATTTCCTAACCAGCTATTTTCCCAACAAAGAAATACAAACTGAAAACACTAGATTGACAAGATGCTGAAGTTAGTTATTGAATTGATTTACCTTGGCTACATGTCCTAAGATGGTCTTGCAATGTATGTCTTATTAGCCTCTGTACAAAGAATGTTTTCCCTGATATAATTAGGTTATCTCTGTGTGGGGAGACAATGGTCTTCTTTAGAGCTCCACCTGTCAGTTCTTGATGAAAACGATAGTGAATTCACTCTTTCACCCACTCTGTTATAACCTTAGATATTCTCTACAAACTATAGCCTGGCGACAAAACCCTACCGCCTCTTCAGTGTGTGTGTGTGTGTATGGGGGGGATGTTATTTTTCTGATTGCTTTTTAAGCACATGTATAGGATTTATTATAAGGATACGGTGGTGTCTATGGCTGCTGGATGGAAAACACTTAAATGAAGTATCACGCAACGGTGAATTTCACTACATCAGTGTGTTTCTCTGGTTTTACTTTTCTCAGGTCTTCCTCTGTTTCTGTAAATAACATTTTATTGCCCATTCATTTATGGGTCCATGGCAGAGTTGGATTATTGTAACAGAGGCCATATGCTTCCTGCAAATCCTAAAATATTTACTATCTAGTCCTAGCCAGGAAAAGTTTGTTAATTCCTGCTCTATTCTAAACAACGTCAAGTATAAGCATCTCACACCCTTTTATTTTCACAGAAATAAAACAATGGGAATTTACATGTTAAAAATGTTACTTTTCTTGGGGCGCCTGGGTGGCTCAGCGGGTTAAGCTGCTGCCTTCGGCTCAGGTCATGATTTCAGGGTCCTGGGATCGAGTCCTGCATTGGGCCCTCTGCTCAGCAGGGAACCTGCTTCCCTATCTCTCTCTCTCTGGCTGCCTTTCCATCTACTTGTGATTTCTCTCTGTCAAATTAATAAATAAAAAATCTTAAAAAAAAAAAAGTTACTTTTCTTGAAGTTCAAATAGATCAAAGAAATCATTTAGAATTGCACACTAAATTAACTCGAAGTCTAAAGACATGAGAGAAAATCCCCTTATTTGCATTAGCTTTACTATTACTGTTACTATTATCAACATGCATTAGTCACGTGAATGCCACTATGAGGAGCACCTTACAAATATCTATAATCCCTACACCAACCTATGAGACAAGTAACGTTCTTATGTCCATTTTTTAGCTGAAGAACTCGAAACTCATCAGTGCCTCATAACTTGCCCATAAAACGTATTTCCCCAAGTACATGATAGCCAAAAACTAGTCTTTGCCTTTCAGACCCAAAAGCTTATAATTTGGGGGTGTCTGGTGGCTATTGGTTAAGGGTCTGCCTTCAGCTCAGGTCATGGTCACCAGGCCTGGGACCGAAACTGCATGGGGCTCCCAGATTAGGGCCCATTGCTCAGCAGGGAGTCTGCTTCTCCCTCTCCTTCTGCCTGTCCTTCAGCTTGTGCTCCTTCACTCACTCTCTCTCTCAAATAAATAAAGCTGTTTTTTTTTTAAAGCTTGTGATTTAAAATACAAAAGGGGTATATTTCATAGAGTTCCACGTAGTAACTCTAATTCATTTGATTGCTATAAACTTGTTTATTTGAATTCCTCACTTAAGGCATTGTGGCAAATACTGAGGGATACAGAAACATGAATAAAACTCAGATATGTCTTTAGGGAGCTCAGTTTTGGTTAGCATGTGCTGTCTTTTAAAAAATAAACACTCCATAAATGATAAAACTTTATTCCTACCATGAATTGAAACTCTTTTATTCATTTCCTTTCTTCTAACCCTCAGTGAAATACACTGGCTTCAATGGAGGTATAATTGATTAATAGCTGTAGCACTGTCTGATATACTTAGAGAAGGTACAATTGGATATTAAGAGAGTGAAGGAATAGGGTTTTGAGTCAGGGAATATCACCATATTTCACAAGAACTGAGTATGGGTTGGGCCGGGCTTGCAGAAAGCATCAGGAGCATCCTGTGGGTCTGTGTAAATGAGAAGATGAAAGGTTAGGAAAAACAAAAACAAAAACAAGAAATCAAATCCTTCAATAGCAGACTTATCCCTTGGGCAATTTAACCTAAGTCATGTTCAACAAGGAGATTTGGTGAGAAGGGGGCTGAGTACAAAGTCAGTTTAAGTACACCTAGTCTGTGTTGCCATACTTGGAGGGTCCATTTGATCAAAGTGCAGGGTCAGGTCCAAAATCCAGGAGGCACACTCCATGATGTAACACAGGCCACTAAAACAATAAAAAGGATGAGCAGTACGCCCATGGTTTTGTAGTTGAGGGGGTGACCACCTCGGCGAGTGATCTCATTCTGCTCATTCCTCTGCTTCTCTGGTGGGCAGGGCCCTCCTCATCTCTAGTCTCTTTGATGTCATCTCAGAGCACAGTGACAGGCCTATCCCACATCCTATCCCCAAAACAAGGCGATTTCTGGGCCTGGATCTCTCCCAAGCTTCCAAATTGGAGAACATCAAGACAACAAAGGGGAAAAGGCCTTCTTTTGCTTTTATGCTGCCAACCTTCATTTCTCCTGATGTCTTTGTCTCCAGTATCCTGGATCTCATCGAAAGATGTCAATATGAAAAGAAAGGCTTTGAATGCACCAAGACTCTCTTTAAAATTAATGTGAAAAAAAAAATCCTCTTAGTCAGAAATGGGTACAGTCCTGAAGCCATCAGGGAAAATGAAGACTGACAGTTTAATTTTACTAAATATTAGAAGAAAAAGGATGTCAGCCACAGTGGCTGGTGGGCCTGCCCTGGGTGACAGCAACAGACTCTGTTGAAGAGAATTAATTGTTATTATTATTTTTTTTAATCTTTTCATGATTTTACATGGAAAACCCTGGGAGTAACTCCTCTGGGTTCCTTCAGATGATATTTTGCTTCACTTCCTGATTTCACTCTACCACATTGAGTGAATTGGGCTTATTTATTTATGGATGCATAAAACAAAATCCCCAAATGCCTCTTCATGTTCATCTTGCTCAGGCAGTGTACCCTTTGTGCATTCCCAGCTCATGCAGTCTTTGAGGATGACATCTCATTGGTGACAAGTACATTTACAAAGCTCAGGTCCTCTCCATTCAGATGCTTCTCAATTTAGAATCCATCAAACATATCAGGTGCAAGAGGTTTGACATTGTTGAAATAGGCAAATACGTACTCTGTTCTCACTTTCCCTTAGAGACAAGGATGGTAACCTTGGAATTAATTGCAGAGGGCAAGTTTACTCAACTGAAAAAGCAGAACTGGTACCAGAGATAGAAAACAAGACTCCACACAGTGGGGAGGCAAGGACTGAAATAAGAATTTCAGACAATCTAACCCATATCTCAATAAATGAAAGGATAGCTAGGAGAGTGAGTTTTAAGGTAGGAATGGTATGAGAAAAGGACTTGCCGGAGATCCGGGCATTTAGGGAGAGGACTCTTCAAGAAATGTTGAAAGGAGCACTCAAGTCAACACCTGTGGAAGAAGTGAAGGAAAAGAATTTTCAGGAGAAACTGGATTATGATAAAACCATAACAATGGACTCAGTTGGACTTAGGGAGGAACCCAGACACTGAGATGACCCGCAGAGTTGATAAAATTTGGGGTAGGGGAATGCTGGCCCTTTATACCTCCATTATGTCCCAAAAGAAGAAAATGTGAAGTTAGGAAACCTGTTTCTATTCAGCCTATGGCTGGATCTTGTAGACAGTACCTGCAAATTTTTGTCTCCCAAACCAATCACAGTTGGAAGATTGAGGTTTTGGTTTAAAAGAGGGAAATTGAAGGAGGCAATGCAGCATCATAATAGCTTTATTCATGAGTCACTCCAATTCATTTCCTTCATGTGAGTTCTGGAAGCCATTTCTTCATGATTCTTGGGGCCTCTTTCCTTAGAGTAAATTTGCAAGAGGAAGGATGAGTCCAGGGACTCCCACCTCTGCAGCTGGTCTTAGACCCACACTCACCACCTCCTTCTATTGTCCATTCTAGATTCCCTTTTGCTTGTCTAGGTAACTTATACTTGTCAGGCTGTGGTTACTTTACCTGTCTAATAATTGCTAACATTAGTATCAAGAGACCCCTCTGTGGATCAGCGGGTGAAAATAATATTTCTCCCCACCTCCAAGAACATTATCTCTATTTCCTCTCAATAAATAGGATCACGACCACTGTCATGGTAGTGACTCTTTTCCTGCTGGTTTTTCAGCTCAGAATGCACAAAGGGACTGGCTATGAGCCAAGGGCAATTTTTAAAAGATTAATACATTACTGGGAATTACTTGGTCGGGCTCAGAACCCTGGAGCAATGCATTGTGGAATCCCCTACTCAATGCTTGCCAGAATTTACTGAGCATCTTTTCTGCCACAGTCACCTCTAATATATAGGAGATGACAGATCCTATATACCAAGCAGCAGGGCCCTTGCACCAGAGCTTGGTCCTGCTGCAGGATCCTTTCCTGATGCCTTTTATGTCACCTGATATCTGGGTCAGTGCAGTACTCCCAAAGGTGGACTGTGCTGCCTCCAAAAAGTCAGAGGTCAACCAGGCATTGTGTATCCTTCTTCATGATAAGTATTATGACATGCAATAGTTTGTCCTTTGGAGGAAATGTCCTGGCATGCCTCATTGGATCCTAAATAATTAACTCATTTAGCTAATTCCTGAATATTCATGGGATTTGGCTCCCATTTTTTGAAGTGCATGCCTTTTACCAAGTCCTCAGTGAACTTGTCACTTCTTTCTTATCTGGCCTGATTAGCATGATGTCACAAATAATTTCATCACTGTGATGCTCTGTGGGGTGTCCAGATGGCCTAGGTCTCTTCAGACTTTATAATAACACAGGATAAGAGAAGGTAACAGTCTTTGAGTTTCTCAGTGGGCGGGTTCCCTGCTTACCAGTACATTCTTTATTGCTTTGGTAAATGGATGGTCTTTCAAGTCTTCACAAGGAAAAATACTCACGTGGTGGATTTTCAAGACTTATGTGATATGAAACTCCAGCAAATCCACTTTTCTGAGCCTTTTGAATCCTTCATCAACCTTCTCCCACAAAAATGCTGACATTTTTTTTCTATCAGGTCGAGACCATTGCTTTCTCAGACTCCTGAGGGAGTATACCCAAATCAACACCATATCTATATCCATTGATATGATACCCATATCAATAAACTCTCCAAAATCCAACTCCACATTCTGCAACACTTGATCCAGCACCTTCAGAATCTTGTTCCATTTGTACTGTCTCAACTCCTGCTTATATAGGGTTAATACATCTTGCAGATCTTTAAAAATATTGTTCATCCCTTCCTTTAATAATAACAGCCTTCACTGGTTGGTTATGTTGTGCATTAACTCTATTTATCCATCTAGTAGGCAAGAACTGTCCAACAAGGCAAAGGCTTCTCATAATCTTCAAGTAAGGGGATGGGGCTCAGGATAGCACTTCTGTAGAAAGTGGGTAAAATGGTACACTTCTGTCAGCATAGATAATTTGAGGGAATCTAAGGAATCAACATTTTTTTTTTTCCCAGATCAGCAACCCAATCCCACTTTCCAGGAGTCTATTCCTTCCCAAATAGGATCCTGATCATGGCTTGGCAAACCTATCAGGTCTGGGAAACACAGCCTGGAGGTCTTATGAGTTAAGTCCTGAGAATTGTGCTCATCCTTTTCAGCAATCCAGCTGTAGGAGATATTAATCTCTTTACATGCTAACAACAAGATCTTCTGGCTTTCATTCCTTGCTTTTAATTGCTGGCTAATTGGTCTTCAGCCTTTTATTATCTTTCTTCAAAGCATCTATCCCATCCAGGAATAGCATTGCTTTGTTTCTATTTCCCAGTGTTATTCAAATCCTAGATATCTTCCTCCTGCTAGTAAATTTCCTTCCCCAGCATTATCTCAGTTCTTCACTGGTCAAGGTTTTGAAATTGAACTGCAGTCTTGCAAGCAGGACCTATCCATGCTCTACATAACACCAGTAATAGATTCTCATTGTCAGTCTCCAACTGGTGCTTCAGCTCCAAAATCCGATTGTAAGACCCGCTTTCTCAGACCATTCCTGGACACAGATGTCACAGGTTTTGTTCTTGGGAGTCAGATTCTGAGATGGAGATTGGGGTGGAGGAAGTGCTTTAGGGAGTGCTTTTGGAATCAACTCCTAGGGGGAAGTTAGGCTCTGAGACAGGGAAAAGACCTGAGCCAGTCCACCAGGAAACTGTGATGGTCCTTTAAAATTTTTCTCCAATCGGGACAAGGATCTTTATATCTCACATCTACCAGTCGTTATTCCTGAATGTCCCCCATGAAGGGCCATGTGATCCAGACAAGACAGTTGCCATTCCTAAAGGGTGATCTCTGGGAGGGACTGAGCCATAACCTGCCAGTAACTCTCAGCCTCTGAGGGAATGATTGCACCAGAGCTTAATGAAAAGAATATAGACATGGGGGCTGGGTGGCTCAGTTGTTGGGTGTCTGCCTTTGGCTCAGGATATGACCCAGAGTCCTGTCAAGCTCCGCATCCAGCTCCTTGCTCAGCAGGAAACCAGCTTCTCCCTCTCCTACTCCCTCTGTTTGTGCTCCCTCTCTCACTGCGTCTCTCTCTCTCTGTCAAATAAATAAATAAAATCTTAAAAAAAAAAGAATATAGACACATCACAAAATCCAATATAAGAACAGAAACATCAATATATCAATAAAATAATGAGGATATGTTCAGCACTGGGACTAGGCCAATGAGGGCCTCCCCAACAAAATTTAAGGCAGCACCAAAAGTCAACAATCAAAATAAATACTTTACCTCAATATTTTATTACAAAAAGCAAAGCAAAAACAGATATAGACAAGATATCAACATTTTAAATGAAGACAAGATCAGTATTACTGTTTTTTTTTTTCTTTTGCCTTGGGCTCTAACATGGCTTGGCACAGCATGGATATACTTGATTGGTTTTGTTTTATTTGTTGAAAATAATTTCTTAAAATATAACTAATTCTCCAATACCCCTGGGGATGGTGCACATAATAATACAATCACAGCAAAAAATCACTGAAGGTCTTTTATACAAGGGATTGAGCTAGGGACTTCAGTAAAACACAGGCTCCAAGATTTCCAAGATCCTGTATTACAGAAGAGGTAGAGATACGTAAAAAGATTAACAATTTTATGCACAGAAATATTTGCATGATTCATGGTCCCTTTTATGTATTTTTTAAAATTTTACTCATTTTTTAAACAAAACAAGCAAAAAAACCCTGTTTACCCATTTCTCCTCCCCCTCACCCCTACTCCCTTTCTTGCAACCACCAATCTCTTTCCTATAGCTATAAAAACTTTTCTATAAAAAAGTTCTGTTCTATAAAAAAAGTTCTTTTCTATAAAAACTTGGTTTTGTTTTCTATTTCTGTTTCTTTTTTGATTCCACATGTAAGTAAGATCATATGGTACTTGTCTTTTTCTGACTTATTTCATTTAACATAATGCCCTAGAGGTCCATCCCTATTGTTGCAAATGACAAGATATAATATTTTTTATTGATGGAATAATATTCTATTATATATATTTATAGATATCTATATAGATATATGTAGTGATATATATCTATATCACCATTTACCCATTTTTTCATCAATGGACAGATTCTTTCCATATTTTGGCTTTTATAAATAATGCTGCAATGAACGTGGAGGTGCACGTATCTATTTCAGTTAGTGTTTTCGTTTTCTTTGGATAAATACCCACAAGTGGAATTGCTAGATAGTATAGTATTTCTATTTTTAATTTTTGAGGAACCTCTGTACTGTTTCCCATAGTGCCTGTACCATTTTGCCTTCCTACCAATAGTGCACAATGGTTCCCTTTTCTCCTCATCCTATCCTCATCAACATTTGTTATTTTGGGGTTCTTTGGGGGGAGGTGATTTTGGTACTAGTCATTCTGACAGGTATGAAGTGGTATCTCACTATGGTTTTGATTTGCATTTCCCTGATGACTGATGACGTTGAGTAGATTCTCATGTGTTTGTTTGCACTATTTCTATTTTTCACACCTCTTCAATTAATGCTGTCAGTGAGATATGTTCAATTATCTTTCAAAAGGAGGTTTAGCAAGATGAGCTGCAGCCTCTTTTGCTGCAGTTAATCTCCAGGATATAACTGATATTCGTGCTCTCTGGATCCCAGATTAGCTGATCCATTTCACATTCCACTTACCCTTGGCTTGTACTTCTGTTTGTCTAGATAATTTATCGATAACTTAGATATTTACTGAAGTAACCCCATTTACTGTTCAGTTTTCACATTGATATAACATTATAATACGCTTTTTGAATGTATTATACAGACAACACAAATTAAGAGATGCTTATGTGATTTATAATAGATAATTCAAGTATATGTTATATTTATTACAATATAATTAAATTATTTTTCATGTTTTAAAAATACGTATGAACAAAATTTAATATTTAAAGCATAGACATGGCACTAATGCCGAATATAGTGGGCCAGAAAAACAACCAGCAGTTTTCCTAAAAACAAAACAAAACAACAAAAAAACCCAGAAACTGGAAGAAAGTATGTCATAAATTTCATATTGAATGGCATTTGTAATTTTCTGAAATAGAGCAAAATAAAAAGTCCATCTGTTCCTTCTATTAAAAAAAATTAAGGTAATAAAGTGAACAATGTTAAGAGATATTCTCAGAAAATGCATGATGAATTTGGTAAGAAGTTTCTTCTCAAGTCATTAAAAAAATCAATCAAAATTAGTAAACTGATGTCAAAATTACACATCTGAAATAAATTTTTTAATGATTTTTAAAAGGACCTGAAATTGTAAGTTCTACTGATTATTAAATGGTATGGATGCTTGTGAGTGTGCACATACACACGCACACACACACGTTAGATGGAAAGGTTATTGCTTCAGTTACAAAATTTTGCTGCAAATCCATGAGAAACAGACTAGAAAAGATAGTTCACAAAAACAAGTTTCCTCAATCAAACCCCCAAGTAATTGTGGCTACCAGATCTTTCTACCAATATGAAAGATCGATTCAAATTTGAAAAATTGGAAATACTTTTCTTTAACTTTAGCTTTAGATGTTTCATTTGATATAAGACAGATGGCCCAATTAATATGTTAGATACATTTTGCCTCAAAGGGCTTCCAAATTTACCAAGAAATTTTAATTTAAGACCAAGGAAAATAAACTCAGAACACAGATATTTTTCAGTCTTTCACATCTGCCCAAGGAGAATTTCAAATTGATATTAAAAATTTTGTTTTTGTCACAATAAGTTGTGCTCCAGCTTTGTTAGGTCAAAAGTCTGAATGTATTAGATTTTAAAATAAGATACTACTTTCCCTAAAATAAGAGACTGTTAGTCCACTGAATGACAGATACTTAAACAATTTGTACACAGTTTTGTTAAGCAGACTATACAAAACATATCAAAGATGTAGTTGTTAAAATTTTCTCACTACCTTAATGTAATCATCGTCATTTTCTAGGACCTTTCTAAGAATTAAAGGATAATGAATTTAGTAATTTTATGCTGTATGTCACTAGTAACTGGTTGAGTCATGAAGTAATATTTCCAAGATGCACAATAGTAACTCCAAGCCAAGATTTTCTTGAAATAAAAGTTATTATCTTAGTTTGGGCTGCTATAACTCATTACAGGCAGGATTACATAAACAAAAACGTTTATGTCCTAAAATTCTGGAGGCTAGGAAGTGCAAGGTCAAACCAGCAGGATGGTGCCTGGGGGGAGCCTATTTCCTGGCTTGTAGACAGCTGACTCCTTGTATTTCTATCCTCATATGGCAGAAAGAGAGAAAGAGGTGTGGGGGAGAAAATGAGAGCTGCCTCTTTCATTGGACGTTAATTCCATGAGAGGCACACACTCTTATGATCTGACCTTACCCTAATTAATTCACCAAAGTCCTACCTCCAAATACCATCACATTGTGGATTAGAGTTTCAATGTCTGATTTTGGATGTATAAACATCCAGTCTATAGCTATAATATTTGACAGATATTCTGCAATCAAAGACAAAACTGGCCATGTGATTTATGTTTTTCTCACTGATATTACACTGCATATGAAGAAGTTAAATTTGAAGATCCAAGGGGGAAAAAAGCTTATTTGTGAACTACTTGGACAAGTAGGATCATTTTTGTTGAAATTAAAACTTTCATATTAACCTAAAAGCATTTTATGCATTTTTCTAACTTGAATCCAATGTCAGATTTTTTAAAAAGATTTTATTTATTTATTTGACAGAGAGAGATCACAGGTAGAGAAGCAGGCAGAAATTGGGGGAGGGAAGCAGGACCCTTGCTGAGCAGAGAGCTTGATGCAGAGCTCTATCCCAGGACCCTGATATCATGACCTGAGCCAAAGGCAGAGGCTTAACCCACTGAGCCACCCAGGTGTCCCAATGTGCAGATTTTAACTATATAAATTAACTTCAAAAATTCCAAAAAACTGAAAAAAAAAAACAACCCTGAAAATTCTTTGTTGATAAGTTTGGAGTTGCTTTTCAATTTGTATATCATATCTCCTTGAATTTTATGTTATAATGATACCCTGACACAAAAAATAGTAAATTTAACACAGACAAATGTAGTTGCTAAATTGATCAACTTTCACTTCAAAGTCAAATCAGAAGATGAATTAGTGTTGTTAATGTGGATGCAAACACTGAATGATTTTTTTTTTTTGCTTGATTTAGTTATTGGAAACTTTTAAAATATGTTTGAAATAATTCAGGTATGTTAATCTACTTTTTTCAACTATAAATTAGACCAAGCAAGAATCATCTATGGATGTTAAACCTAAGATGAAATTTTTATGAGGACCAGGATATTTGCATTACCTTAAAGTGATTCCACACCAAATGTTTATTGCTTGCAAAGGATAAAAAAATAATTGCACAGTGCAGGCGTGCCTGGGTGGCTCAATTGTTTGAGCATCTTCCTTCAGCTTAGGTCATCATCTGAGGGTCCTGGGATGGAGCCATGTTTTGGGCTTCCTGCTTAGCAAGGAGTCTACTTCTTCCTCTTGGATCTTCCCTTCCCCTCTGTTCTCTCTCTCTCTCTCTCAAAATTTGAACAACCAAAAGTCCTTCCGATTATAATGCTGCCAACGCCATTAACTTTATTGGAATCTTCTGCACAAGCGGTATTATATAATAGGATTCCATATGGCTCTCATATCATTAAAAAATTATTATACAGTGCAAATATCGGACAATACTATGACCGAGTGATCAAAATTTATACTCTCAGCAAGAAAATATGGCAACCATGTGCCTCAGGCTGTGATACCTGGAGGAAAATACAGCTTCACCTATCCAGCGTCTGGCACAGAAGTCATATCCTAATTGAATTTTGAATGAACATAAGGGAAACACGAAATGAGCAAAAGTTTATTAATAAAGAGAGATATGACTATATTATTTCAAAATGTTGTTTTAAAAATGGTCTGTGGAAATGTTGCAGATCAAAAGAAACTAAAAAACAAAACAAAACAAAACAAAAAAAACATGACAACTGGGGCCCCTGGGTGGTACACTCCATTGAGGATCCAGCTCGTGATTTCCGCTCAGGTCATGATCTCAGTGTCATGAGAGCAGGACTCAGTTCAGCTTCCATGCTCAGTGCAAAGTCTACTTAAGACTCTGTCTCCCTTGGGGTGCCTGGGTGGCTCAGTGGGTTAAAGCTTCTGCCTTCTGCTCAGGTTATGATCAGGTCCTGGGATCCAGCCCCACATTGGCCTCTCTGCTCAGCAGGGAGCCTGCTTCCTCCTCTCTCTCTCTGCCTGCCTCTCTGCCTACTTGTGATCTCTGCCTGTCAAATAAATAAATAAAATCTTAAAAAAAAAAAAAGACTCTTCCTCCCTCTGCCCCTAATGCCATCCCCAAAATAAATAAATACATTTTTTTTTTAAAGTGACAGCTACATGTGACTATAGACTGCATTCTTGTTTGGGGGGCAAATAACATTCTAAAGGGTATATTGGGTCACCTGGTGGACTAGAACACAAATTGTGTTAGATGAAAATATGATATAATGTGAAATTTACTGAAGCTGATAACTATATTGTGGTCATGTTAAAAACCGTAGTCATAATTGGTCATAGTATAATTACTCTTGTCATCATGACCGTTTGTTGAATACATGCTCTGTTAAAAACTTTATGTATGTTGTTTCCTTCAATCCATACAAAACCCAGAGAGAGAGAGAGAATCCAGGGAAGCTTTGTCCTTGTAAAAGTTTTCCAATGTGGACATCTCTGGGATTACAGCCAGCTGATTATCGAATCCAGACAAATGAAAACATCTCTGTTGTGAAATGTAGTTTAATTCTGCTTGAAAACAAATTCTGTCCTCAAAGCTGAGCACATCAGGATGGACTTAGAGCAATTAAGGCAAGATGCTCAGAAGAGAGTACTTGCTCTCCTATAAAGTGGGGAGTTGGGAGAGGGTTCAGAAAACATTATCTGAGGATGTCTTTGCTTGAAGCATGAGGAAAAAGACAATACAAGGTGGTCATGATCAAAAGTACAACATTAACCATTAGATGTGTGAGGTTTAATCAGATTTGTTGTATATTCCCTTGGGTAAGTCACCTGACTCTCAGAGATGACTCTCTTACAATTGGAAGCATAGGAAAGTTTCATCAAATCTGTGGTTCTTAACACTGGCTACAGATTAGAATCACCAGGGAAGCTTGCTAAAGTAAAATGGCACCTGGGCCTAAGGTATGGCAGACCAATTAAATCAGTCTCTGGTGGGCGGAGTCTGGAGATACATACATATCTCCAGGTGATTTTTGTTTTTCTTGAGGTATGACTTACATATAATACAGTGAACTAATCTTAAGTGTACAGTTCAATGTATTTTTACCATTCATGCACCTATGTAATTACCTCCTGCATCAAAAATAGAGTAAAACAATTCTACCACTAAAGAAGACTCCTACAGTTTTCCTCCCAATCAATACCACGCCCAACACACACCCCAAAAGTAACTACCATGCTGATTTCCAACACCATAGATCAGTTTTGCTGGTTTTTGAACTAAATATAACTGTAATCAAGCAGTATGTCTTATTCTGAGTTTTGTTTCTTTCACTTAGTATTAAACATGTACAATTTCTCCATACTTTTTGTGCAACTCGTTCATTTATTATTGTTTCACAGTATTTCACATTATCTGAATACATCACAAGTTTTAGTCCATGTTATAGTTGATGGATACTTGAGTTGTTTCCAAAGTCTTGCATATTATAAATGGTACTATTATGAAAGTATGAATACAAATCATTTGGAAAATAAACACACTGTCCCAATATAGATCCAATGTATTTTTCAAAGTAGTTGAGCCAGTTTAACTCCCACCAGTAATATATGAGTTACTGAACAGCTGGCTGTTCCCCATCCTTATCAATATTTGCTACTGTCAGTCATTATGATCTTAGGCCTTCTAGTGAGTGTATAGTGTGTGGTATTGCTTCACAGTTTGTTTCTATTTTTGTAGTCTGTTTGTTTATTTTAATCTTGCTCATGACAAGAAGAGAGCATGTTTGTCTATACTTACAAGCCATATGAATATTCTATTTGTGAAGTACCTTCTTGAGTTTTCTCAATTTTTAATATAATAGTCATCTTCTTGTGGATTTGCAGAAGTTCTTCATTTATTCTAGATGCATGACAGGTTTTAGATAAATGTGTTGCAAATATCTTAACAGGGTATTTTGATTAATAGAAGTTCTTAGTTTGAATGACTTCTAACAGTTTGAGCTCTCCAGAGAGCAAGGTCTGAGACAATGAGAAAGAGGAGAGAAAAGGAGATGTCTGTTCATGATGTATGTCCAACAGTCTTGGCTCTGTTCATGATGTATGTCTAACAGTCAGGAGCTCTGGAGCATATGTAATTTCTTAAAGTTGTCCTGCATTGGCCAAAATGACAGAAATTTTGTACCTCTGTCTGGATCATGTCACTGATCTGACCCTGGGAGAGCATGACTTTGGGCAAGGTAGTCCTCTGTCCCTGAGGCAATCCCTAAAGTGGATTGTTAGCTGAACACTGTCCATAGACATCCTTCCCTACAGCTGGAACAAGTCCATCCTTGGAGGGGGTCTAAGTGTCGCATCTTTATTTCTACCCCAATGACAGAATCATACAATTCTCATTTCACATTTAATGCTTTTTGTGTTATGTTTAAGAAATTTTTGCTTCCTTCAACATTATGAAGGTTTTCCCTGCATTTTCTTTTTGAAATTTTTAAATTTTTCTTTCCCATGGCTTTATCTATAATTTTTGTGTATGTTATGAAGCAAGAGTCAAAGTTGCTTTTTTCTTATATGGATATATACTGAAATCAGCTTGATTTATATAAAAGACCATTGTCTGTGCACTGCATTTCAGTGGTACCTGTTGTATTTTATTGTGCAATTGGAGTTTTGAATTAAGCTAGAGTTGAATGTAAGCTCTCTCAGGTCTGAGATTCCAGGTTCAACGTAATAGGTAGTAGAGTGTAAATAAAAGACTATAACACCATTGGTTAACATGAAAGTTGTCAATGATTATGGTATATAACAAGTAGCAGTTATGGTGACCTAATAAGTTTGGTAAAATATTTGTGAGATTGAACCAAACCTGATGAAGTAGTATTTGAATTCAGATAAAATTGAAATGGCAGTGGAAGCTTTATTGGCCATGTGCAAGCTACAAAACACAGTGGAACACTTATAAAAGGTATAAAAGGTATGGATACTGGTGGTCTTTTCAGTCTATTCAGAGACAATTAGACACACAATGGAAACCCAATACATTTTTCCTATGGGCATAAGACAAGTTTCCTTGAATAGGTAGTATTTGAATTAAATGTTTTAATAAAGACTGGAGAGTAAAGAATATGTTCATGGGGAACTCAAGATTGAAAGTGGAAGAAATGTGAGACAGGAGAAACTTCATAAACAAAGCTTTGCTTCCACCCAGCAACATGAAACTCCCCATGTCATTACATTTGTTTTCAAGTCTTCTCATTCTTTAAGAGCTAAGGGTTATCTCATCTAGGAAATACATTTCTTGCTCATCTGACGCTCAACCCATCACTTCTTTCCACCATCATATTTACCATGGCAAATTATCAAGTAGACTTTGAGCTCATCAAAGGCAAGGACCCTGAATTATAAATTCCTTCATTGTCTTATTCCTAGGACCTAGTCCCATGGCCTGGATCACAACAGGCTATCAACAAATTTTTATTAACCTGAGCTTTAGTTGACAAAAGATAAATCAAACGGTGTCATTTCCCAACTCCAAATCCTGAAATAGAGCTCAACACATAGTATTCCTCTATTTAAGAAAAGTGAATTCTCCTCCCAGTGTTCTCATTTTAATGTTATGACGGTAATCATTTTACAGTATATAAGTATATCAAATCAATACATTCTATACTTTAAACTTACACAATGATATGTCAGTTATAGCTCAGTAAAGCTGGGAAAAATAAACTAATTTAATTTTTTTTTATTTTAAAACACCCACCCCCAAAGAAAAGAAAACTGAAAGTGTATATGAAATGATGACTTTTTCCACTTAATTTATTTACCATGTTTGTTAATTAGAGCAGTGAGAGAAAAATCAAGTTTTATTGGTACCAAATCAGAGGAGTAAAGGGGATTATCTTAAACTGCCAAATCCTTACTGTTACTATTTGTCTTTAAGAATAAAACTAATAACCTCATAGATGAAGTGGGGCAGACTCCTAGAAAGTTGTATAACTGACTTAATTTCTGGAAATTTACTTTTCACAAAAATGATGTCTTTCTCACAAAATCATTCCTGGTTTGAGGAATGGGTTAGCTGTGGCTATGCATCTTAACTTTCCATGTTTCCAATGCATAAGTAAGGTGGGTGTTTTTTAAACAACACATTGACATTTATGCCATATACTCAGAAGCTTTGTTTCTTTAAAAAAGAGAAAATATACTTGTAACCTAGAGAAAGTAGTAAGTCTACCATTCCTTGTCAGCAAATCAATAAAGAAAGAACATTAACAAAAATGGTAGCTTTGGGAAGACATTTCCAATTGTTCTTTTCATTTCCCCCTTATTATTTCTAATTATAACATTTTCCCATAGTTCCAAGTATAAAGGCTCCTAAAATTAAAGGCATAACATGATGTAGAAAAGATATTGCATTTGCATGAGTTTTATGAAGCTCATATCAATCTTTTGTTTCATAAACTTCAGCGGGGCTATTACCCTAAACAGAGGCTTGGTGCATTAAAAGTGGTATTGACAGAATAAGAGAATTCCCAAGGATACAAAGAGGGGGTAGGGAAAGAAAGGCTTCCGTCCTACGCCCAGAGAATGGAATTCGGGAAAGGTCACACAGTGGCCAGACTGGAGATAAATTGGAGCTTAACTAGCTCAATAAATGACTCAGGGGTACAGTTTTCATTCTTGTTTGTTTCCCAGTGAGAGGAGAAAGAACAAAGGATTCATTGAGCCTCAGGACTGAAGCTGAGGGTGGTGCACTTGAAATTATCCAGAGGCAAAGTCGGGAACCTGGAGAGGTTTTTTGACCCATCTTCTAAGGGTCACGTGACCTTGAACAACTCATTCAACCCACTCGACCTCAGAGTTTTTTGGTCGGATTTTGGTCAGTTCCTCTCCCCCACCCCACCCCCAATATGTGAAATGACAGCACTGAATAAATTTCTAAAAGGCATTTCTGACTTAACATGTTTGTGGACCTATAATTGCAATCCATAATATTTGTGAAATACTTGACCATACCACTTGACTACTCACAACTGAGAAGAATTAAAAGTAGATATTTTTCTCCCAGTTTTCAAACTGAGTAAACTGAAGCTATCCTTGGCAAAATGACTCACACCTGGCTACAAGTTGATAAATCTAGTTCTAGACTTCATGGCTTCTAATCATGTGGCTTTTTTGTACTCCCCCACATCACTATTCAACAAAGAAAACAAAACACAAATTCTGTCTTAATTGAGCACTCAGATAAAACTGGGAAATAGTTCATTTAGTCTCTTGGTGATATCCAAGCACAAGGAAAGCAGGGAAATAAACTCCTTAGTGAAATGGCTTCATGCTGAACTAAAACTCTAATTTTATCTAAGAAGGGGAAATTGGATAATTAGGATATGACCCCCAAAATCAGTGGAGAATGTATAATTAGGGTAAAAAAAAAATCAGTCACAGAGACCATCAAATGCTTCTAAGGAACTAGTGATATAATTAAATTGTAGACGAAGGGGATATATATTATGTATATTTATAGAATCACCAAAAATATTTCAAAATACATAATATGACTAATTAAACTTTACTTTTTACAAGAGAAGCCAAAGCTAGAAATAGTATATATAAAAAGTAAATGTTGCTAAGTAAAATATACAATTTAAGCAATAAATGCTTTGAGTAATCAGGAATCAGTGAAGTTTGTATAAAGAAAGCTTTGGTTGAAGTCTTCAAGGAGGTGGGATTAGAACATGATGGGTAGGATTGGACTGGTAGATCAGAATGGTGAGAGCTCTTTAAGTAAAAAAGAGGCTTAATTTTTCTTTAATAAAAGGACAACCTTAAAAGTAGCTGGGAAGTAGATTTCAAATATAATTTTGAATTAGTCATAAAAAAGAGTAATTAGTTATAATATGCAGATGACAAATAGATGTATGACCATCAGGGGTTCTTCAACACAAAGGATTCTTTCTGGGCATTGGAGTAAATATGTACTATGTATAAGGCACTATGCTATATACTTCATACTGAATTTAGTTTTCACAGTTTTGTTCTGTTGAGCATAATACCAGCCCTACTGTGTGAATAAGGATGTACTAGTAGGTAAGTGTGAAAATAATTTTATTAGAGCACTCACTCCTCAGTGATTTGATCCCTGGGCCACCAACCCTCTTGTCAAGCAGAAGATACTAGGAAGTTCTGGTGAGAAATGGTAACTGTTACCTTATTCCCTGTGTCAAGTGATTACCAAACACAAGCTCACATCTCCTTCTGAAATGCAGATTACATGGAGGTTCTGCCACATTCAGCACATTGCCTTCCAGGTCATTACGGTGGTTCCCACCAGAGAGGAAACAACAGAGTAGACATGAGAGTTCATTATAAGGGCCATTTCTGGAAATGGTTTGATCACTTTGCTTACACTCCATGACTAAAACTCAGTCCAGGGCTACACCTAATGACCAAGTGTGGGTCACACTCACACTCTTCTTCACTATGGGCTCTTACCTCCTGTCAAGATGGAGGGAGACACTAAACACTGAAGAATTTCCTGAGAAATATGTTTTTCACGGCCCCAAGCTTGGATGCAAATTCCCACTCTGACAGAACTGATAATTCTGCTCTGCTTCAGGAGGTTCATTCAGAAGTGAGATGTTGGGAAGAGCCCTGGGAAACTGGTAGGTTTCCTCTCCTTTACAGCTTCCTCAAGGAAATCAGAAGTGCTTGTTTTGACAGCAGTACAAGTGATTAAAAAAAAGGAATTTATGTTACATGACTTGGAATAAATTCTCCATTGCCCACAGAATTGCTTGCTTGCTTGATTTTTGAGGCCAGAGTAACATTATAATTTTTTAATTATTAATATATTAATTAAAACTGATACTGATTAAATTAATTAAACTGATTTGTTACTGTTTTAGTGTCTGAGTTAGTGTACTATTTTAGTTATCTCTATCACAGACTTAATGGTTAAACAAACAAACAAAAATATGTATAATTCTGGTGGTCAGAAGTCTATAAAGGGTCTCAATGAATGGAAATCAAGGTTCTGGCAAGACTGTATTCCTTTGAGTGGCTCTGAAGAATCCTTTCTCTTGCCTTTTCTAGCTTCTAGAGATTGCCTCCATTCATTAGCTTGTCACGTCTTCCTCCAGTTTCAAGCAAGCAGCAGAGCATCTTCTAACTTCTCTCTCGAATCATGATCCCCACATCCACCTCAACCATCCGCCTCAAGATTCGTAATCACATCTGCAAAATCTCCTTTACCATGCAAGGTAACATAATCACAGCTCTAGGGATTCAGATGTGGATATCTTTTCCATTATTCTGTTGACCATAGGTATCAAAATAAATGTGTAGCCTAGCTGAAGATTTGTAATTAGATTTTTTTTATAGCATTTCCTCCTAGAATAGAAAGAACTGTAAATCACAACTCAGGACACCCATTCTTGGTGTCACCAGGAGAACATTGGGTTTGGTCCTAATACGTAAGAAGTGAAAATAACATTGAGATATATTTTCAAAGCTCTCAGATAAAGACAAAAAAGATTTTTTTTTTTATTTTGAGCTGTAAAACATTATTCAGTTGACTACTAAAACACATTTAATCGTGGTACATTTATAAAGCCAGGAAATATTTACAACCCAATGCCTAAGGCAGATGTCATATACTATATTCCTTCC
Source organism: Mustela nigripes (assembly GCF_022355385.1). Classification (NCBI taxonomy): domain Eukaryota; kingdom Metazoa; phylum Chordata; class Mammalia; order Carnivora; family Mustelidae; genus Mustela; species Mustela nigripes. The sequence goes on along the minus strand of NC_081560.1, from coordinate 170,272,548 downwards.
ACAGTTGAGCAAATCATGGATACAAACACTCAGATTTGTGCTTTCAAGCATGTTAGTGAAAACAAACCTTTCTTTAAAAGTTGTTTTTTTATTTGGGAATTTTTTTCATTCTGAAATAAACCATTTTCTAGATACTTCTAAAATGATATAAAGAAGTCCCACTTGTAAAATTCTTTTTCAGATAGCATTCAGTCTTTTGGCTCTATTATTTCCATACAGATAAGAAAAGCTAACCATTCTTTACCAGATATAGTATGATTATGCCATGCCATGACACATAATTTACATAGATCCATGTAGCTGTACTTTTGAATGTGTATATTTATAGCTTTATCTATCTATAAATAGAGAGACATAATTATTTTCCTTAAGCTGATTTTTCTAGAGCTCTAAAAAACTCTTCACTGCTGTTTTGGTACTCTTAGTTCTAGCTACATAGATGCATGTATAGTCCCTTTAAAGCCCTAAGTTTATGACAGTTGGCACACACACACACACAGTTATATAGGAAACTTTCCTTTGTAGAATATTGAAATTGTTTTACCAACTTTTGTCTTGTATGTATTTAACTTTGTATTATAACGATTCTACCTTACAGCCTATAACCACATTCTTTCTTTACTCTTCATTTTAAGCAGTTGTCACAAATATAGTTACATGGCATTTGGTCAATCTTTTTTTTTTTTTTTTAAAGATTTTATTTATTTATTTGACAGGGAGAAATCACAAGCAGATGGAGAGGCAGGCAGAGAGATAGAAAGAGGGAAGCAGACTCCCTGCTGAGCAGAGAGCCCGATGCGGGACTCGATCCCAGGACCCTGAGATCATGACCTGAGCTGAAGGCAGCGGCCCAACCCACTGAGCCACCCAGGCGCCCCCATGTGGTCAATCTTTATAAAATAAATAGAACATTACTTATGAAAGCAAGTATTATGTACTAAGTGTTGTACCAGGTTCTGGGATACAAGATAAAGAAAAATGACATTTCCCTTCCCTCGTGGACCTTAGAGGAGTCTAGTAGGAAATACAGATATTAGTCAAAATATCACAGAAATGGAGAGTGATAAAAAGAGATGTGATGATATGATGGTTTATGAAAGTTCATCAGGAAGTTCAGGGAGAGCTCCCCTGAGAAAATATATTTAACTTGAGACCTGAACAATAAATGGGTGTGACCAAGTAAAGAAGAGAGGATCTAAGCATTCCAAGCATGGAGAACCACATGTGCAAATGCCCTTGTGGGAAGACAGCAGCTGTTGGAGGAAGGGTTGTGAAATTGAAACAAAGAAATGTGGGGTCAACGGGATGAGGGCTAAGTCCATAGCAGAAGGGTGACATCAGATGATGCAGCCCCAAAGTGTACTACAGGGCCTTTATTCTAAGAGCTATAAGAAGCTATGGAAAAATTCTAAGCAGAAGGGCAACATGGTCAGTTGGGATTTCCAAACCAGTATTTGGGAATTTAAAACTAATATGGAAATTTTTAAAGACCATCATACAAAGTAAAGGAGCAGTAAAACGTCACAATCAGAAGAGGGAAATATTAAGTAAAAGATCATAATAATATTCATAGAGCCTCATTTATTCCCCCTCTTAACTATTTGCCAGTCATTTTGTTAAACTGTCATGTCTGATCCTAAAAGTAAAGTCCATTTCAAATCAATCCAAGTGTATTCTTGGCAGCCTAACCTCTTACTGGCCTTTTGTCCTGCATAAGTATTATCGTTTTAGTGAAAATAACAAAGAAAAAATAATGTAGAGAAGGTCAGGATTATGTGAAAGTTATATGAAAGTATGGTGTTTATGTCACTGGTCATTAGTTGTTTCATTCAGGATGACCTGGAGACTAGAGCTCAGAGGCAATCTGGTGGGCAGAGTCCCATGGCCTTGTAGGCTAGCCAGTTTCACATTGTTGTTAAGTTCCAGACTCCTTACTGTGATGACCATTTTGTGAATGTGGGTCTTTGTTATAGAGGACCAGTTGGCAGAGTGCCACTGTCCCTGCAGAATCTCAGATCATATGACTTATTGAGCATAGGTCAATGACATTGTTCTTATAAAGAATGAACAGTATATTTGCTTACCATCTAGGATATGATACCCAGGACAGTTCTGAACTTCTAGTTCATGCTACAGACCTATCTAATATGTTATATAGCTTAATAAATAAGGATATTACCCAATCCTGATTTTAATCACCTTTGGGTCCATTAGATTGATGTTGGTATTATAATTTAACTGTGAGTACTCCTTATATGCCAAAGACATTCTAATTAAGTATTTGAGTCTATTATTCCTAATTTCTATTCTCCCAACTAACATGCCATCTCTTGACACAGACTCTAATTATTTACTAGCTCTACCATGTCTGTGTACCCAAACACAGCTCATTGGCTTTTTTCTTGTCCTTTTCTCCAGTTGAAATCCCTCCCAAACTTCAGGGTCATACTACCAACAACTATTGAGTTTTTGCCGAATACTGCTTTTTAGTGGTTCCAATAGCTTTCTCCCCTGAGTCCTCAAATTGTTCTGCCTCCTAAGTGAAACATGTCATACAATGCCTGCTTTAAGACACTTTAGATGCTAAGTTAGGCAGAGATTCCTCCCCATTCAGAAGTACTTAGAGCAGCATGTTGTAGATGTTTAATTATAGAGTTTGGCTTTAACAGAGTTAAAGAAGAGTCTCTGAGACCCCTCACTTGAGACAGTCTCTTTCCACATTGCCTTGACTCTACAGAAGAACTTGCTTCTTATGTTAAAGCTGGGCCAGGTCTCCTTGCTTCCAAGCTAATAATAAACATAAATCCAGGATTCTTAACTGAGAGAAGCTTTTCTGCTTGAAACGATTTCAATCCTAAGTGTTAAAAGGTGTGAAAATAGCCAAAAATAACAATGAATGTCAATTACTATATATAAGGGGCTTCTCTTCTCTTTCTTTTTTTTTTTTAGCAGTTAGTTTTGTGTTCTTCTCATAGAACCACACTGTGAGAGGAGCAAGGCTGGCTTTGTTGGTTAGTTGGTTATTGGCTGTTTGTTTCATGATCTGCAGAAGGAAATCTTCGACACTCTAGTATAATAGTTCTAAAGAGCATAAATAGAAGTTATGATATGGATTTTAAAAGTCCATAGTGTAGAGAAAAAATAACCTATTAAGAAGGAAGTAATGAACATCTGTTTCCTATACCAGGTCCTGTGCCTCATTAAAAAAAAGTGAATATTCCCATAGCATTTACTATATGAAGAACAATGTTCTAAGTACTCTCTTTGATTTTCCAACAACATCATGAGTATGGTTCTGTCATTATTGTCATTAGTCCCATGTTACAGACTGAACTGACTTACAGAGAGGTTAGGCATCTACTTTACAGTAGATGTCTACCATAAGTCACGCAGCTAATTGTGGAGCTGAGCTATGAGATCGAATAGATCTAAGGATTCTTCTACAGTTATGTGGTAAAGCATAAGAATTTCCAAACTAAAGGAGATAAAAGCACTTCAGATACATTAGAACTATTGTTCCAAGGCATAAAATAGAGAATGTAATAAAATTGGGTTGAAGACAGATTAGTGCGATTTAAGCTGGGGAGTTGGGAAAACCCTTTAAATGATGACAATGACATAGACTTGAATTTGGCTTTGAACATAAAAAAAAAAAAAAATTTAGGCCCTCAACCTTAACACCATCTTCTCAGAAACCTCTGTGCCGTGAGAACCAAGTGGAATAAGAAATGAATGCACAAGCTGATATGAAAAAGAAGGAAGATGAAGCAGAGGTCCAGGGAACGTGCTAGCTTGTGCATCCATGGAAGCCACAGGAGCAGAAATAAGGAAAGTCAGAGGCCAGGGGTGATGGTATGAATTACTGGACTACATGACTACCTTCTATAACTTGAATCAATGGATCTAGAATATCCATTGCTATCTGATCACAGTGACCATCTGTGAGAGACCTACCTTGCTTTCATATTAAAACAGACTATTTGGGTCCTTTGCCTTGGACCTCTAACTTTGGGGGCTAGTCTGTCATTATTGCCATAACTCCCATTTTATAGACTGAAGTCCCAAAAGTGGGACTTGGTACATTTGCAGCTAAATGTAACACGTGTACAATAAATTAGGTCTTCTGCTGTCTTAGCTGAAGGAAAAAAAAAATCTTTCAAAAAATAGAAAAAGAACACAAAAGAAAACAAAACAAAGCAAAATGAAGGATTTAGCTCCCCTCAGAAGGAAGGAAGAAGCCACTGCAGGTAGAAAAGGAAAGAAAGACACGGAGAATTAACAAAGGCAGGAACAGGACCAAGCTTAGTGTCTAGTGAACATAATTCTCCATCTGGAGACAAAGTGTATAGGACAGTTTCCAGGGGAGGCAGTGGAGGAAGGTTGGTTCAGGACTTAAATCAGGCCAGACCCTAAGCTTACTTGTTTTGTTTTGTTTTTCCATTTTAGTTTATTTTATTTCTTTCCAGTATTCCAGCATTCATTGTTTATGCACCACACCCTTTGCTCCATGCAATATGTGCCCTCCATAATACCCACCACCAGGCTCACCGCCCCCCGCCCCTCTCCCCTCCAAAACTCTCAATTTGTCCACAGTCTCTCATGGTTTGTCTCCCCCTCCAATTTCCCCCAACTCACTTCTCCGCTCCATGTCCCAGCGTCCTCCGTGTATTCCTTATTCTCCAAAAGTGAGCTTACTTGTTTTTTAATGTTCTCATTAAAAAAAAATATTTTCATTTCTATATAATTTCAAACTTAGAAAAGGTAAAATAATACTGCATAAAAAATATACCTTTAACCCAAATTCTCCAACTTACAGATGTATTGTCACATTTGCTCTGTGTATGTGCATATGTGTGTACACACACACCTTTCTCCTGAACCACTTAAGAGCAAACTGGAAGCATTGTGCTCCTTTATCTCAAATTCTGTGATGTATAATTTCCAAGTTTATTCTCTTACATTAATTACCACGGTGTAATTTTTTAAATCAGGAAATCTACATTAATACAATATTGTTAACTAATTTGCAGGCCATAATCAAATTATGTCAAATGGACAAGTCATGTCCTTCATAGATATTTTTTCATCAGGTTCAGGATCTAATGAAGGATTAAGCATTGTATACATGTCATATCTCTTTGGTTCTTTTTAATCTGAAAAAGATTTTCAGTCTTTTTTTTCTTGACCTTGACATTTTTGCAGAGCAAGTATTTGTTAGGTTGCCCCATAATTTGGGATTGTCTGGTGTTTTCTTACGATTAGGTTTAGATTATATAATTTTGGCAGAAAAGATTCTACATCTCTACCAGTACATCATATTAAGGGTTACAAAATATCAATTAGTTCCAATATTCATGGTGTTAATTTTGATCATGTGGAAATATGAATTCAGTCAGGAAACATGAAATACTAGATTGTTAAACAGGAGAGGTATAACGTAAAGAATTATTAGCTGTAGTAAAAGAGTACATATTAGACAAACTATAACTTCAAAAAAAATCTATATGGTATTTTGGGTAGAGGGAGAGGACCCATGAAAGTACATAGTTAGAAATTCAGACCTCTTTGGAGAAGGTCTGGTTCACCCCACAAGGTAGCAAAGAAGTTTCCTGGTTTAGCCAGGTTGGAGCTGGTTTGGACTTGCTGGGTAAACAATAAACCATTCTCTAGAGAGCTGGCAGATATAGGAGGCCTTCAAAGCATTCAGGCCATATGGGGGCTTACAGATCTGTGAGACCACTCAAGACAGGCCAGGCAGCTTGCAGGAAGTTCCTTTGGTAATTTGGCTTCCACTTCTAGAGAGCTGTAGAGCAATTGTCACAAGCTGAAGCTGCAGTATCACAGGAGGACTACATTCTGGCATTCTGGGCTCACGTCGGGGCACACTCTCCTAGATATCTGTGTGTGAGTGTGTATATAGCTAGGTATAGGTGTATGTATATATCTTTCATCATACTTATATTTCAAATTCCAATATAACACAATATGGTATATTGAAGGAGTTCCCTCTTCCATATTTGTAACTAGCTTCTCCAACAATGAGAATTCTTGCTCCCATTACATTCTGCATATTTACTCAATTGCTCAACCCTAGAATACATGGTAGTAAACATAACAGCAAACACACCATCAACAAAAATAAACATACTAGAGTTATCCATTTGTGGTTTTTTTTTTTCCCCCCTTTTTTTGGCAAAATGTTTACGCATATACAGTGAAATTCACAAACATTAAGTGTGAAATTCAAGAATTTTTTAAAGGCATACATGTTTATCACCACAGAAAATTCATTTGTGCCCCTTATCACTCAGTCATGCCTTCACCCAAGTAAAATATTTCTTTGAATATTGTTTGCCAGTTTTAGGATCCCATATGAATTAAATAATACCACATGTGTTTGCTTGTGTCTGGATTCTTTCTCTTAATATAATGCTGTAAGATTTATCATGTTGTTGTGTATAACAGTAATATACACTTTTTTATTGCTGAGTACCATTCCATTATTTAAATGCATGACAATTTGTTTATATAGTCTACTGTTTATGTATTTCTGGGTTGTTCTCAAGTTTCCAGTTGTTAATTTTATGAATAAGACCACTATAAATATTTTGGCACAGACCTTTGTGTAGACATTTCTTTTCATTTATCTCAGCCAAGTACCTAGGAGTATATTCATGTCTATCTTTATAAGAAGCCTTTCAAATATTTCTCCATTTTCAGTACTACCATCACTGGCTAAGCATGCCAGTTGTACCATGTCGGTGCCAGCATCTGGTGTTGTAAGACTTTGCTTTTGCCATCCTAGTAAATGTGACATCTTTGAGGATTGAGTTTACACTTTCTGGAAAAATCATGTCCAGTATTATTTCATGAGATTGTTTTTCTGTTGGAACATTGTTAAGAACTAAATGTTTGTATCCTCATGAAATTTTTATATTGAAGACCTAACACCCATGTGTCTATATACAGACAACCTAACAGCAAGGAAAGTGTTAATGTGTACTTGTCGAGGCTTACTTTGCTGATGTCCTTTGCCCAAGGCAAGCTACATGGCTGAGTTTGAGTAAATGTCGAAGGGGATGTAAATGAACCTCTTCATGAAAGATGTGGGTGTCTCAAAGGGTACCTGTGGGATTTTAGTTTAAAGAAGTGGCCAGTTAGGTGCCTAGGAGATTCAGTCCGTTAAGAGTCTGACTCTTTATTTTGGTTCAAGTCATGATCTCAGGGTGGTGAGATGGAGCCCTGTGTCTGGCTCTGTACTGGGTGTAGAGCCTGGTAAAGATTCCCTCTCTCCCTTGCCCTCTGCCCTTCAGCCTCCCCACTCCCACTCCTGCTCTCTTTCTCTTTCTCTCTTAAAAATATTAAAAATAAGAATTAAGAAGTGACCAAGTGATGATGTGGGGAGTCCAGTGTTGTTGAAAGACAAATGTAACATAACTTCTTTTTTCGCTAGAAATGAGAGAAAGCCCATCACCCAGGTCACAGAAGGAAAAACCAGTGTCAATCAGAGGCAGGAAAAAGAAAAGGAAATACATAGGTCACAGCCTTTATCGGGGTTTCTGTAAGAAAGACACGGCAGGGGCACCTGGGTGGGTCAGTGGGTTAAAGCCTCTGCCTTCGGCTCAGGTCATGATCCCAGGGTTCTGAGATCGAGCCCCGCATCAGGCTTTCTGCTCTGTTCCTCCTCTCTCTCTCTCTCTCTGCCTACTTGTGATCTCTGTCTGTCAAATAAAAATTAAAAAAAAAAAAAAGAAAGACACAGCAGAACAGGGTTCGATAATTTGAATAATTCGTGTGGGCTGTGGTGCATAGAAGCTGTCCCTAATTGTCTGGTATCTGTCCCTGAGTTGATTTAGGCCTGGAGAAATAACGACTTAGTGTGTGGAAGTTAGATAAAAGAGATGCTTGAGGGTACAGACTCAGGATCAGTTGGTTTGCGTTTGAAAGGCAGATCACCCACAATCTGTTTACTATCTCAAAGAAGTAGTTAGCCCTGGGAGGGACAATCTCTCTTCAGCCAGCAAGGGTCCCCCAAAGTGTCAAAACATTGTAAGATAAATTAAATTAAGAATATGATTAATACACTGAAAATATTTTGTGCCCACTATTAATCCACTTTTAGTTGAAGAACCCTTGTTGATGCCTGCATCAGTGTTCTGTGTGGCCCAGGTCAGAAAAGTGTTAGGTTAGGCTCCTTCTCTACAAATAACAATAGTGACAGTTAACGTTTATTGAGAGAATCCTATGCGCCAGCATGACACACATAGCACATCATGACTTAAAGGAATGATCACTATTAATTCTCACATACAACTTATAATACAGGCACTATTATAAGCTCTACTTTCCAAATAAGTAAACCAGAGTTATAAAAATAGAATTTTTTTCTTTTGAATCTCAAATTCTTTTCTTTCTTTTTTCCTTTTCTTTAAAGCTGAGTTAACCATCTCTTTAGTTCAAAACATGTTATAATGGTTGACCTGTGCAATAAAAACAAGTTTTTCAATGAGGGGACTTGGCTGGCATTGGGCCAGGGTAGGGCTTCTTCTAACATCTTTTTATCGATGTCTTAACAGTTATCCTAACAAAATATAACCTTTAAAAAATATTGACTAGAGATCATTTTTAGAGAATTTGTACAGAATTTCTGACCTTTATGTGACTCTATAGCTCATACATTTAACCACCAAGCTCAATTGTCCTAAGTAATAAGCTGTGGAGAACATTTCTTATCATTGCTCACTCTGTGTATTTTCTCCTGTATCAGAGAAGGTACACATTTCTGTAGTTTAAGTAATTCCAATTTAACTTCGAACTTAACTCCCTTTGCTCTTCTTTATTGTGCTAAATCAGTCAAAGCTTCTCAGTCATAGACACACTTCCAGGAAATTGAATGGAAAAAAATAAGTGTGTGTGAAAAGTGCATAATATGATTCTTCTAGGCTGCTTAGTTATCTGTCTCCCTTTGGATTCCTCTGTAACCCTTCCCTCATTTTGTTTTCTGTTTTGTTGTTTCTTTTTTTGGAAAGTAACATTTCTACACTTTATGAAACCATTTATTTCCTTTACTTCTCTAAGTGCCAATCTAAGGGCCATTTCTGAGTATCTGAGACTTTTTTCCTTTGGCTGATTTCATACTTTTCTTTTTAAAATGGTAACTTCCTGAAGCAGGTGGTCTCTGCTGTCATAATTACATTCCCCGAATTTTCTGGGTGCAGTTCTAAGAATTACTGCCAGAACCTTTAGTAGTAGAGACAAGAGAAGTGAACACCATTGCCTCTTCATCATGGAGGCTCAGGTCTGCAAGAAAGAGCTCAGGAAATGGTCTACCTCTGCTGCTTTCGTGGCTTTCAGTAATATATAATAATGCTGGCTTTCAGATAGCATCATCTTCTTCACATTAAAACCAAGAAAGAGGATCTTGAAGGAAAAAAGGAAAAGTTGAAAGCTAAGAAACCAGGTATATCTTCATATTTTAGGGATTATAGCACTGAGAGCACTAAACAAACAATAACACTAGCAATATTACACCACACAGATACACCAAAATCCCTCCTGGAATTGATTTAAAAATTTTTTTAAATAACAACCACCATCATCAACCCACAAAAACTGAAACATATTAAGAATTGGATAAAAATTAAGACCTTCTGAGAGGTTTCTTAGACATAAAAACAAATGCATTCATGATTACATTTTATTTTTCTGGCCTAAAACCTATAAAGGGACAATTCAGATGATCAAAATATTATTGTTTATTGGCTGAAAGAATTTGAAGTCACAGAGGCAAGAGAGAAAGGAGACCCAGTTGTGTCAAAATTCTGGAGAACAAATGCTAAGATTTTTAAATTTAGGAATGGTTTAAAGGGACTTTATAGCAAAATATGGGATCAAATAAAAATGTAAATGAGCTAGCTGAGCCATTGTGGGATTATGAAATTTTATATATCTATGCATACATATATATACAATATTAAAGATGTTAGATGAATTTTGTACATGTAATATCATTATTAATTTTTTTCTTTTAACACTGTGAGTAGTGAGTCATCTCTTATTCTTTAGAAATAATTTTCCTACTATGGGTTCTGAATTACAAAGTTCCATTCACAAACATATTTTCATTTAAATATCAGTCAAGTTCCAGTAAGGAGGCAGAAGCAAGAACTTCCATTTTAACAGGAAGAATTGGTGTAATAAATTGTTAACCAGATTATTAGAGAACTGAATAAAACAAAAAAAGGAATTTGACCTATGGCAGAGGCAGTAACTGAGGAAAGAGCTAACACGGGAAGAGGGGGAGGAGAAAGGGAGGAAGTTGGGATTATTAAAGGTATAGTTTTGGGGAAGTGGCTAGAAGGAGCTGGAATTCAGGGCTTTGGGGAGCATGTACTACTGCTTGATTACCACACATACCTCAAAAGCTCAGAGCACGTTCTTGCAGAGCTGGGACCAAGACCACTGATTCATGGTTCTTCTAGACCTAGTAGCTGAGAAGTCATAGCTTCTAGCTTCTAGCTCTGAACTAGTCATCACTAAGAAGCTTGGAAGTCAACCCCATGGTGCTGCAACTCACACTACTAAAGAAAAGGTGTTGGACAGATGACGTGTTTCATGGATTTCTCAGTGAAATGGAGTGGAGTGGAGTACAAAAATATGCATAAATTACCATTAAGTTGCATAAACTCCTGCTAAGCATGATGCCTTCCATGTAATAGTTATCAGCGCATGATGAAGTGAGTTGCCTTTCACCTGAGAATGCATAGCTCAGCATACTTCTCTGGGCCTTCAGATATTTCACAAAGATCGTGTGAGCCTCCATGAAGTTCATCTCACCATTTGGATTGCATGCATTTTTCCAAAGCCATGGAAGTAATTGCTACTATTTGTTCTTCTGGTCTGACTGGCACAATTTCATCAGTGTAGTGGACATTGTTAAGATGTTCAAGATTTCGGCAGACTATAATATAAGGGATAGGTAGGAGGAGATTCGATGTTGCCATGAGGCAACTTTGTGAAGATTAGTTGTGGGATAAAATAGAACTGCTTCAAAGGGATGGATCTTAGAAACTGGTATACAGGGAAAAAAACACTTGCTAGTTGCATTCTAGGTACAGGAAATGTGTTCCTTTGTCCTGAAAGTTACTTTACCTTATCTGGAACAGCAGCTCAGCTTGGACTTGCCACTTAATTAAGTTTAAGATAATCCCAGTTGTTCTTGGAGATCCTTCTCCCTTCATCATGGATGGAATAGGACAACTAAATGAGGTATGGATGTGTCAGGACTCATAGTTATGTCAAATTTTTGATGGAAGCACTAATGTTGCTGGTTTCATGCAGGGGTAAGGTAGTATGTTTTCTTTTCTTTCTTACTCTGATAAGGGAAGGAAAATTCTCAAGGGTCCCACTTGGTTTTCACGTTCACAATGGCCTTCAGTCAACAGTCAAAGAGATGTGAATTTCGACATTTGCTATGTCTGCCCATTACAATTCTTCATTCAAGCACTAGGAAAATATATTAGAGTGTATCGACAAAACTACCAGGCCTCTTTTAATTCAAATTTGGCTCAAAACTCCATTTATTGCCTGGACTCCATGGTCTCCTAATTAACTTGTAGATCACAGTCACATTTGGGATTCCCAGAAATTACGGGCAGATCAAAGATAGTGTCTACTGATCTTGATAAGTGCTAAGTATTCCCATTTCCCCTTGTTAAAGGGCCTCAAGCCCCTTTGAAGAGGTTTAGAGAAATATTTCCATATATACTTGTGGCAGCATGGCAGGCCTTGTTCCTAAGAAGCGATTCTCCCACTAGTCAAACATCTCTAGGTTTGCAAGCTGGTTATGATCTGAAAACTGGGTGAGTGGCCATGATACTCCATGGTGGTAATTTTTTTTTTTTAAGATTTTATTTATTCATGAGAAAGAGCTCATAAGCAGGAAAAGGAGCAGAAAGAGAGAGGGAGAAGCAGGCTCCTGTGGAACAGGGAGCCCAACTCAGGGGTCAATCCCAGGACCCCTGGGATCATGACCCAAGTAATAGGCAGATGCTTAACGGACTGAGCCACCCAGGCACTCCTCCCCCCAACCCATGATGGTAATTTAAACATCATCAGAACTGGAGTGGGTTTTTTTAATAATTTTTATTTTTTATAAAGATATAATGTATTATTAGCCCCAGGGGTGAAGGTCTGTTAATAGCCAGGTTTACACACTTCACAGCACTCACCATAGCACATACCCTCTACATGGAGTGGATTTTTTATTTATTTTTTTATGCAGATCATATATAAACACTAATATTTATCACTATTTATCAGACCACTCATCTATTTTTTCCTAAAGGCATCACAATTAGTTAGTGACCTCAAAAGTTTCCTATTAAGTAAAAAGAGTCTGATTTCTACCACATCCTTACTGTTGGTTATGGTAAATATCCCCAACTTGTCCATGGTGGTTATGTACTGTCAATTGTCTTTTGTTCCTCTGATCCTATCATCCCCTTTGAAATCAGAGAGTTAATTTCCTATTCTTATACCCTTACTAATGTTCTCACCATTAAGGTGCGTTAGTGGAATTATTATCTTCTGGGCACTCCTGGAAGAGACAGTGGGGATGTGAGGAAATGCAAGCCTTGAATGTTAATTCTCTTCCACATTTCTACATCTCTGAACCTTTGGATTCTCTCTGTCCATGAAAGTTCTGGCATCTCAACCACATTAAATGAGGAAACCGTTAAGATCAAGTTTTAGGCTATCATCAAATTTGTGGTAAGCTCTTCTAAATCGGTGAGCATTAAATCCAGGATTTCTGGTAAATACACCTATATAAACATATTTAACTGAATCAAGAGTTACATTAAAACTTCCTTTCTCCTTAAGTGGTTACCATAGAGGCTCTTAGAATTCACTCGCATAGATTTCTGCTGGTATAAATTAGCAAGATATTGATAACATGTAGGAGTATAGCTATTTTCTGCTGGGTCAAATTTTGAGCTTTTTTTTTTTTTTTAAGAAGATTCTAAGGTATTATCTTGGGATTCTAAGTTATGATTCTGGTGGTAATAGTAGGTGGGTATATAGGGAGACTTTGGAGATAATAGATATTCCCCTGTAAGGCAACACCCCAGATGAAATTACAGGGTATTCAAGAGAAAGATAACTAGACTCCTCAGACACAAGAAGGTGGGTTGTATCAATTCGAAAAGAGACTCAAAATAACTTGAGAATCGAGATTCTCAGCTTCATCTGAGTTCACCCATATATTCCCATTCTAAATGTTAAGACCCAATATTTTCTAATAAATGTCCTAACTTTCACACAAGGTACTTGGCAAAACTCTGAATCCAGTGTAAACTGTAATTCTGTGACTTGCCCAATTAATATTTGTGTCTGGATTTATTGAGCTTAATGCTATGGCTGTAAGAATAAGACACTGTCTTTGGGACCACCCAGAGAAGTTGTTGGCTGTTCAGTTGTGACCTTGTAATAGCACTCAACCTGTCTTAAGGCTTAACTTCTTCAAGCTTATGTAATCTTTGCTCACTGACCTAAGTTAACCTAAGTCCTTTGGTCTATAGGAGGACTAATCTACTTTCCTTGGCATTTCCAGACCACTGGCTTTGAGGAGTGAAGAATCAAACTTTCCCATAAAATAAGGCTTGACTACATTTGAAAACATCTGCCACTGATGCCAGCAAGTCTGTTCAGGGTCATGTCCACATATGATTAACTGCATGGACACCTGCTTCTCCTGCACAGAGCACCCCCTCCCTTTTCCCATGCTTTCCCCTTTAAAACCCTCTGGCTTCACCTAGATGGGGAAGATGGTCTTTGGGATGTTAGTCCATCATCTTCTCAGGTAGCAGCCAGCTTCCTCAGTAAGACAACCTTTCTTTTCCCACCATCACTTCTCTCAAGTATTGATTTTCAAGTGGTGAGCAGCTAACCCTGAGTACAGAACTGGTTCTCTGTCTGGTACCAACCAGCTTGTCATTTCTTTCTTTAAGCACTCCAAGACACTCAGAAGTAGTTACCCCACACCAAAGTTCATGTGTTCATCATTGCTGCCATCATAGTCAAAAGCAGCAAGCATCGCATCTCCCAAACAAATGCCTCACATCAGAAGGCACATTATCAAAACCATTGGTGATAATTTTATTGCTTCTCATACTACTAAATGGCACAGATTACCAGCACTCCATTCCTATCTTAAGGAGTACAGAGCTGCGTTCAAACCCAAAAACATAGAACGACCAATCCCAATGGGTCATCCTTGAGGGTTTGTTTCCCGGGACCCCAAAGTGACCAATTTTGCATCATTCAGGTTCCCGTGAGGATAGAGATCATCCTGCAAAACTATAACAGACAACTTAATGTCTCATGTTTAACCAGATATTAGATAACTAAAAGGCAAAAGAGATCACTGATGTACAGTCACCACCCCCAGGACCAGGGAGAATAAGAGGAAGAGAATGAAAAGGAAGACGTCCAACCAAGCAGACTCTCGGCTCTCTGGAGAGAAGACACCAGCAGACTGCAACCCATGCTTCAGAATCTTGGAGAAGCACTCCCATCAAGACAGAACTCAAACCTCCAAGGAAGATGTGCTGAGATTTCTGAGGGAGCACTAGTGGACAAATCGGAACTAACCACATAGGAAACCAGCTTCTAGAATCAGGATGAACACAGATCCTGTGGTGATGTTAGTCACAAGTTCCTCTGTCATTTTCCTCTTTACAGGCTCCATGTCGCTCCCCCTGCTGGTGGAGCCTCACAGGAAGCCAGCAGGCAGAGGAGAGCTGCAGTTTGCACAGGACCAGGCACAGAACCCCAAAGTATGAAAGGGTGGCTTTTAAAGGAAGAGACACTCCCATGATAATCACTACCTACCGAATGATTGGAATAATCCCCAAATCAAAACAAATTGCAGGTGTTAGCTAAAAATGAGAGTAAAAAGATGATTTGGCATTTGTTCAAAACTTAATGTGGGAATAGTTTCCCATATTAATGTGTTAGAGAAGACTGTTTCTCCTCATGGTAGCACAACTAAGAATAAAATAATTACGTACTTCAAAAAAATCTGTCCTAATTAAAATGAAAAGATTTTTTTGCAGCAATAAAAATGGTGAGATTCTGGAATTGGTGACTAAGTATTTGCTGAATTTCTGTGCATGAGATTTTTAAGAAAAGAATATGCCATCTGGATAAGAAGAAGAATGAGCTGTGGAGGAAGAAGCAGGTTCTCTGGATAACCTTTAGAATTTCTTCCCCACTCTTGGTAGCATTTTGGTATGCTTTTTTTTTTTTCTAATCAATGTTCATTTCACATCCTTTTAAAATATCTATCTTTATCACCACCAGAGCCTGCATTTGCATTGGGTTTTGAACTTTTAAAAATGTTCACACTTGTATTAGTTTTCTGTGGCTGCCATAACAAATTACCATAAATGTAGTGGCTTACAGACACAAATTTATTCTCTGGAGGTGAAAAGCCTAAATGGGTCCTACTAGACTAAAATCAGAATGTTGGCAGGCTTGTGTTCTTGTCTGAAGGCTATGGGGAAAAAAAACACTTTCCTTGCCATCTTTAGCTCCAAAGACCTCCCACACTCTCTGGCTTGCAGCTCCCTTTCTCTGTCTTTAAAACCAACAACTTTGCATCTCTTTGACCATTCTTCTGTGGTCTTGTTCCCTCTAACCACAATGGGGAATGGTTATCTGATTTTAAAGACCGTGTGACTAGGTGAGGCAGACCTGAATATTGTACTTGCTTGTAGATCTTTTCCTTAATCACATACCCAAAATCCCACTTCCCGTGTAAATTGATATAGTCACCCCTCCAGGAATTAGGACAGGGACATCTTGGGAGGCCATTACTCTAACTGACAACATCTTTTTGAGTTCCAGAGCCACGTGCAGGAATGCAAGGTGGGCATTTTATAGGGGAATTGTAACATTTACAGGGGAATTGTAACATGCAGAAATTAAAAGACTTGCTAAGGATCTCATTTCAAACTAATAGCAAAAGCTTGAACTAAATGTATATTTCACACCTTAATTTGTTTTTATGATGTCATGGAATCATAACTGCCAACATTTAAAATTATCTAGCCCCATCTTCTATAACACAGATGAAGAAACTGAGACCTACAGAATTAGTGCTTTATTCTGTACCACATGCTAGGGATTGGCATATCTAATATTTCAACAAAGTACTGAACACAGAAGCAGGAAATCTATATTTATTATACCACTCTGGCCCTACAAAATCACTCCATATCTTCATTAACTATTTTAAAAATAAAATTCACAGTCAACATTTCTGTGGGCATCTGGGCACTTCCCACATGTGGACTTGCTATAGACTAGGTTTCACGTGCACAGAGTTGGCTCTGCTCTGATGTTTTAGAATTTTTGGATTTGAACCAAATTGTTCAAGGCTCAGTCTGTGTGTAACCAGTGTGTTGAGCAAGCACGACTCCTGACATAATCAAAACAAAACTTTATTTTTGTCTCTCGCCATCTTTCCAAAATGTATTCAGTTGTGATAATGTTTCTCTGCCCCTGGATGAAAACTTCAAGTCAATGATATTTTTGCTCACTTTTTTTTGGTTAAATATCCTGGAGTCACTTTAAGTAACAAACTGGTCCTAATTCAGGAAGTAGAATGTCCAATTCAAGATATCAATGCAAACCCTAGATCTGATTTAGCATTAAAAAGCTCTCACCTTCCCAGCTTGCAGAAGCCTGCGTCTCCTGGAGGTCTACAGTGGAAGAGAAGCATGGTTGACTTCTTTTGTATTTCCTTGCCTGTGCTTTCACTGCCCTCACTCTACACTGCTGGATTGTTTCTGACTTCTATGCAGTTAGAGCAGAGTGAGAATGGAGTGGGAAAGAAGTGTGCTCTTTTGCTTAGACGGTAGTTTCATGAGCTAGTTTTCTGCTCCCTGAGCCACTGTTTAGAACCCCTTTCTCTTTGGATACTGTCAGAGACTTTTTTGAGTTTCTGTTTTGGCCCTCTCTGTCATTAGATCTCATACTCTGAGCATCCTACTTTAGTTGATGGGTTGCCCTAACTTCAACAAGTCCTAGTATCCAGGGCGATCCCTGAGCTTTTTGCCGCCGAGACCTGAAATTCATCCCTGAACTCCCCAAGGTGACTCTAGGTTGGACAGTATTCTCCCACCCAAGAGAAAGATCTTGTGGCCCAAGAGAAAGATCTATATATCCGTTGTACTGACCAGTTCTTGGAGGAGTACAAGTTTATTGCAAAATAATCACAAAGCTGGGGCACCTGGGTGGCTCAGTCAGTTAAGCCTTTGCCTTCGGCTCAAGTCATGATCTCAGGTCCTGGGATTGAGCACCACATCAGGCTCTCTGCTCAGTGTTGAGTCTGCTTCTCCATATCCCTCTGTGATCTATCTCACTTTTGCTCTCTCAAATAAATAAATAAAATCTTAAAAAAAAATAATAATGACAAAGTAGCACCTCTAGCATCACTGAGATTTCATTAAAAGGAATTAGACTATAATCTTTGATCACAGAAGTCATATATCACAGAAGTCATATATTAAGTTTCCTATATTCTCAGGAACACACACATACATGTATATATTATCTAGCTGAAAGTTCTCAAAGTTGTAGAACTGGTCTGAAGCCTTTTCTTTGAACATTTGCATGTATTAATTTGGAAAGTTACTTCGGAATTTTCCATCTCCTATACCTTGGTGCTTAGTTGGAATATCACCTGTAATTAACTCTTCCATGTGATTCATTGCCAACTTATTGAAATCCATATCCTAGAGTTGTGGTTCTTTAAATTTTTTGTGCATTGAGATCCTCTGAAAATCCATAAACTTTCTGTTTCTGATTCAAGTTCTCAAGTAATGCTTATGCTATTGTGGTCCACAGACCACACTTTGAGAACGACTACTGTAGGACAACAGAATGCAAATGTATTCCTGCTCTTGTACTGTCTCGAAGTTAACATTTGGGAGATATAGAAAATTCATACATGTGAACTTTTCATAGGAAATTTAACAAATGTAATTCTTCCTCCCATCATCTCTGATCCTAGTGTCATAGAGTTAAGCACTTTGTTTCCAAATTACAAGTGATTCTATGAAGCAGTATGATTGATTTTGTTTATCAATCTGTCTATTTATTCAACTATGCAAAAAGTATCTGTCAATTATCTATATGTGCCCGGCATTGTATTCTGGGGCACTGTTTCTCAAAGTGTGGCCTCTGGCCCACCAGCATGAGCTGTGGGTTTTGTGGGGTTTTTTTGCATGAATCGGAATCACCTGGAGGGCTTGTTAAATGCTGATGGCTGGGCTCCACCCCCCGTGTTTCTAATCTAGGAAGTCCAGAGTGGGGCATGAGAATTTACATTTTCCCAGTTGTTACTGCTCAAGTGAGTAGATAATTCTGAACTGTCTTGAAGTATTAGGCACTTCTGGTTGCTTCTTCCTGTTTTAAAAGTAAAGAAAAACAATATCTTTTTTTAAAAAAAATAAAGTCTCCATTTAAATAATTTTAGAATTATTTGCCAACTAAAGAAGAAAGGCTTATTTTTAGCAGTACAAAATATACCATCTTTAATGACGATACACTACAAATACAGTTCAGAGTTCATTTTATTTACATTCTTCTCCTTTTTCTCATGATTCTCTTTCTTCCAATTAGCTCTTTCAAAATCAAGGGCTTGTAGGTGATAGCGATGAGCTGGAGTTTTTATAATCCTGTCAATCAAAATAAATTCCCAGCATAAAAATGTCATACTCTTGTTGGCAATGACTAAAATGCAGTGATGTATTTTAAAGGGTCCAGTGGACACACGAAAAACAAAAGAGCACTACAATATTTTAGAATTCTGATTATAGCCAAGGTGTAGGAACTTGAATCAGAATAATCCCCCCGTTGGAAACAACTATAAAATTAGGTGATAACATAAAATTACTGTTTTAAAGGCCTTGGAAATAAACTATGCACAGAGGACTCAAGGGGCTACAATTCATGCAACGAGTTGAGCTCCATTGTCCAGGGTTTTACTCCTGAGTTCATTTATTAATTCATGCTTGGGGGAATATTCTCCTTAACAAAGTAGCAGTCACATTGGGCCAAGGAGACCGAAGTTTACATTTAGGATGGGCAAAGCATCTAGGACTTAAAGGAAAGATACTACAATTAAAAAAAACACTTAAAGTAAGTAAAATAATATGCATGTAATCTCCCCTTGGGAATTCATGATTGCATGTTATAGGATGAAACTTGAAGGAAAGCAGCAGAAGGTAGCAGCTGTTTGGAGATTAAAGAACTGAGCTGCACAGTGATTTCAGTCACCATTCAGTTCTGGGGAAACAAAATTGAAGATCAAGACCCATCAAGGTGCAGTGGTCCTTTCCCTAGTTTTTGTTTGTTTGTTTGTTTGTTGTTTGAGAACCCAGAACTACCATATCATAGCAACAAGGGCAAAACTGACATAGAGCAGTTCTAACAAACCCTAAAAACAAATCTCATCTAGATAAAGTTTGTATATTCTATCCATCACCTGAAAGAAATGTTTATACAATATGACAAAGATAATTCATCTAGAGTATTTAAATAATTATACTATGTCTGGGATCCAAATAAAAGTACAAAGCATGCAAGAAAACGGGACTAAAATACTGAAAGAGAGAGAGACAGAAAGAGAATAGAAGAGACCCACAGATGAGCCACATAAACAGGTATATAAAAATAATAATTAATAGGCTTTGAAAAAAATAGATAAAAGGGGCATAATGCCTAAAGAATCCTATAAGCTATAAAAAATGGTCTACAATGGGAAAAAAGTTTTAATTTTGAATCTAAGAATCCAATAAAGGGGTGTAACAGAAAAACAGAGTATGTTTGATTGGGAAGGATGTCAGAATAATGTGATCAGATTGATGCTTTAGATGAAAAAAAGATAGGGTTATTTTAACACACTTTTTTTTTTTTTTTTAATTCAGTTCTCAGAGAGAGAGCACAAGCAGGGAGAGCAATAGGCAGAGGGAGAGGCGGGCTCCCCGCCCAGCAAGGAGTCCTATGTGAGACTTAAGATTTGATCCCAGGACCCTGAGATCATGACCCAGTTGAAAGCAGACACTTAACTGACTGAGTCACCCAGGTGCCCCAACACACTTCTAATTACATTCCATAGAGAGAGGAAGATTTGTAGGCAATATTTGAAGAAATACTGGCCAATAAAACTCTCCAAAACTGGCAAAAAAAAAAAAAAAGTGAAATGTAGCATCAATCTACATCAAATGTAGATTAATGTAGCATTAATCTCATTAATAGCACGAGGACAGCACGAGCATCTTTGATTTTTGACTTCAGACTCATTCATGAGACTTGCTGAGGCTAGTTAGATGATAGCATACAATACACAGGAAGAGATTTGGAAAATATGTCCACGTTAGGGCTTCTTCTCTCATTCTTCTATTATCATCATCATAGAAGCATCTACCTCATACAGACAAACTGCTAAGCCAAAGGGGATGGCAAACACATAAAGCCCTTGTGCAAACAGATGTCTCCTTTATGCAGACCCAGCCAATCCACCAAAGCTCATCCAACCTCACCCAACCTGCAGATGCATGACTAAGAATTAAAGACTCTTGTTTATAATTCTAGATTTAAGTTAATGTTTGAAGGATTTTTTTTCAGGACTAGGTGACAACAGCAAAAAATATAAGATATAAATTTACTAAGTTCTCTATAAATTAGGAGAAAGTTACTGGGAAGATGGGATAGAAATACTTTTCTCTCTTCTTCTCAGTGATATGTTTAAGAACATTGGGCATTAGATAATACAAACAAAATGATTTTGTAAAGTGGAAACAAGAAGGCATATCAGCTGGGTACCTAAAGGTCCAGAGAACAACATGGTGGCAAGTTCCCTGGCTTTTCTTTTTGCCTTATATATCATAGATTTCAAGTTAGAAAAACTGACAACCTAAAAATACCAATAGTCACAGACCAAAAAATCCTAACAGACTGTTCTCTCTAGCCAAAGGACAAAGAAAGGTACAGACTACCAAGACACAAACTTTTGGTCAATAACTACACTACTTAAGACAAACACAACAGAAAACACACACACACACACACACACACACACACACACACACAAAACCCTACCTGTGGCTTCACTTTCAACCATGTCAATGAAGGCCACATGAGTATTTTAGCCTTCCATTCTTGCCAGGCTGTGACAAGGTATGCCAACCCTCCACCCATCAAGGTGGTATCAGAGAAGAGAGAGGAGGAAGCAAAGATTTTCATCCCTGCCAGGCAATAATAAGGCACCCCTTCCCCAAAATGAAGACCATATAGGGAGCTTAGACTTCCACATGGACTGAAAGTAATGGAGAGCCCCTCTATCTTCCTTCGGAGGTAGTGTATAGGAGGCCTAGTGAAGACACATGCCTTTCACAACTGTCCAGTGGTAACAAGGCAACCCTCACTTGGGTGTTGTTGAGGTTATGATGACAGCAGTACTAAGAACTTTTAGTCTCCCAGACAGTGAGGTATTTGTGCTAACCTAGTGGAGAGCCAGGACACTAACCCCACCTGGTAGTAACAAGAAGAAACCCTTGTGACTGTCAAAGATACTGAGAAGACAATGTGGAATTCTTTCCCCACCTGGCAGTAATGAAACAGCAGTTCATTTTCTCTGTTGGGAAGAAGCAACTAAACTAGAGGTTTAGTATAAATAACAGAATACCATAAGTGTTCAGTTTTCAACTGAAAATCTCTCATCATATCTAGAACTGGGAAGATCATAATCTAAGTGAAAAAAAGACAAGCAATAGAAGCAAAGACCAAGATGATAGAAATATTAGAATTATCTGAAAACAATTTTAAAGTATCCCTCAAAAAAATACCTCAAGGAACAATACCTCAAGAAACAAGGAACAATGAGCACACTTGAAACAAATGTAAACATAGAAAATCTCAAGAAATAAATAGAAAGACACAGCCAATGGAAGAAAAAGAAAAACCAAATGAAAATTTTAGAACTAAGAACCGCAATAACTAAAATGTAAAACTCAGTAGACGAGCTCAGAAAAAGAATGGAGAAAACAGAAGAAAAATATAAATGTAGAAATTATCAATAAAATATTACTAAATCAATCCCAAAAAGTATAAAAAGAATCACACACCACAGTCAGTTGGGGTTTATACCAGTTATTCAAAGCTCACTCACCATTTGAAAATCTATTAATGTAACCCATCATATCAACAGAGTAAAAAAGAAAATGACATGATCCTACTAATAGACATATTAAGAACACTTGACAAAATCCAGCCCTCATCCATGACTAATATTCTAGGTAAGCTGGGAATAGAGGGGAATTTTCTCAACTTTATAAACTCTGTCTACAAAAAATCTCCAACTAACATCATACCTAATGGAAAAATCCAATGCTTTTCCACTAAGATTAGGTACAAGGCAAGGATGTCTACTCTCACTACTCCTTTTCAACATCACAGAAGAAGTCTGTGCTAATGCAATAAGGCAAGAAAAGGAAACAAAAGTTATGCATATTGAGAAAGAGGATATAAAATTGCCTCATTCACAGATGTCATGATTATCTATGTAGAAAATCTGAAAGAATTGAAACAAACAAACCAACCTGGAAGTAATAAGCAATCGTTACAAGTTGCAGATTCAAGGTTAATAAACAGAAGGCAATTATTTTCCTATATATTAACGATGAGCAAGTGGAATCTGAAGTATAAAACAATACCATTTACATTTTTATCCTGTCAAAATGAAATACTCAGGGATAATTCTAATGAAGTATGTGTAAGATCTATATGAGGAAAACCAGAAAACTCTGATGAATGAAATAAACAACTAAATAAATGGAGAGATATTCCATGTTCATGAACAGAAAGATTTATTACTGTAAAGATGTCAGTTCTTCCCAATTTGATATGTAGATTCAGTGCAATCTCAATCAAATCTCCAGTACACTATTTTGTGAATATCAACAAACTGATTCTAAAGTTTATACAAAGAGGCCCAACACCCAGAATAGCCTACAGAAAATTGAAGGAAAAGAACAAGGCTGGGAGACTAATACTACCCACCTTCAAGACTTACTATAGTACTATATTAATCAAGACAGTATGGGGGTACATGGGTGGCTCAGTCAGTTAAGTGTCTTCCTTCAGCTTAGGTCATGATCTCAGGGTCCTGGGATTGAGCTCCACATCAGGCTCCCTGCTCAGCCAGGAGTCTGTTTCTCTTTCACCCTTCCCTTTCCTGCTAATGCTCCCCCACCCTGCTCATGGGTGCGCGTGCGCACACGTGCTCTCTCTTTCTCTCCCTCTCTCTCACAAATAGAAAAATAAAATCTTTAAAAAGAGACAGTGTGATATCAGCAAAAGAATAAACAGATAGAGCAATGAAACGAAATGGAGATCCCAGAAATAGACCACCATAAATATAGTCAACTGATCTTTGACAAAGGACCAGAGACAATACAATGGAGAAAATAGTCTCTTCAACAAATGGTGATAAATCAAGTGAGCATCTACATGCAAAAAACAAACAAACAAATAAATCTAGACAGAGTTTACACCCTTCACAAAAATTAATTTTAAACAAATCATAAATGTAAATGTAAAACATAAAACTTTAAAATTGCTAGAAATAACATAGGGGAAAACCTACATATCTTTGGGTATGATGATATCTTTTAGATACAACACTGAATACACAATCCATGAAATACCTTTAAAATTCTGAAATTCTTTAAAATTTAAAAGTTCTCCTTTATGAAAGACAAAATCAAGGGAATTAAAAGACAAGTCACCAACTGGAAGAAAAGACTTCTGATAAAGGATTGCTGTACAAAATATACAAGATTGCTGTACAAAATATACAAAATGTTCTCAAAACTCTTTAAAAACTCTTAACAACAGGAAAACAACACAATTCAAAGTGAGCCAAAATCATTACAGAGACCTCAATTAAGAAGATATACAGATAGCAAATAAGTTTATGAAGCTCCACATCATATGTCATCACAAAACTGCAAATTAAAACAACCATGAGGTATTGATACACAGTGTCAAACAACCAAAATACAAAACACCAATACCACCAAATGCTGACAAAGGTATGGAGCAACAGGAATGCTCATACATTGCTGGTGGAAATACAACATGGTACAGCCACTTTGGATACAGTTTAGCAGTTTCATATAAAACAAAGCATACTCTTAAAATATGATCCAACAATTATGCTTGTTTGTACTTACTCAAAAGAGTCTAAGTTTATGCCCACACAAAAACCTCCGTAAGAATGTTTATAACAGCTGTGTTCACAATTGCCAAAATCTGGATGCAACCAAGAATGCTCTTCAGTAGGTGAATGGAAACATAAACTGCTATACCCAGACACTTTAATATTATTCAGCTCTATTAAGCTATGAAAACACATGGAGGAAACTTAAATGCATATTACTCTGTGAGCAAAGCCAGTAGGGAAAGATGACGTATCATATGATTCCAACTCTATAACATGCTGGGAAAGGCAAAACTATGGGATGGTAAAAAGTTCTGTGGTTGCCAAGGATTGGGGCATCATGGAGAAATGAAAAGATAGAGCACAGAGAACTTTTAGGGCAATAAAAACACTCTGCTATTATAATAATGGATATATATATGCCATTATATATTGTCCATAGAATGCACAGTACAAAAGTGAACCCTAAGGTGAACTATGGATTTACATGGTTACACAATGTCACCCTAAGTTCATACTTGGTTAAAAAAAAAAAAAATGTACCGGTCTGGTGAGTGGTGTTGATAATGAGAGAGGCTATGTATATTTGGGGCTTATGAGAAGTTTCTGTAACTCCCTCTCAATTTTGTTGTAAACTGAAAACTGAAAACTGCCTTCCCAAAAGAATAAAGTATTAAAAAAGAATACAAAGTAGGAAGAATTCACCTACCCAGTTTCAAGATGTATTATACATCTATAGTACCAAGAATGTATGGAGGGTAAGCATACAAACCAATGGAACAGAACAGAGCTCAGAAATGAAAACCCAGTATGACCAACTCATTTTTCTCAAAGATGCAAAATCTTATGGGGGAAGATACTTTTCAACTAAACACTCACACCTTATGCAAAAAATAACTCAAAATATATCATAGTCTTAAACATAAAGTGCAAAATTATAACACTTAGAAAAAAAAAAAAAAGAAAGAAAGAAAGAAAAGAAAAGAAACCTTAGGACTCTAGGGATAAGAAAGAATTCTTAGACCTGACACCAAAAGCATAATCCATAAAAGGAAAATTTGGTGAACTTGGCAGCCACAAAATTAAAAACTCTTATTCTGTGAAAGATTCCTTGAAAAGGATAAAAATGCAAGCTCTATAGTGGGAGATAATGTATGCAAACCATACATCTGAAAAAGAATGAGTATCTAAAATATATTTAAAAACCTCTCAAATCTCAACAATAGAAGAAGAAAATCAAATAATCAAAGCAGAATATAAGCAACAGACATTTCACCAACATACTTTTTAGATTTAAAATTTATAACTATTTGGGTTGTTTAGTCCTTGTAGTTTCTAAAATATGTATATGTACATATATAAGACAAATTATGCATGTATATAAAAATTTCCCATACAGTAAACTCCAAGTCCTGGCCACTTTATTTTTTTTTAAAATTTTATTTATTTATTTGTCAGAGAGAGAGAGAGCAGTAGGCAAAGGGACAAGCTAATAAAACACTGCTCAGCAGCGACCCCAACATGGGACTCAATCCCAGGACCTTGGGGATCATGACCTGAGCCAAAGTCAGATGCTTAACGGACTGAGCCATGCAGGTGCCCTAAGTCCTGACCACCTTAATGGTTAAATACATAAGGAAGATTAAATGCCAGTCTTACACAAATTCTTCCAGAACATAAAGTGTGAACAATTATTTTGTTTTATGTAGCTAACACAACCTTGATTCCAAAATCTAGCAAAGACATTACACAAAAGGAAAATTAAACATAAGTTTTGAATATAATTGCAAAACCTCTAGACAAAAATATAAGCAAATCGGATTCACCAAGATAATGGAATAATAGATTATTTTCAAGTGGTTTGTTCCAGGAATGCAAGATTATTTTAAGATTTGATAATCAATTTACACCAATAGAACAAAGGAGGAAAATATGGGACTATTTCAAAAGATGAAGAAAAAGTATGTAGTAAAACTCAAAACCTATTCATGACTTTTAAAAAGACAGTGAACTAAGAATAAAAAATATTGTGATAATGTCATTTGCTTTTTCTATATTCTATTTTCTGATGAATAGAGATTCTTAATCTTTATGTAACACAATTCAACTACTTCAAAACTTTTCTTTATGGTAATGCTTTTCATTTTTAGTTTAAGTTGTATATTCATACTTTTGGAATACTACACAGCAATAAAATGGACTGGTCACTAGTACACACTACATGCACGATGAATCTCATAAATGTAATATTGAATCATAAATGTAATATTGAATTATAACACCCAGAATATCTATAAAGAATATTTATTGTTTGGTCCTATTAAATATGTTCAAGAAGAGCAAAATTAATTTTTGGTGACAGAAAGTCAGAATAGGCGTATCTTTGTCAGAGTGGATGTATATTGGTGCTATGGACTGGTAACGTTCAGGAAGCCTTTGTGATTCTGGAAAAGAAGTCTGTGTGTGTGTGTGTATGTGCATGCACATGCATGTGTATGTGTAAAAACAAAATCACTAAGAAATATAGTTAAGATTTGGACATTCTCGGTGAGTGCTGTGAAGTGTAAGCCTGGCGATTCACAGACCTGTACCTCTGGGGCTATTAATACATTATATGTTAATAAAAAAATTAAAAAAAAATTTGGACATTCTTGTGGTTGTAGGTTAAGCTTCAAAATAATTTATTAAAATATATTTCAAGGGGCGCCTGGGTAGCTCAGTGGGTTAAAGCCTCTGCCTTCGGCTCAGGTCATGATCCTGGGGTCCTGGGATCGAGTCCCGCGTTGAGCTTTCTGCTTAGCAGGGAGCCTGTTTCTCTGTCTCTCTGTGCCTGCCTCTCTGCTAACTTGTAATCTCTGTCTGTCAAACAAATAAATAAAATCTTAAAAAATAATGAAATAAATTTCAAATGCTAAAAAGTGCTGTCATTTTTATGGGGCAGGATTCCCTCCAAACAAGTTGTAGCTAATAGCAATAGATTGGAAGGCATTAACATTTCAGTTAATGATTTTTTAATAGCTTAGTTATTGATTCAACTTTTGTCTTGGGTGTAAATTTAGCTTTATGTGACATTTGTGGTGGGTGGCTGTGATTCATCCTAGTGATGATTATCTAACAAATATTAAGAAAATTTACCGGGGTGGGGGGTGGGGAAAGAAGCCTATCAAAGGTGGGAAAACGCCAGCCTTGTCATTCATTTAGACATTCAACAAACACTTGCTGAATGTCTAATGTGTACCAGCATTGGGTTGGATATAAGGTTAGGAGTTAAATATATAAGACATACAGGACCCCGACTCCATAGGAGTTTGCAGTCTGATGAAGAAGATGGATGGATAATACAGATGATTATAATAAAAATATAATGTCAGAGTAGATGCAGGTGGGGCTGGGTATCTCAATCAGTTAAGCCTCTGCCTTCAGCTCAGATCATGATTGCAGGGTCCTGGGAGAGAGTCCCACACCGTGCTCCCTGCTTAGCGGGGAGCCTGTTTCTCCCTCTGCCTGCTCCCCTTCCCCCAGTTTGTGCTCCTTCTCTCTCTCTCTCTCTATCTCTCTAACAAATAAATAAATAAAATCTTTTTAAAAAATTGATACAGGATACCAAAAAATATGTAGAAAATAGATACAGGTTACCTATTTAGTACTAAAACAACAGTACTGAAATATATGTTACAAGATAATTTCCATAATAAGAACCCTTAAAAGTCAACCAGTAAATTCCAAACATTCCTTAATGAAATGCTCAGGTCTACGAGGTAATGGCATAGGCTGTGGTAGGCAGGGACCAAGAGTTAGATTATTAAGAAGGTGACTGGTAGGTACCAGAAGGCTATCAATTCAGAGTTGAATCCATGGTCAGCAGATAACAAGGAAACAAAAGTAAACCATGTGAATCTAAGTAGGTAAGGGAATCAAAACCTGGAAATATTAGGGAGTTAGGCCAGAAGATGGAGAAATGGAATAGTAGAGAATAGATGAAGAAGTGAGATTGCTCAAGAAATCCAGCATTTAGACAGCAGCCACATAGCAGAGATTAACAGTGATCCTATCACCTTCTTAAATAGGAGTTCTTCAGAGCATCACAGCTAGGACCACAACTGACTTGAGAAAATGGACCAGCCTCTGCCCACAATGTAACTCTGCATCTGTGTATGTGTGTGTGTGTATTACCTCGTAACAGTAACTGAAACGAAGATAAATGTAGTTAGCTGAGCACTCCTTAGTAACATTGTTCAAGGCCAACAATCATGGGTCCATGTCTAAGGGTTGGTCTAAGCTTACATCTTCAGACTCCAGACTATCTTTACATTATAAACTGTATGTATTTATTCCATGATGTCTTAAATAAGGGATTCCCTCTGCTCTTTCTTAAGTTAATTTCCAACATTGTGAAGAATAATTCAAATACATAGTCAAAATTTCAGACTACCACCCAATCTACTGCTTACCTCCTGGGAGCTTGTGAAGTTCAAGGCAGACTCCTTGTACAGTGATTCACATAAAAGACAGGTTTGACAAGATGTAGGGAAAAGTAGTTCATTCCACCCTTTTAATTTAATTATAAAACAAACAAACATCTGAGTTTCAACCCCTGTTCTCAACCTTAAATTCTGGTTTATTTCTAGGAGGACGTAAGTTAATTTTTGACTGGATTTTAACTTCTTGTCTTCCATCTGGAGAGGCATGTTGGAGAACAGTGTCAGGTGGACAGTGATATCTGAACTGTGAAATAACTTTAACAACATCTAACATGTTTTAGTCTGTGTGGTTTGTGTATTTGCTCCAGGCCATACAGAGCAGCCTTACATATAGAATGTGATGGAATGTCCACTTTACAGACCAGGCAACAAAGACCCACAAAGTCAAATGATCTTTTTACAGCTTGTGAGTGGCATATACTGGGTTGGAAAATGGGATTTTGACTTCAGAATTTAGGAATGTAAGCCCCACACTGTACTACTCCAGCAGTAGAGGCTGATAGACACGATGAGCTTTGGGCGTTGATAATTTCCCTTCCCTTCCTTTCTGTGCTTCTACCAGAGATTAACATACTGCCAGGGATATGTGGACTCTTGGGGGCTGGACTACATCTTCTCTTTGTCCAGATCAAGTAGAGAAATGGGAAGCTGTACAAAGTAGTTAATGTCTACCCATTGATGTGCTACTTATTCTTGGATTTGTTTGCTCCTTTTCTTTGCAAGCTACTCTTGTACTCTGAGAGAGAAGTCCCAAAGATCTTATTTTTCAATGGCTACTGTACATTTTATGGAGTTATATTCTGCTAGAATATTATGCCCTAGAAATCTACTGAATTTGGCTTCAATGTTAACCTCATTCGTCTTTGAATCAGTTCTATGGAAAAAAGACAAAAATAACCAAAGACTTCTTGTGATATGAAAGCTTTTGGTTTTCATCTCAGTGGCCCTTAAAGATTTGGGGAGTGGTTTTCTGTTTCTCTCTCTCCACTCCCCTACACAGTACTCCCAAAGTAAAAGAAGCAAAATATAGCTCCAACCAAGTTCATTTCTTACTATTTGGACTCTCAAGGAGTCTGGAATCAAAAGAGTGTTATAAAGCTAGTTTTGTGATTTACTATGATAAAACCTTTTTATTTTGGACTAACAGACAATTGGAGGACAGAAGAGGGATGATAGAAGTTACTTTTTATAGTTTCTAGATAATTTTAAGACTACAATAATTTTTAAAAACATTCTAAGACTTTCTGGTAATGGTATATTTTTAAAAGTCTAATAATACTGCTCTAAATAAACTTAGTCATAGCGTACACTTTATCTATTTCACATTAAGTAGGACTATTAAAATGGGGAAAATGTATATGCATATATGAGGTTCACACAATGCCAGTGATTTTATGCTTCTCTTTTCCAGTTTAATTATACAAACCAGCTTTTGAAACCTGAAATGATGGTGTAGGCTGTGCATAGTAGCTAAACAAAAATAATATAGAATTTTAATTCATGTATATATAAATTGATTGCAGATTTGGACTAAATGAGAGGTGAGGTATAACAAAATTCAGCTCTAAGTTTTTACTCAAACTCCATGACCTTGGATAAATTTCTTTTTATTCTGTATGATGCAGGCAAAAACTGCCCCCTACCTATCTTTTGAAGCTGCTGCAAGATTTATTAAACTAGGGGGAAAAAACCCAAAAGCTCTTTAGACGTCTGATGAGATAGGAGTTACGTAAATATGAAGCTGTATTGTTATCTTCAAGAGGTATATGAAGTTGAATTAACTTTTATAGCATCCCTATGCATCAAGTAGATAATCTTAGACCTATTTTTAGAGATAAGAGAGTTTAAGTCCTTGCATTAAAGCCACTTAAATTGGGTATATGAGAAGAGATACAACTACTGGATTCAGACTCAGGCCAGTATTTGTTGATAGCCAAAGTATTTTAAAGGGCAGTTGTTCAAATCTCCCATCATCCCCTCAGCTGGTGATGAGAAGAGCCTGCATATTATTTTCCCTCACTTTCTTTCTATGGTTCCTCATGTAATTGATCCAAAATGCAAGACACCTTGTCTCAATGGTATCCAAGGAGAGCCAAGTATTTTGAGAGCTATTAAAAGACATTGTTCTAATGATGAAGCATATAATGTGATTTAGTGCAGCTGAAGCCAAGTTATCCACTAGCTATGGAGATACCTAGGGAAAGGGAAAGACACGGAACCGATGTGACAGCTCCTATAACTGGTGCAGGAAGGTCATGTGTGTAGTGAATGCACCAGCATCCTTAACATGAATCCCCACCCCCACCAAATAAAAGCCAATATAAATTGGAGAATACACATTTTACCTTCAACCTAAACAACTTGCTTTCAGAATTGTTTGTTCAAGATTACTAGAAATCATTCAATGTGCTGATTGTAGTTCCTGATACAAAATAAATCACCAATAAACATCATCTGTTATTAGTTGGATTTGGAGAAAAAGGAGTACTGCACCAAGTCAAGAACATATTAGGAATAAGATGCCTACCTGGAAACCTTCCTCTTTACTAAATTGCTGTACGACTGCATTGTTGTTTAAAGAGATCTATGAAGTAGGGACAATGATCGCACTTAGCTGGGTTTTGTTATAATTAATTAATTAACTAATTAATTAATGAGTGGTTACATGTAAAATCCTTAGCATGTTTTCTGGCACGGGTACACATCTGATTGACAAGGTCAATACTGGACATTGGGCAGACGAAGCCGCTATACCTCTGTGGTTCAGCCAGCCAAACATTATTCATTGAGGTCTCCCTTGAGTCAGGCACTGAAGGAGGCACTGGGGAAGGAACAGATGAATAAGGGAGAGATGTGTTCCATACCTACTTGTAGCCTTCTGGGGAGTTTTTGCAGAAAACACTCAAATGAAATAACTGAAAACAACTGTATATGCTAAGAAGAAACTAATAGGGGACTGACACAGAAAATGTGAAAGGAATTTCTTGTTGGTTAGGGAGTCCGGGAAATTCTTTCCAAGGAAATACATTTAGAGTGAAGACGTCAAAGAAGAGGAGTCGGCCATGTGAAGTAGCTGTGGTCATGGGAATTCCAGGCAGCATATGCAAAACTGAATGAGTTGAAAAAAACTTGGCGCAAGGGAGGAAGGCATACCCAGAATGGCTGGAGCATATGGGTGAGGGGGGAGAGAGCTGCCAAATGTGGTTGAGAGACAGGCAGCCCTCATCTCTTGCAGCTCTTTGGCCATGCAAGGATCCTACCGGGATTTTATTCTGTTTGCAAAGGTTAAGGCAGTGAAGAGTTTCAAATAGCGGCAAGGAATATTTTTTTTTTTTTTTACTCATTTCAAAGACCACTTGCTGCTTTGCAGAGCAAGTCATCTGCACTTTTTTGATCAAGGAACACCAATTAATACGTGCCCCAAATTGTTCATATTCTTTTTCTGTCTGTGTTTAGTTGGATAAACATACATTTATATGTTAATTGTTAATTAACCTATATGTTCATAGGTAATTAAATATTAACAGGGCTGTTTTCTTCCTGCCCACAATGGATTACCTTGTGATACTATCTGGGTACTTGCACCCCAATTCAGAGATGACTATTGCAGAGATAAGATGGAGCAGAGCAGCTGTGGAAAGGGGAAAACAATTAGAAGGCTGTTGTGTCAGTCCAGGTGAAAAATGATGAGCACAGACTAGCTGGTGGCATATCTTTCTTACGTACAATGAAAAGACTCCTCATTGGAATTACAGATCTATGCTTTCTACTGGCATATAATAGCAATGATTTTCCCAATAACCCATTCTTGATGCAGTACATCAATAAAATCTTTTAGGTTGCTTAGTGAGTTGTTGGATTAGAAATACCTTGAAATAGGCTAGCCCCTTTTCCCCCATAATTAGCTCATTTCTTGAAGTCTTCCTGAAAAAGAAAATGGTTTAAGGACTTACTGGTACTTTTCTTTTCTGCTTGTTGACAAAAGATCAGAGACACAAGAAATAAAATGAATTTATATTAAAAAAATTATTGGAGCCAATTTCACCCATATCTGTGTAACTTTTTTTCTCAAATGAATAATTAGAATCAGGCATTTAAAAAGCTCCTGCCCTCTATGAACTCACAGCAAATGGATTGCAAATGAATTCATTTCAAAGGGACTATTGAGGGTGCCTGGGTGGCTCAGTAGGTTAAAGCCTCTGCCTTTGGCTGGGGTCATGATCCCAGGGTCCTGGGATTGAGTCCCACATCTGGCTCTCTGCTCAGTGGGGAGCCCACTTCCCTCTCTCTCTGCCTGCCTCTCTGCCTACTTGTGATCTCTGTCTAATAAATAAATAAAATCTTTTTTAAAAAAGGGATTCTCATATTGGGTCTGTTTTAAAAGATGGTAGTTGTAGATTTGGGAAGGAAAACTCAGCTCTCTTTCTACCAATTCTTCAGGTAGAACCTCATTTTGAAATCAAAACCATCTAAATTTGGATAGAGCAGTAATAGACTAAGACCAGAAAAATTGAATTCCCTAATTTCCTTTTCTTTTCTTTCCATTTTGCGTTTCCCAGTTCTATATTAAGATGGGAATTTATTTAGGTTCTGACTCTTTAATCCGGTTTTTCTTCCATTGGAGGAAATCTCACACACTCATCCAGACTGGAAAGGAGGTTAGCAGGGCATAGAAACCAAACAACTTCCCAAAGCTCTGAAAACCTTTCTCAGGAGAGGAAAACAGCTACCCTGAGTTTTAAGGAAGAGCACTTGTAGTTTCGGGAAGAGGGAGGACCTCTGGCTCTCCTCTCCATCTAGAAGCCTGCCAATGTTCCTTTTTTAGGAGGATCCAGGCTTGGGTAGTTGAGGTGCTTTCAGAAGAACTGTGTCTCCCTTAAAGACAAACAGGTCACTCTTTAAGTACTCACATTTAAAGGCTAAGAAGTCTGCCCTCTTTGCTTTTGCCTATTTCTGGGACTGCTCATAAGAACAAGAATTTAAATTATTGCTCGTGTAACACAGCTTTGGATTGGATTGATATAAGAGAAATTCCTCTTGAACAGTATCAAAAAGGGTATATTAACTAAAGAATAATTAGCACTGCTACTTTTAAGTTGGTCCTATCACAAACTCATAATTTAAATTTTTCAGTGAGGTTACCTTTGCAAGTGTGAAAATGAACAAAAATGTAATTAAAAGCTGAAGATTGTATTATTTTGTGTGGCATTCATTTGTTTAATCAGTAAATATGCATTGAATAATTTAATAGCTACCATGTGATAAGGAAGTGTTATTAGGCACATGAAGACTACAAAAAAAAAAAAAAATCTGAAGGTATTTCAACCCTTAGAAGCAAACCTTCTATTTGAAAAAGGCTTGGATTTTGAGAAATTCTTTGTAATTTTCAAAGCCTGTTCACCTACTATAAATCTTCATCTGAACTTTTGAACAGTAGCAGGGGAGCTGGGCTGGACAGACATTATAATCACACAATTATAGAATTTTAGAAGTAGAAGGAATTTTAAAGGTCATCTAATGCAACCGCTTAATTTTAAAGTGTGGGAAGCAGAGATTGCCACTTTGTCAGGGCCCCACAGCAAACTCGTGGCAGAGCATTCCGCACCCACTTGAAGTTTGCTGATTAGAATCTTCAGGTTGCGCTAGTAGCTCTGGGCTAGGCACGAAGGACGCAGGATACAGACAGCACCATGCCTTTTTTCCTGCATCTATTTGCATACACAGAACAGACTCACACTACGTATTTATTCAATTAAGGACTGACGGATTTCTTACCGCCTGTGTCAAGCAGAGGATAAAAATGGCAAAACAAAATAAACTGGCCACTTCTTCCAAGTTGCTCACAATTCCTGTCATCAGTGAGTTTGTGGTCTCTTAGGGAAGCCAAGATACATGCCCGCAAAATGCAGAAAAACTGAATTCAAATACAGGGAGCGCTTTAGGAGCTCCGGAAAGGAATCTAAGCGTTCTAATTGATGAAAAAAAAAATCCCCGAAATCTCTCTCTCTCTCTCTCCTTCTCTCTCTCTCCTTCTCTCTCTCTCTCTCTCTCTCTCTCTCTCTCTCTCACACACACACACACACACATTTAATTACATCATTCTCTGCTGTTGCCTTCCTGGGATCTCCCCCAAGCTGGGGCACGCAGGCTCCGATTAAGCTAAGGTCAAGACGCCAACTCGCGGAGACCCGGGAGGGAAAGACCAGGCGCCCACCCAACCTTATCGTCTAAACTGGAAGAGACTGGGAGGGGGCGGGCGGGGGGGTGGGGAGGAAACGGCGGCAGAGACTGGCAGAAACAATAAAACAGGAATAGGAAGTCCCCAACACAGCGAGCGCTCGGCGAGCTCCGGCTGGCCGCCCCCACGGGAGGGGCGTGCGGGCGCCGCGCGGAGAGCCGAGACCGCGGCCGCGGGGGCGCAGAGCGGGCGGCGGCAGCGCCCGCGAGCCCAAGGGGAGGGTCGGTCGGCGACGCATCCAGTCCCCGCAGCCACCCGCGCGGCGCAGCTCGGCAGCGGGACGCGGCGCCCGGAGCCCCGGCAGCTCCCGCCCTCCCTCCCGCGTCGCCCGCCAGCGCGCCAGCGCCCGCTCCGCCCGTGACTTCAGTTCAGCTCCACCCCCGCGTGGCGGCGGCTCGCTCGGTCCGAAGCCGCGCTCGGCACCAGCCCAGCCTGGGCGAGCGGCCGCCACCTGCCCCGCGCCGCCTCCGCCCGCCCCCGCCGCGGCCCAACTTGGATGGAGTTGGGGTCCTGAGCGCCTGCCCCCCGCAGCCGGCCGGCGGAGAGCCCCGCGCCGCCGCCTCCGCTCCGGCCCCTTCTCCGCTCGCCGCTCTCCGATCCCGCGATGGGAAAAGTTGGCGCCGCCGGCGGCTCCCCGGCCCGGCTGAGCACGCTCCTCGCCGGCGCGGGGCTCTTGGTCCTCTGCGTCCCGGGCGCCTGCGGCGGCGGCTCCTGCTGCCCCCAGCTGCCCCCCGGCTCGGCCCGACGCTGGGCTCCGACCCCAGGGGGCTTCCTTCGCCAGGGGCCGCGAGGCAGAGCTGCTGCCACGCCCCTGCCCCTCCTCGGGCGCCCCCTGTTCGCAGTGGCCCCCGGAGACCGAGCGCTGTCCCTGGAGCGGGCCCCCCGCACCGGGGCGTCCGTGGCGGTCGCCCCACGCTCTGGCCGGCGGAGACGGAGCGAAGCGGATCCCGGCAAGGCAGAACGGGGAGAGGGCGCGAGTCGAAGCCCCCGGGGGGTGCTAAGGGACGGAGGGCAGCCGGAGCCTGGGACTTTGGAGCGGGACCCGGACAAAGCCACTCGCTTCCGGATGGAGGAGCTGAGACTGACCAGCACCACGTTCGCGCTGACAGGCGACTCCGCACACAACCAAGCCATGGTCCACTGGTCTGGCCACAACAGCAGTGTGAGTAGACGGGGACTGAGGGCAAGGGGTGAAAGGTGGAAAGGGTTAAAACAGGCCGTGTGTTCTGATGGAGGATTGAGGGAAATGAGGTTTCTGGACTTGAGAGAAGCTGCAAACTAAAGTCTTCCCTGCCCACCTCCCCTAGGAGTTAATGTCACCTATGGGGAGACTGGAGACCGGTGACACCGTCAGAGTCCTCTCAGAACCCCCCAAAAGCTTCACACTGGGTAGGCAAATCCCTGTTTCCTGGTCTCATTGGTGTAGGAACAGAGCTGAAGACAGGCAGAGGGGGTTAAGGATTCTGAATGTTGAGGTGAATGGGTTAAATTTCCAGGCAGGATGACATTCCTTTAAGTGACTTTCCTTTTACTTGCTAGACTTATGGGTGAGCACAAGTAAGATCAAGAAGACTTTATGTGGAAGCTTTTAATTTTTCTGCAAAGCTTCTAACCCCCTCTTCCTCAGAAGGGAAGAGATATGCAGTGCACACTAAGGTGCCCTTAATGCATTCTCTGTTTCTGAGGACCAAGTGGATGCAAGTTTCAGGACGGGAACTCTCTAGCATCTTCTAACAGCACCAGTCAGTGTGTTTTGAGAGCTGGGGCTTTCCAGCCTGTGAATGCGTGGTTGTTCTCCGGCATGATCAGTCCCAGGAAGATCAGATATATCGCAGTGACAACAACCCCCTGTTCTTCCCCATTGCCTGACCTCCTCTAGAGAAGAGAATAAAGACTTAGCCCTTCTTTTATGAAGGGACCAGAAGGATTGCTGGATTCCAGGAGGGTCATGCTGGGGAGAGTGGGTGAGAGACTGTGAGCTCTGGCCACATCAGGGGCGATTTTAGATTTTTGGAAAACCCTGCATGTCTGGAATCTGGGGTAGCTCTTCCAGCTTAAAGTGCACCTGGAAAAACTTCATTGAGCTGAAATAGTAAAGATCCAGCTTTGACGGTAATAAGTGAAGATGACTTAAAAGTGTGGAAAGTTCTCTGAGCTGTCATTAAGCAGACAAGAAGAACGTGAAAACCAAGGATGGGTAAAAGGGGGAAAAATCAGTTTTAGCTTCCATCGGGTTATTGAGATCGTAGTATTTTTAATATGCACAGTCGATGCAGCCTGGTATCTTTCAAATTGTTTTCAGTTGTGATGTCATTGCCAGAAACCTTCCCAGGGAAGCGCCACTTCAGTGAGCTGTGCTCATTGTCAGTTTTTTAATGAAAGTCGTGAATGTTGTAAAATAATAGTCTGTTACTATGAGTTCTTTGATTATATAGACATAAATTCTATTAGGACAAACCAGGATAAACAGTATTTTGCATTGGTGTCTCTGTCCTGAGGACATCGGTAAGGTTTTCCCTACAATTTGGCTCTCATGACTGAGCTTGTGGTTTTCTACGGTTATCAGGAATGGTTTAATCAAATAATTGAAGCTGATATTCTTTCCATTCAAGTTCTGGAGACCCTTGCCCTCATTTCTCACCGTAACTATCATACCTTTCGTGTCATAACCACTAAAATTAATCCCCCAATTTGAACTTGAATCTTCTTAAACCGAATGAATAACTTTCACACTGCTTTAAGTGATTAACTCAAAGCTTCTGGCTTTAAGGGGAGATTTTAAACACAGCAAACATATTATATCTTGTTGTATCAAGAAGTAAAGGATATTGGACTCAAAATATTTCTGGCTTTTAATGTAATTTGAGCTGTAAAATATCACTCACCCATGAGACCTTTACTTTAGTTCATCTCTTGAAAGATCTTGGAAAGAGCTGGAAAAGGAGAGTACATCTTTGGCAAATATTAAACTCCATTTAAGAAATGGCGCCAAGCACTGCCAGCCGGTTTTTTTTTTTTTTTTTTTTTTTTTTTTTTAAGATGATGTTCATAAGCATAGTCTGGCTTATTAGGGTCAGGGCTTGGATGGGCAACACGCAGGGATGTCTGAACTAAAGTAGCAGATAATCAAGGTAGTACATGTGAAAGGTTTGAACATTCAAATCACATTGCTAGGGAGATTTCTATCCTTTGAAGTTTTTAATTCTGTAAGGAACCCCCCTGCTCTGCATTCCTGTCTACTTACACACAAATTGTGGGCTTGTTTGTTTTTTAGCATATATATACAGATCATAGAGGAAGAGCTACGGTTTTAATCCAGGTTCCACAAAACAAAGCTGGCCCAGATTCATAGGAGAGACAAAGTTTAACAATTGTTTTTAAGGGAAAGAAGGCAGAACAAACTTTTCTGGGCAACTCTGTTGGGAAAAGCAGTGTGGAGACTTGAGTTCTAGTTCTCTTTATCTGTGGCTTGATCTTGGCAAATTGAGTGTGAATTTCCTCATCCCCAAAGTAGGGGCCGTGCCAGTTCATGACGTGCCAGGTTCCACGTAAGCATGTTGTGATTGCCAAGTGTAGTACACCTGTCTGGAACTCTCAACTTACAGCACTTCACGTCTCCCCAGAGCGAGAAATCCACCAATTAAAGCCTGAGAGCAGGGGGCTCTCATTTTCTTCACATGTAGATGCCAGTCCCCCTGTAAATCTGCCCCCTGACCCACTCAGGGCCACAGGCAATACACATCCTCTCGAACCTGTCTCACCTTTAGGTAAAGCCTTGTGCGGTAGGGTTTCTGATTATAATAGCACCTGCATTAAAGGTGTAAACGTGTGGTAATTATAGGCTGCCTGTCAAACTTGTGAGGAATTCTGAAGGTTTCTCTCTCGCCTCCTTCCCTTCTTCTTCCTGCCCCCTCCGCTGTTGGACTTGTGCAGTTGTGTAAAGACATGCCTCATCTGTGGGAGTGATGTGATTCCTCTGTACCGCAGTCTAGCTTGATGGAAAGTGTTGCTAGAGTTGGTGGAACACCTGGGGAGATCTTTTGGCATGAAAGGTGCTGGGTATGAATCATTTGTCATAAGCTTGGTGTCGTAAGCAAGAACATATTGTTCCTACCCTACTCATGCTAGGCATGCTGTGCCCTGATCTAAATTTATCCAGTAATCCTTAGTTTGTTAAAATACATATTTGTCTATATATGCATGTGTGATGGGGCATGTGTTTATTCTTTATTTCCAAGAAACTGCAAAGTGCTACACTTATTAACCCTTATAAAACCCTTGTTAGGTAACAGGTGAGTGGCAAATGTTAGTATCTATTTTTTCATATTTTTATGCTGGAGTCCATTTGAGTATTTCAGTTCACTGCCTTGTCCCTTTCTCACTGAAAATAGTGTCAGAAGGTTTGTTAACAGAGGCTTTTACTATGTGGCCATTGTGATACTCTAATGCTACATCTGCATGGACCACGATGATCTGGTTGATTTCCATGTGCCTCTTTGCCTTTCGCTGTTCTGGGACCTGACATTTACCATCCAGTCTTCGTGAATAAACTGAGTCCCAGCCTGGGTCAGGTTTTGCGTACATGCCTTATGTACCAGCATCTCACTTAATTTTCCAAAAAATGTATCCGTAGATATCCTTCTCCTCTTTACATAGAGAAGAAACCTGAGGCTCTGGAAGCTAACCGCCGTACTGAGATGGTACCAAAGGTCAGTGGCATATAGGCATGGAGACCCCAAGCTCCCAGAATGACTGATCTTAAAGACTTTCAGGTAGAACAAAAGAATTCAGACCTCTTGTAGTCAGTATTTTAAGTAGTCCTCTCTTGGGGTTCATATCTGATGACGCTGGAGGAGGACACAGTCTTACTGGGAACTCCATCTCCTTGTAGAGAAGCAAGGGCTTTAACATGTGCCTGTCACGTTGCACTCTTTACCTTAAGTAGTGATTTGGTTGTTCTCTTATCCGCCTACTTCTTCATCTTTAGTGAGACGTGGAATCTGCACCTGGTGATTCATTGAGCACGAGGTAACCTGCCATCATTCAGCTCTCAGATCTGGTGTTCTTCAGGAACAGATTCCTTTGCTTCCTTTTCTAAGTGACCGACAAACCGGATTTTAGAGAGAGGCTGCACGTAAACACTTGCTTTGACTGTACATTTAAACATATTCCTGACCTTTTTATTAAAGTGAAATGATGAACGATTTTAGCTTTCTCTAACAAGCCCACATAGTTCCTTCTCTGATCAGTGTTTTCTGCTATTCACGAATGTTAATGTGGTGTGACACGGAAGCAGACAAATTTGAGTTGAATGTTAACTCTCCTGCTTACCACACTCTGCCTTGAACAAGACACTTAAATTCTTTGAGTTCCACCTTCCTGGACTAAAATATGGGGATACTGTATCATTTACAGGCTCTTCCTGAAGATTTGACATCATGTATGTGGAGTGGTTGGTATACAATAAGTGCTTAATAAATGCTACTTGTTCTTTTAGTTGCAGAAATCATTCTCTACTGGCAGATAAGAGTCCCGGGTTATAGTTCGGACTGTGTACAACAGTTAAATATACAGTCATCACGTGTCCTGTTAAAATTATGTGGCCTCTATTTCATAAATGATGCAAATAGACTAGAACACCACAGAAATAGGGGTTAAAATGAGCTCGATAGTTTGTTCAGTGTGGAGGTGTTATGCACCTACTGCATTTAAGTGAAGTACACTGGGAGTGTTGGGAATGCACAGATGACGCAATGATCTATACCCGTGACCTACAAGGAACAAGCCTTTCATCTCACATGATCCCTCCTCTTCCCATGATTCATGTGCATATTCTATTTATAGGACATCAAAACATTTGAGATCCAAGCAAGCATTCATTTCAACAAGGGTTTGCAGCAAAACCTAATTTATTAAGTTTATTGTATCACATCTTCATGTAAAGGAATTTTGTATCTTTGGATAAAAAAAAATGCTTCCTATGAAATTGGGAAGTTAGCTGCTCTTAAGATATTTAATGGGGTTTTCTAGAGGGAAACGACATGAATGTTGACTCTGGGAACTCTCTCCACATCCTTTTATGGAGGACCCTCAAAACTCATAGACTAAGGTACAAAAGCTGATGGACAGATTTGTTGAATAATTATTTAGTAATTTAGAAGAATAATTGCTCATCTTCCAGGAGAGATTGTCAGGTGGCAGCATCATGCTAAGAAGCTTACACAAATTATCATAATTTTCTTTTAATTCTACAAATATGTATTGAGTCTTAATATTTGTTAGACACTGATAATAGAGATATATGTGGAAGGATGCACAAAGGTGAAAAGAAATAATACGCGCCCTCAAAGTGCTTTCTGTCTTGTGCTCCAAGAATCCTCTGAAGAGGAAGAGACAGCAGAGAGACTAAGTGTCCTCTGGGAGCCTAGTGTGCTGTAGAGGTTCAGAAGAGGACCAGACCTCTGCAAACTGGGGTGGTCTTCAGACTTCATTGCACAGCAGGTGCTTTAAGTGAACCTTGAAATGGAGAGAATATTTGGATCTAGAGACGGAGATTATTACAAGGATATTTTGAGCTGAAATGGGTAGTGTGACTGAAGATCAAGGGTAGAGATGTATAAATTACTGTGTATTCCAAGAAATCAGCCTCCATTAAATTTAAATTACGTTTAACTGAAGTTTATATCTTAGAAGCCATTTAAAAAATACTCCTTAAGCAAAAATACACACATTCATCTTCTAGCAGTTTGGGGTATATTCTAAGCCCAGAAAGAAAATAAGACCAGTGTGGTCACTTAGAGATGTGACTGTGTTTATTGCCTTTATTTGCACATTAAGTCTCAGCTGGAGACATCATTGTTTCTTTTTCTTTTTTTTTTTTTTTTTTTTTTTTTTTAAACCTAGACATTTGACACACACAGTTTTCTCCAAAGGGCTTTCTTTTAAGTCCTTGGTCAGAAATATCAAGGGCTAGGCTGCCCAGAAGGTAAATTAATTTGGCCCCTGGCCAGCTGGTGTTAAATCGCTAAACGTATGTAAAATATTTGTCCTGTCTTTGTGTATGTCTCAATTACCATTCTATATGTCTGGCTCAAAAGGGTGGAGAATGCATCTGTGTGTCGTAGGAAGGAAACTAGCCAAAATGGCGTTGCTGTCATGGCCAGTGGGGATGGCAGGGAGTAGGCGTGGTCAGCGTGACGGGGGCCTGGTGCTATGGCATTGGAATGGTTACTTGGGAAGGGGGTGTGCTCTGCTCAAGGGGGGATGAATGGAATCGTCAAGTGGTTGGCAAGAAACGAAGGTGGGATCTTACTGTGCAAGGTTTATAAGGGAAGAACAGAACCTCTTCTGAAAGGTAAGTAGAGAGAAAAAGGACATGCGCGTTCTGTAGGAAATCCCACATGAAACTTTCCACGTGTATAAAAGATACTGTGTCTGTTTCTGCGGCCCTCCTGAATGTTGTTACAGCACTTTAGATCAGTTATAGCCATTTCCTTTGCAAAATGCTTTAGCTTTCAAGATTGGAATATTATTTCCCCTACCTCAGGTTTTTTTTTTTTTTCTTTCTTTCTTTCTTTCTTTCTTTCTTTCTTTTCAACAGAGACCTATGAGGTAAGAAAGGCAAATATCATCTACATTTCTCAGGTAGGGAAATCAAGGCATTGCTGCTAAGCAGGTCACTTAGTGGAAGAAGAGGGTCAACAATGCTTAGTCACACTCTATGACTGATTGGTTTGGCCCACTGCTGGCTTTCCACAGGCAAGAGTTAGAACAGCTGCATCCTAGTCTCTCAGTTTGCCTGAAGCCTGTGCACGTGTGTCCATGATGCTTGCCGATGTGGGAAGAAGTGTGGAAATTGGCCGCAGAACTCCTGAGTTCTAGGCTCAGCTACTCAAGTTACTGATGCTGGCCTTCAGAGCAAGTGGCCTTATCAAAAGTCATGATCTTGGCATTGTTTAAACCTTTCAAAGGGAACCTTTAAAAGAGATGATGGGACTTTCTGCAAGCTAGGTCTCTGGCAAAAGACCATCTTCCATGGCTAATGGACTTCAGAGGTCAAGTAACTTACGACTGAGCTAGTTGCAACAGGGGCTTGGGAGCAGGGGGAAATTGTCACCTCTTTCCCTCCTAATTGTCTGGCTCAGAGGAAATGTCGTTTAAAATAATATTAAGTATGGTCTTAGTCAAGGGAACCTAGCGTGTCAACATTTGGGAGCAGCAGTAGTCAGACTGAAGGGTGCCTTTTGAAACTCATGGATTTTATTCGCTCATAGATTGTAATTGACTTACCAACTAGTGCCTTTTCTACTCCTTCTGACTTTGGAGGTGGGGATGGGGATATGAGCAAAGGCGAATTTGCTACACACCGTGAGAGCTCTCTACAGCCAGATAAGGTATATTGATTATAATAGAAGCCCCTCTTCACAATAATATAAATAACCACCAGTTTAGTGAGCAGCTTCCCTGGAAGTATATTCTAGAGCCTCACATTATTTCACTCCATCCTACCACCGTCATAATGCAAATGAGGTATTATTATCCTCATTCCCAAGTTGTGGAAGTCATGGCTCAAGGAACTTACCCAAGGTCACCCAGCCAGAGGGTGGCACAGCTGGAATTTGATTTTTGCCCTTTCTGGCTCCAAAGCTTTTTCTCTTTGATCACATTGACCTTTGGTAAGGGGTCAGCTCTGGGTTTCTTTAGTGAGTCCCTCACAAGTCAGTGCAGAGAGGTCCTAGGGGAACTCCTAGCACGGGTACCTCCCCTCAGGGTTTTCTCTGTCCTATCCCAATCTCAGGGCACTAGCCTGATACATTTTACTTGGTAATAAGCTGCTTTGTGGTGGAACTTGATCAAAGCCCTAAGGGCCATCCGTCCCCATGAGTGGCTCTCCTGGGGTTATTAATATGTGTCTCCTTGTTATTCTGGGAGGATGTGTGGGATGTGC
Organism: Mustela nigripes; assembly: GCF_022355385.1. Lineage (NCBI taxonomy): Eukaryota > Metazoa > Chordata > Mammalia > Carnivora > Mustelidae > Mustela > Mustela nigripes. The sequence continues at coordinate 170,228,590 of NC_081560.1, read as the reverse complement.
TATTTGGTTTCTCCCTGCTGGCTAATGAACCAAGAGTGGCAGTGTGGGCAACTTGTATGCTTTCTAAAGAAACTGCTAACAAGAATGATGTTATCCAACCACCAACTAATCATGTTGTGCCCTGAAGCCAATGGATTGATGCTTCTAGTCATCTTCCTCTAACCAGAGTAGCAGAGGCTATTGGGACACAAAACTGTGGGCCATAGATCCTTCTACTTCAGCCTCTTTGGGGGACAGTTGGGTGGGTTAAAAGCAAAAGATCTTCCCCTTAACACTTCCCAAAATACACTCTTAAAAACATATTAGAGAGAGAGAGAGCCCGTGTGCACAAGTGGAGGGGAGGAGCAGATAGAGAGGAAAAGCAGACTCCCCACTGAGCAGGGCACCCGACTGGGGGCTCAGTTCTAGGACCCTGAAATCATACCTGAGCTGAAGGCAGACACTTAATCAACTGAGCCTCCCAGGTGCCCCCCAAAATATACTCTTGATAAAGAACCATTAAAGGGGTAGAAAAGGCTTTTTAGGCATGGTTGTCTCCTGATTAGAAACCTCTATATAGGGGCATCTGGATGGCTCCGTCATTAAGCATCTGCCTTTGGCTCAGGTCATGATCCCAGGGTCTTGGGATGGAGCCATGCATGTGCTCCCTGCTCAGTGGGAGGCCTGTTTCTCCCTCTGCTTGTGTTCCCTCTTTCACTGTCTCTTTCTCAATCAAATAAATAAATAAAATCTTAAAACAAAAACAAAAAAGAAAGAAAAAGAAAGAAGGAAACCCATCTGTAACCTATTTACCTGACTTACATTTTGCTGAGTTAATGGGAGAATCCTAAATCGGGTAGCCATGGGCACCTCGGGCAGCACTTCTCAAAGTTTGTCCTCACGGGGCCTACTTTTAAATCTGTTGATGGGGACTAGGAAACTTTATTTTGCAAATTCCCTTGGAACTCTCTATAAAGATTGAAAGTCATTTCCCTAAAATTCATTTGTGAATTTTGGTCCATGAACCCCTTGCATTATCACAGTGTATAAGTATCAGTAGGCTTCACTTTTCCCCATAGCAAACTAAAGCCCACAGCTTTTATCAGCTTCTCCATGGAAACCATGACCACAGGGATGAAGATAGTATAGGAGAATGAGAGGCAGTTACAGGGGAGAGCACAGGTCCCCAGTCAGAAGAAGATGACACTTTCCTGGTGATACTTTTATCATTGGATATATTCTAGGCAGTTTCTTTCCTGAATGTCCATATGACCATGAGTAAACCATGTCTTCGGTGACTGAAAGCCTACACTATTTTAACTAGCACACAGTCTTTTGCGATGGGGTTGAATTCTTGCTCCCCTATCTACTAGATATGTGAACTTGCACAATTAGCTTTGTGGCTCTGTGCCTTAGTTTTCTCAGCTGCAAAATGGCAATAATGACAGTATACTTTGTACAGGATTTCTTAATGGTTAAAGGAGACAGTAGATATAAAAATGTTGGAAGTGGTATGTGGCACGTAGCCAGCAATCACCAAAGGTTAACTGTTATCATCATCATCACCACGATCACCATTATTTTGTTCCTGTTAATACTAGAATATTTAATGCTCAAGTATGACTTACTAAATGGTGTTTTTAATATGTTGCTTTTGATATTGCTTCTGTTTCTGCATTTACATTCTTCCATTCCAGTTCCATTTTCTTATCATGAGGCCAGGACTCTGTCTTACTCTTTCTGTCATCCCCCTCAGTGTCTCCAGCCATTTGCACATGATGGTTGTAATAGGGCTCTGGACCTAATTTCCACTGTGTGTGTGTGTGTATTGGGATGTGGGCGGGGGGGGGGGGGGTCCATACCAATAAGCAATTCTCTGACAGCCTCTGCATGTCTATAATTCAACTCGGTTTTGGCACGATCTACCCAGAGATGGCATCAGATTTCACCAGCTGAGGACTCAGTCCCACAGGACTTCCATCCCTCATCTCCCAAATTCAGATGCCAGAGGATCTCCTGTGCTTTTGACCAAGCAGCTATAGCTTAGAAGTTCCAATGACTCTTTCCTTGGCTTTGAGTAATTCGCTAGAGCAGTTTACAGAACTTAAGAGAAATGTTTTACTTATTAAATTGCCAGTTTCTTACAAAAGGATATAACTCAGGAATAGCCAGATAGGAGAGATGAGCAAGATGATACCTTGAGCAAGGTATGGGGAAAGGACATGGTACTCTCTCAGAGCATGCTATCCTTGAATCTTCACATGTTTACCAACCTAGGATCTTTTGGAACCCTGTCCTTTTGGGTTTTATGGAGACTTTATTACATAGGCATGATTGATTAAATCATTGGCAATTGGCCATCAGTTCAACCTTCAGCCCCTCTTCCCTCCCCAGAGATTAAGGAGTTGGACTGGAATTTTCCAACCCTCCAATCAGGGTTGCAACCAGCCCCCATCTTTAGGTATGGTCCCATAGTCTTCTCATTAACATAGCAAACCACAACTTTATGTTTCTCATAACTTAGGAAATTCCAAGGGCTTGGGAGCTTGGTGCCAGAGATGAAATGAAAATAAAATATACATTTCTTATTATAAATCACCATCTCACAACTTGCTTATTACATATTTGCTATTTTGAAGGTGGGAACATTTTTCTCTATCCTTCAAAGTTCTTCTAGCTGGGAAAGCACCTATGTGGCTCAGTTTGTTAAGTGTCTGCCTTTGGCTCAGGTCATGATCTGGGGTCCTGGAATGGAGTCCAGTCCTTTGGTTCAGTAGGGAGTCTACTTCTCCCTCTCCCTCTGAACCTCCCCCTGCTTTTGTGCACACTCTCTTTCTCTCTAATAAATAAATAAAATCTTTAAAACAAAAAAGTTCATCTAGCTGCTTAAAAGATTAAATTGACAGGAGACAGAGTAACAGAAAAAAATTTAATTCTTGTGTGTAGGGAATCCACATAAGCATGACATTCCAAAGATAGTAAAGCAAAATGGGTATGTATGTCATTCTCAAGTAAGGAGAAAAGGTATAGGTCTGAGACTTGAAAGGGGAAGAGGACAATTTTGGGGAAGATGAAAAAGAACAAACGTTTGGGAAGCAAAATGTTTTCTGGACCCTACAGAAACAACAATGGGACACAGAGAGGAATTTTAATAAAGACTTCACTACGTTCCTCCCTGTCTCCCACACCTAGTTCATGTTATATTGTAGTTGTCTATGGCGATAGCACCCTTCCTGAGCAGGTCCTCCATCTAAGTTCTTTTTAGCAGTTGGGGGAAGGTCAAAAATTCCTCCCAAATCTTTTGGGCTTTGATTATTTTCAGCTTGAAATAATCTACACTCCAAAGTGGCACATTTTGAGGCCACCAACCCTTAGCAACTACAGTGTTTTATTTGCTCTTTCCATGGGGAAAATGGCTTTTCACTTAGAACAAACAACCCATGATCTTATCCCATGATCACTAAAAGATTGCTTATGTAAAATATACATTGAATTGGGACCCCCCCACACAAAATACTAGAAAGAGAAAAAATAGATTAAAAAATAGTACAAATATAAACCACATGAAGTCAGCAGGTTTTTTTTTTTTTTAAGGTTTTATTTATTTATTTGACAGACAGAGATCACAAGTAGGCAGAGAGGCAGGCAGAGAGAGAGGAGGAAGCAGGCTGCCTGCTGAGCAGAGAGGCTGATGTGGGGCTCGATACCAGGACCCTGAGATCATGACCTGAGCCGAAGGCAGAGGCTTTAACCCACTGAGCCACCCAGGTGCCCCAGTCAGTGGGTTTTGGTCTGTGTTCCATCAATATCTCAACCCCCTAGAAATATACCTGGACATGGAAGGGACTCAATATTTTTAAAAATTTTATTAAATACTATAAAATACCCCTTTCATTTAAAAAAAGAAGAAGAAGAAGGAAGGGTAGGATTTGAAACGTTCACCTGTGATTATAATGCATGTGATGTTTTCCACTTGTCCATAGTTTCCCTGTTGTTTTTTCTCAATAAACATGCATTGCTTGAGTTATTTTTAAAAGTTATTTGAAAAATGAAAGAAGACAAAACAAGAGAGAGCAGGCAAGATTTTGAACTTGGCCTCATTAGAACCGAATTCCAGGCAACTGAACTAAACAAAGAGCCCATGTTCAGGTTGCCTGATTTGCTTCTAATCACTGTTTCTGGGAGAGAGCTAGAGCCCCGGGTTTTTGTAAAGCAGCAAGATCACTCTGTTTCTCTCTTCTGGTGACAGTGAGCAGCAGCAAGGGCTACCAGGTCTTTTGTTTACCGTTCCCGTTGCTGATTCCAGAGAGACAGAGATCTGGAGGTAATTTCACCGACCTGATTGATAACCCTTTCCAGAAATTCTAGTAGCCTCCAGTCTCCAATAAAAGAGCATGTATTTCATTTTACATCTTAGTCTCTGTCTTGAGGTCTGTCTCCATCTCTAAATCATATATGTACGTATGAGTGCGTACGTGACAGATGTGTCAGTCCCTCTTCATCTCCATATGCTCACAGCGGCTTAAGCACTGATGTCCAACACTTACATCTCTACTCTCAGAAGTAGAATGTTAGATATTGCTGTAAGGGTGGTCCCTGACTGTGAGAGCTGAGTGGAAGAACATCTCCAGAACAAAGAGAGAGAGAGAGAGAGAAACATAGGAATGAGCCAGAGAGACGGTAGAAGCAGAGAGCTGGTGAGCAAGAAAGAAGAGGGGGGAGAGAGAGACAGTATGAGATCCTGGCAGAGGCAAGGAGAGACGGAGAGCAAGACAGAGACAGCAGAGGTAGACCAAGAGGGAGGAGGATAAAGAGAAGATGAGGCAAGAGATAGACCAGAGACAGAGAGAGGCTGATGGGGAGACAAAAAAGACAGAATTACAACAGAAGCATGGAAGCTCTAGAGTAGATCAGAGAAAAAGAGCAAGAGATGAAATAGAGAGGAAATGTGTTAGTGAGTGGAGAGAACTCGCTCTAAACTCCAAGATGGCAAAGTAGAACAGGAGTCCTAGTCTGATGGCACCTTGTCCTGTAGCAACAGCAAGCACTTCCCTGGCTGTTGCCCTGTGGGCGAGGGGCTCACACCCAGCCCTGCTGTGTTGTCAGTAGAGGCGGCCAATCTTACCTGTGTGACAGCTTTGAGAGCCATGCCTGTTGGTTAGCTGGGTGTGGGGTAGAAGGGGTGCATGTAGTGATGATACATTTTTAAGCACATCTTAAGCGTGATTTCCTGTGGGAAATGGAACCGGTGGTCTGGATGGTGGAAAGGCGACTTTCAACCTTTCCTTTTATACCAGCCTGTGCTGTTTTGAATTTTTAACATGGGCATGCATTTCTTTAATAATAAAAATACTAAAACATGTTTTAAGTGGCTGTTGTGTCAGCACTGTGCTGAGTGCTGAGAATACAAAGATGAACACGACCCGACCTTTACCCTTGAGGGTGCGTATTCTGGTGGAAACAGACAGACACATAAACAGATAAATTGCAATTTAGTATGATAAGTGCATAATAGCTGTAATAGAGTTTTGTGTAAAGTGCTATGGGAGCAAAGATGAGCGGGAACAACTAATTTTTTCCTGAGAGTGGGAGGCAAGGCTTTAAAGGGAGGTGACATTTAAGCTGGTCTTTATACAAGACGAGGAGTTTCACAGACAGAATAGGACCGGACAGGAGGAAAGGCCACTCCTGGCTATTTTAAACTCCCCCAATCATAGGCCTCGGATTCATTTTAGGTTGCTAGCATAGTCAACAGGCTGTGGCCAGGGGTGGTATTCTCTATCATCTCATTGCCCAAGATATTTGGAACCGAGGCTTACAGTATGTTTAAATATCAGATTGGACTCCCTAAGTTTAAAAAGTCCTATTAAGTTCTTGACTTCACACTGTCCAAAAGAACCTGATTTTCCCAAAGGGGCAAAGGTTTTCCCTGAATCTTTGCATTCTCATTTATGCTTGTGCAAGCATGTGCACAGTTGCACACACACACATCTTATTGCTATCGTCTCTATTCACAGGAGAATTTGATTCAGCAAAGATGGGTTTTTCCCCTCAGTTATGTTTCTGCTTTTAAAGAGTTAAAGGTGGGGGTTTCTGCCGTTTTCTTGGATGTGCTTCCAAATCAGCATGGGGATGGGCCGGGTGATCACCTTTGAGGATTGCAGAATGGTTCAAGGCAGTGAGAGTATGTCACAGAGTATTGTATGCCAGTGTTATGAATACTGAACTAGTGTGTCTTGTAAGTAGGAAGCAGAACATATATAAATATATAGGAAAATCTCAAAGAATAGATTTCACCTTTAATTGGTTGGCCCCTTTTCTTCCTTCTTATACACAAAGAAGGAAAAAGGGAAAGGGGGTAACAGATGAGGAAAGGCCATAGCCTGGGCAAGAGGGAGCATGTGCTCTCAACACTGGCTCACCAGCCATTGAGTGACCGAAGGGACATTTCCGTGGTCTTTGAATTCTACCTTTTCTATGCACGGGACTCTAAATCAGACTGTGGCTCAAGATGATGTTACAAGGTTCAGAGCTGGCTTTGGGGTATCATGACTAAGGAATTTTTGCCCAACTTTTTGTGCTACTGTAGTCAATACAGTGACTCAGGGATTTCACCATTTTCAGGCAGAAATGAGAATGTGCTTTGCAGCTGATCATAAATATGACTTGAGATGTACAAATGACTCTCCCTGAAGAGTAAGATGACCCCATGCATGTGTAGAAGCCTAACCCCCCAAATGGTGGTGTTATCAGATAGCGCCTTTGGGAGGTGATTCAGTCATGAGGATGGAACCCTCATGAATGGGATTAGTGCCTTTATAAAAGTGACCTAAGAAACTCCCTTGATGGGGCACCTGGGTGGTTCAGTGGGTTAAAGCCTCTGCCTTTGGTTCAGGTCATGATCCCAGGGTCCTGGGATCAAGACCCGTGTCGAGCTCCCTGCTCAGCGGGGAGCCTGCTTCCCCTTCTCTCTCTGCCTGCCTCTCTGCCTACTTGTGATCTCTCTCTCTGTCAAATAAATAAAATCTTTAAAAAAAAAAAAAAAGAAAGAAAAAGAAACTCCCTTGCCACCATGTGAGGACAGAATAAGAAGATGTCCTCTATGGAACCAAGAAGTAGATTTTACCAGACACTGGATTTTATATTGTCTTGATCTTAAACTCACTGGACTCCAGAACTGTAAGAAAGAAATGTCTGCTGTTCATAAGCCACCCGGTCCATGGTATTTTGTGACAGCAGCTTGAATGGACTGGACCAGTTTTCTACCAGTCACTGAAGCCTCATTTCCTATGAGACTCTCCTTGATACTCACTGCAGTTAGATTAAAATCTTAGGGAAAGGAGAAGGAAAAATTTGTATTTGCCTTTAAAACTCATGAGCTGTGGAAGTACCCAAGTGCCTCTTGTTCAGCCTAAATGTAGATCTTGTCACAAACAGGCATTTCTCTAAAGAAGTCATACAAATGGCTCACAGACAGACACATGAAAAAATGCTCGATATCACTCATCATCAGGGAACGACGAATCAAACCATAATAAGATACCACCTCATGCCTGTCAGAATGGCTAAAATTAAAACAGATATCAGTGAAGACGCAGAGAAAGAACTCCCTCTTATGCTGTTGGTTGGGAATGCAAACTGGTGCAGCCACTCCGGAAGACAGGAAGGAGCTTCCTCAGAAAGTTAAAAATAGTACTACCTTAGGACCTTATTGCACTACTAGGTACTTACCCAAAGGATACAAAAGGAGTGATTTGAAGGGGCACATGCACCCCAATATTTATAGCAGCACTATCAATGCTAGCCAAATTATGAAAAGAGCCCAAATGTCCATTGACTGATGAGTGGTTAAAAAGGATGTGGGATGTGTGTGTGTGTGTGTGTGTGTGTGCTTGTGTGTGTGTGTGTGTGTGTGTGTGTACACATATACATATACATATATATATTTAGAGATAGAAAATTTAATATTATGCAAGTAGCTATGCAAATTGGAGTCCTGACAAACTGCCAGAGAACTTTCCCAATGAAGATGTGCATCCCTGTATCATAGGTACCAAATCAGAGTAACACATCCTGAGAACAAAATGAGAATTCAGAAAATGCAGTATCTCAGATGTCCCCCAGATCTGGACTTTGTTTTCAAACACTCTAAATCAGTAGCTCTGAGCAAGTCTTAACTGCTTACTGAATGCTGATTGAGACACTGGCGAACTGTTAGGGAAGGAAAGGACTGTCCTGAGGAAGAAAAGGACTGGAGAGGAAGAACAGCCACCCTGCTTCTAGGAGATACCTTTCATGGCATGTCCAATGTGTGGAAGATGAACATTTGCTTTCTCTCTCTTTGCTGCTAAATCCTTAAATCAACCAATCAATCTCTCTCTCTCTATATATATATATAGGTATATATAGAGAGAGAATGGGATATTACTCAGCAAAAGAATGAAATCTTGTTATTTACAATGGTGAGGCTGGAACTACACGGTGTTATGCTAAGTGAAGCAAGTCAGCCAGAGAATGATACCATGTGATTTCACTCACATGTGGAATTTAAGACACAAAACAGATGAGCATAAGGGAAGGAAAGGGAGAATAAAATAAAATAAAAATAAAAAAAATAAATACAGAGAGGGAGGAAAACCATAAGAGGCTCTTAAAAGTGTAGAGAGCAAGCTGGGGGTTGCTGGAGGGAAGGTGGCACTTGCAAGTAGCATTGGGTGTTACATGTAAGTGAGGAATCACTAGATGTTACTCCTGAAACCCATACTACACTATATGTTAACTGACTTGAATTTAAATAAAATCTTGGAAGATAAACAAATAAATAAATGTAGGTCTTGGAAATATTCATAAGGAGCAGCACTTACATTACCATTGGAGGGAGAAGGATTCATTTATCTTTCTTTTACATGTGGGATTTGAAGTAATTTATTTAAGTCAGGGTTAGCAAACTATGATCCATGAACCATATCTGACCCAAGTCTTGGGTGTGCATGGCCCACAAGATAAGAATAGTTTTTATATTTTTAAATGGGTGAGAAAAATTAAAAGAAGAAGTTGTGACACCTGAAAATGATTTGATGTATTTTATTGGAACCCAACCCTCATTTATTTACATATTGTGTACGGCTGCTTTTGTGCAAAAATGACAAAGTTGAAAATAAAATGACAAAATTGAGTAATGGTGACAGAGATCATATAGCCTAGAAAGTCTAAAATATTTATCCTCTTCTGCTTTCTGATAAAGGTTTGCTGTCCCCTGATCTGGGAGCTTGGAGAGCATGTGAGCAGTGGGGCATGAGAATGAAGATACTTAAGTTGTTATCTGTTTGCAGACTTGAGGGTGGTTGGTGACCCTGGATCTCTTGCCTAAGAAGCGTACATACTCCTAGCCACTCTAAATTCTCGGTCCAGTATGAACCTTTTGTTCTCTGTTTCTGTCCCTTTGCTCTCCCTATTTCCTTTGCTTAGAAACTTAATCAGCCACGGTTCTGCCCAGTTAAATCTACTTTATTTTTTAGGTCTTTGCTTGGATATCACTTCATTGGTCAGAGTCTCTCCAAGGCTTCCCAACAAGAAGAGACAACTGAATTTTATGAGAAGAGATCTTATGTGCCAAGCTACTCTCTTTATGCCTCTCTCCAAACACTGGCGTGTATTCTAATCAATGGACAGAGCTCCATACCATTCATTTTTATATACCAGTATTGGGCACACAGGAGGTGCTTTGATAAATGAACACTAGGGGAACCTGGGTGGCTTCTTTGGTTAAGCATCTGACTCTTGATTTCAGCTCAGGTCATGATCTCAGGGTCTTGAAGACTGAGGCCTGTGTTGGCCACTGTGGGTGCGCAGTCTGCTGGAGATTGTCTCTCTCCTGCTGCCTCCCCCTCCACTCTCTCTCTTAAATAAGCCTTTAGAAATTAAAATATCAGAACATTAAAGCAGTATAGGATCATTTTATTGGACTTTTTTGATAGGGAAGATTACTGGTCAACATTGAGACACCATAATCATGTGGGCTGCCTGGATATTTTTTCTTTCTCCTAATTCATGAAATATAAACTATCTGGATTGTCTCATGCAGACAATTCTAATAAAATGATACAAAATTAGCCAGCCAGCCAGACAGACAGACTGAGAGAGAGAGATTGAAAGAGAAAGCATAGATTCAAAGCACATAAGTCAAATTGTGTTGGAGTCACAGCATCCTTGTTGCAGGAGGGGTAGGGCTGTGTTTTAATGAAGTCTGATGTTCTAGCTGCCAGGATGTGCTGATGGCTGGTAGGGGCTAGCATTGCCTCAGGCCTGAGGGAGAAAATAACTTCACGCTCCTAATTTAAGTAGCTGGGTTGAGAACTGGTCCCCATGATACAGAAGTCTCACCATTTGAGAAATGGTGGAGACATAGTACATTGTGAGAGATAAAATTGCATTTGTGATAATGGACAGAACTGAGAGCACTGTGACAATGAGAAAAGAATTATGGATTAAACAGACATGTTTTTTTTCAGGCACATTTACCCGAAAGGGTAAGTTGAGAGTTGGTGGATTTCCCAAGTGAGTCTGGACAGAGTGGGAATTCAGTTAAAGGTGCACAAGGGCTGCTGTGTATTGCGGACTTAAACAAAGGTTGATAAAATGATAGCCAGCACTTACTGGGTGTTTACAATGTGCCAGGCACAAATTCTTGGTAGGATATGTATTAGCAAGAAGAAGTAGGCAGTGTCATTTTCCCCATCTTAGAAATAAGAAACTGAAAAATGGGAGGTTAAATAACCCACTCAAGTTGACGAGGGTAGCAGAAGGTAGAATTGGGATTTCAATCCAGATAGTTATGGTTTAAAAGCTCAGCTCTTTGTCATTATAGCCTACTGCATTTGAAACACTAGGACATTTCATCTTTAAATAGATTCAGCTTGTTCAGGTAGTAAATCATTATTTATTATGTGCCTAATACATATCAGGTATGTGCCGGGCACTGGGCTTTTGTTCATGATTAAACCAGTAATCATCTTGATGCCCCATGAGCTTAGAGGCTGGTGGTCCATCCACAGACTGTCTGTAGGCTTTGAGAGATTATGATCCAGGACTCCTTTTGAGAGGTAGCCTTTTCAGAACTCAAAGAGCTTGCTCATTCCTTAGGAATTCGTTGGAAAAAAAAAAATGTGGGAGGAACATTTTTTTAAATGAGATGAACATTGGTAGGCAACAGGTAGAGTTCTGGTTGTCATGGCTAAAATGATGTATTCACAGAAACCTTCATCTAGAGATAGATAAACACTTAGGGGTTCTCTTTGTCATGGACTTTGGCAAATTAATAATTGTGCATGGGTGTGTTTGTGAAGGACATTTATAAATACACGTCTTTGCTTCTGCCTTCGTATCTAAATCATCAGCCATACTTATAGCTGGATCATCTCATTCAGTGTCTCTGCTTTGTTTTGCAAGTTTGAGGCAAATTCTATTATGTAAGTATATAATAAAACTATAGGATTGCTTTTCTATGGAAACAAAGCTGCTTGCCCCAGTTATATGATTAAGCAAACATTTTCTCTATAGATGGGGAAAAATGGTAAAAGTATTTCAAATGCATTAGTACTATAATATGAAATGAAAGTAGAGCTGGGCACCTGGGTGGCTCAGTCAGTTTAGCATCTGCCTTTGGCTCAGTTCATGCTCCCAGGGACCTGGGATTGAGCCCCTTGTCCAGCTCCCCATTCAGTGGGGAGTCTGTTTCTTCCTCTCCCTTTGCCCCTCCCCCTTGCTTGTGTGTGTGTATGTGCACTCTTTCTCCTACTCTCTCTCTCAAATATATAAATAAAATCTTAAAAAAAAAAAAGTAGACCTAAAGTGAAAGTTACTTGGCAAAGAATTTGGGATTCTTTATTCTTGCAGTAATTCAGTTCTGACTCTTGCTTGAAGAATGCTCCTTTCTATTTAAGGGGTCTTTGATTTCTTTCTCTAAATCAGGGATTGTTTAAACCAGATAGTGTTGTATGCAACTGCCGTATTTCATCCTAACCCCTAAGTGGCCCTAATTCAATCAGAACACATTTAAATTGTCTGACCTTGATTTATTATTAAAACTACCCTATAGCTAACATTTTTGTGTCTTTAATGGACATCCTCATTTTTAGGCCTGCTTACATTTTATTTATGCTAAATTGCTTGCAAAGTTGTGGGTTTCTAATTAAGACCTATTCTCTTTCTTTGTTAAAGCACTTGGTGCGTGCTACTTCATTTTCCTGCACAGTGATTTTTTGTTGGATAGAGTTTCTTAAAATGCAATATTTAGACTGTAGTGCAGACAGAAAACCAGGATAGTGAATGAGTTTCACATACTTTAGACAAGACCATTTCTGCAATGTGCCCATCTGGGACGACTGACAAAATGTTTCCTTCCCAGAAGTTGCTGGTTTCTGGCCTTTCTCCCATCTTCTCATTTTCTTGTAGGTGATTTAATTCAGCAGATTTTTGCCTCACTATTCCTGGTAGTTCAAATATCTTGTACCAGCCAGAAATGCCTAATGTGTTTGCCCAAGATTTTCTTACCAAACAATCTGCTTTATTCATTGCTTGCCCATGTTTTAACACCACCTCCCACTCACATCGGTGTTTACCACATTGTTTGGTGATGGATATGAGCAGAGAAATCAGAATGCTTTCATACCTCCTACTTTATCCACGGGAGATAGAGATTATCACCGCCTTGCTGAAGAGGGAGGTCATTTAAATAGCACCATGCACCCTGATAGTCTAATTCTTTAAAAGAGGCACTATAGAAAGTCTTGGCATATTGACGTAACCATTTATTTTTTTTTCCCCTCTTTTTCAAGAGGTGATGTGGTTATTTGTCACACATATATCCTTATAATCCTGTGCAAAATGCAGGCTAGCAACTGAATGCAAAAGGTTTTTGTCCCCTCTGCAAAGCTATTGCTTCTCAAAAATTGTGACCACACCTCCACAGGTTAGAGGAAAACTGCTGAGTGGGGGGAGAAACCTGGAGGAATTCAGCAGGAGGAGCTGTTCCCTCTGAAACAGTGCTGAACCTAGCTCTTGCCCTGGGCTTCCGCCACTCACTGCTGCACCCCAACCTGGGCAAAGCCAGGGGCTTATTTGTTTGGCAGAGACAAGTTAGAACTAGCTGCAGGATTATGCTCTATTAAACTCAGGCCATATCCCCATGGGTATATCCCTTTCTATGATGAGATTTTGCCAATGTGTGCTTAGATCTGTAGCTGACCGTTCTGATTCTCAGGAATACCTTGTGTGCTCAATAAAGGCTTACTAAGAAGGAGAGAGTAGTAGCTGAGAATATGGACTATATTGCCTCCTGACTCTTTGACTTTTTTTTTTTTTTTTTTTTTTTTTGGTAGCATCACATAAACCCTTCATGTGCTAAATTTTCTGGTAGGGCTGAGAATACAGAAGTAGTCCTCCTCTCAAGTGACTCACAGTCTAAGGGGGAAAATAAATAGTTAAGATAATTTTGGTAAGTGCAATATGCAGGTATTTACAGAGGAGAAGAATCCAGTCAGAAGGGTGGTGGGTGAGGTGATACCATCAGCAAAGACCTCCAAGAAGAGGTAACATATCATGTCCCTGGTAAATTAAAAGGATAAATGGGAATTTTCAGGTGAAGCAGTGAAGAGAATATGTTCCTTGGGAAAGGATTGGGTCACGTGACAGCTCAGAGGCACCAGAGGGAACAAGCCATGAAGGGAAGGGAGTGCCCCCAGCACTCTGTGGAAGGTGGGGGAAGGAGATGAGGTCAGAGGAGAAAACTAGCATCGTTTCCTGAAGGGGCTTGCAAACCAAGCTGAAGAACTTGGGATGCACCCTGAACATATCATGGAGTGACATGATCAGCATTTCAGTTTGGAAGAAGAAAGATGGCGACAATGAATTGGTTGGAGGAAACATTGGAGAAAGAGAGGCTAGTTAGAAAGCTCCATGAAGCCCATTTGTGATGCATTGTGGGAACCGCTGAGTGCTTGCCTATGGATCTGGTCATGCCTTGTGACTTTCACACATACTTTTCAAGGTAACACTATAGAAGGCAGGGCTAACACACACAGCATGTCTCAAAATGTGTGTGATCAATAGTGATATCTTTTGTCTGTTATGATTTTAGCCTTCATCTTTGGAAACATAGCACATATTACCTCGGAAATGCTGAAGCCAGCTAGAGGGAGGCCTGTGGTAGGATTCAGGATGCCCGGGTGTGGCCCTCGTTCACCCCAAATTTCTGAATACCCAATGTGAGTCATTTTAGTTCCTGGGGCTTATGTTCTCCCTTCCAAAATGGAAATGTCAGATTGGACAATAACAAAGGTCCCGTCCATTCTATAGACTTATAAATGTGATCCTACCTATGATCTAGTGATAAGAAAGATTTGAAATGGTATTTAGGAAAAGGTGGGGAGGAGCCACAGGTGAAACTAATATTTACACTAATGATTGAGAATATCTTGTAAGGGATAGGGAGTATGGATTTGAACCATGCTAAGACATATTAATATAGGTCACTACAGAGATAGTATATAAATACAGGCTATGAATAAGTCTGCTGAGCATACAAGTGGTATTTAATAAATATTCAAATTAATTTTAAGCAGCTTTATCAAACAGATGTTATCTATTTTCCCCTAGTTTCCATGCTTAATGCAGTGCCCTCCTCATACTAATGCTTGAGAAATGTCAGTTAATGAAGATGATTTAAAAATGCCTTCTTCTAAGCGTGGTTGGACATTTTTGTAAGAACAGCACTAATGGTTTCAGCTGCTTCTTGCTTTGCAGATTTCCTGTGCTACAAAATCCAAGCTTCCTACACAGTCTCCAGTAGGAGTAGTCATGAAAGCAATCCCCAGTGGGAACTCTCCCAGAATCCTTATCTCCCAGAGTCAGATTTTAATATCTTTCCTCCTCCTAAACCTCTGCTACATTGTAACACCACAGGACAAAGGAGAATGCCTTGGGGGAGGCAGGAAGTGAGAGGGCTACCCCAGGATCTCTTTTCCCCAAGTTGAATGGGAAAGCTTAGGAAGATGAAAGCAGGGGAGGATAATACGAGGTGTCCGATCTCTTTTCCTCCTTCACCATCTTTTCTGTCTCCTTAGAATTAAGCTTCATTTAAGGGTGTTACGTTGTCAAGGACTCTGTTGAAGTCAGAGGGGAAGAATGGGGCTAATTTTCAGGAAGGCGAACACTGGTGTTTTTTATAGTGCTGTGTTCAGTGAAGTCAACGGGGTTGTGTTGAAGACAGAAAGTGACACTGCTGCCTCAGCATAGCTCCCCCGAGTGTGGGACCTGCCACTGGGACTGCACTGGGGAAGCTCCTGTGTTCAGCATGAAGCCAGGCATCTGGGGAGTTGTGATCAAAGGCAACAGCTCCTCCCAGCTACAGCCAGCCTCTAAAATAGACCCAATTAAGCCCTTAACGAAGAGCCCAAGGGATTCCTCTGCCCCAAGCCCATCACCACTCCACACTACCTAGGACTTCTGCATGTGCACGGACAAGAAGCAGTAATAATAGTAACTTCTTTGCATTACATGATAAAGAGCCAGGAACAATTTTGAGTTAATGATCTGAGCTCTGCCCCAAAGCAAATCTGCATTACATAACAACCACCTTCTTGAAAAATAGTCCAATAATCTCATTGGGCTCACTGCATACTTTTTCATCTTGTTCTGGCTTGGAGAATTGTAATGGTGCTACCTATTGTTGGCTCAGAGGGTTTATGTTTTTACCTAGAAGAGACAGAAATAATATTAATTTGTTCTAATGTTAAATAACACAGTTGTGCCCCTCCGCTCAATGATGTCCATCTCTGCAAATTTGACCAAGATGAAAGTTTGCCTAAAGGATGATCAGTACAGATGCTTAGGAGCTCAATTTGAGTGCACATGGGGATTTTGCTAGATACTTCCATCCTTTGCTTTTCCACCAGTCTGATTTTGGTAATTGAGTGCAGTTAACTTTTGGGTCCCTTAAGAAGCAGAAAGATCTCTGAGGTCATTCCCTCTGATGCCCTCATTTTACAGAGGAGAGATCTGAAAATTGCAGAAACAGAACTAAATATACTGTGAAGGGCTTCAGTTGTTGCTCTTGATTTTTACAAAGGGTTCCAAACACTGTTGGTGTAATTTGGACAGAAGTTGGCTCCTTAGTTCTGCCATTTCCTAGTTGGGCAACATTGGATAGGTCACTTACTCTTCTCTAAGACAGTTTCATCACCCCTAAAATGAAACTAATATTGCATCCAACTGACAGGATTCACTTGAGTCCTACCAGAGATAATACATGCAAAGTGTTTTGAGCAGTGTCAGGCCAAAATAAGTACCATAGGTGTTACCTGTTGGGACATTGAAAGACCTTCTGAGAGGATGTAGCTAGACATGTCTTGAAAATCATGAGTTGCAGGAATATGTATGTATGTGCATGTATATAACTTTTTTCCCTATCACAGAGGTTGATGAGGCCGCAGACCTTTATAACAGACTTGTACTAAAAGCAGTTATAGAATGCATTTCACTTAAAAAAGTAACATTATAGGCATTCTCTGAGAACATTCAGAGCTTTTAGCACAGTTTGTGCAACATGGTCCAATAAAAATGAATATGTGTTCACTTGTTTGAAAACTCAACACTTTAAAGTCAACCACAGAGAAGCAAATCACAAAAATGACAGTAGGGAAATGATTGCTGTTGGTAAAACTGCATGTCATGAAGTTAGAAGTTTGAAATTTAACTACTTTTAACATAGCACATTTTTTATTTTCATTATTTATTTATTAGGGTAAAAATTGGTATTATAATACTATACTAGTTTCAGGTGTACAACATAACTTGACATTGTGTAACACCACATACAGTGTCACCACAATAAGTCTGGTGATCAGTTTTATTTTGTTCGTTTTGTTTTTTAGATTCCACAAATAAGTGAAATCTTAGATATTTATCTTCTCTCTCTGACTGACTTCACTTGATACATTCAAGGTCCATCCATGTTGCCATAAATGACAAAATTTCATTCTTCTTATGGCTAAACAATATTCCATTGTATATATACCACAACTTCTGTATCCATTCATCCAGTGATGGGCCCTTAGTTTTGTTTCCATATTTGTTTCCATATTTTGACTATTGTAAATAATGTTGCAGTTAACATAGGTGTGTATATAGCTTTTCAAATTAGAATTTTTGTTTTCTTCAGATAAACAGTCAAAAGCAGAGTAACTGGATCGTATGATAGCTCTATTTTTAACTTTTGAGGAACCTCCATACGGCTTTCCAGAGTAGTTCTACCCACTTACAGTCCTACCAACAGTGTACAAGGATTCCTTTTCTCCATAACCTCTCCAATAATACTTATTATTTCTTGTCTTATCAGTGATAAGCTATTGTGACAGGTATAGATGATATCTCACTGGGGTTTTGATTTGCATTTCCCTAATGATGAATGATGTGCAAATTTTCATGTGTCTCTTGGCCATCTCTATGTCTTTTTTGGAAAATAGCTATTCAGATCCTCTGACCACTTTTTGATGGCATGGGTTTTGTTGTTACTGTTATTGAGTTATCTAAGTTTTTTATACGTTTGGACATTTGCTCCTTTGCAGATAATATGATTTACAAATATCTTCTCCCATTCAGCAAGTTACCTTTTTCATTTTGTTGATTGTTTCCTTCTTTGTGTAGAAGCTTTTTAGAATGATGTGGCCCCATGTGTTTATTTTGCTTTCATTGCCATTGCCTTTGGAGTCAGATCCAAAAAAGATATATATTACAAAGCTATAAAAATCAAACCATCATAGTACTTGCATAAAAACAAGGACATAGATCAATGGAACAGAATAGAGAGCCCAGAAATAAACCCACACATATATGGTCAATTAATTTATGACAAAAGAGGTAAGAATATACAAAGAGGAAAGGGCAGTCAGTCTCTTCACTAAACGGTGTTGGGAGAAAGAACAAGACAGCCGTGTGCAAAAGAATGAAAGTGTACTGCTATGTAGACTACAAAATTAACTCAAAATGAATTAAAGATTTGAGTGTAAAACCAGAAACTTTAAAATTCCTAGAAGAAAACATAGGTGGTGAGCTTCTTTTTTTTTTTTTAATAATTTTTTATTTTTTATAAACATATATTTTTATCCCCAGGGGTACAGGTCTGTGAATCACCAGGTTTACACACTTCACAGCACTCACCAAAGCACATACCCTCCCCAATGTCCATAATCCCACCCCCTTCTCCCAAACCCCCTCCCCCCAGCAACCCTCAGTTTGTTTTGTGAGATTAAGAGTGGTGAGCTTCTTAACATAGCACACTTTTAAGGGCCTCTTTGAAAACCTGTGTTGCAGAAAGAAAGAAAGAAAACAAACCAACCTGTGTTTCTGGAATGTATGAAAGAATTGTGATGGCAGTAAATCTAGCTTTGCAGATTTCACGAGGGAAACATTTGGTTACCTAAGCTGGAGATATTTAGTGTATGTTCAGATAAACACAACTATACACTAATTTTCTTCTCAAATGTTAGGGAACTGAAAATTGTGAATGACTATTAGATCAAGATCAAGATTGTTTTATTACTGCATTGATATGAATGCTGCTTTGGCATTACCTTTGTTGATATGCAAGAGTGAAATGCAATGGGTAACAGAATCACTAATTAAAAAAAGGATGAAAATTGAGAGGGAAGCAGACCCTAAGAGACACTGAACGCTGGGAAACAAACTGAGGGTTGTTGGAGGGGAGGAGGGGTGGGGAGAAGGGGTAATTGGGTGATGGGCAGTAAGGAAGGCACTTGACATAATGAGAACTGGGTCTTATATGCAACTGATAAATCACTAAATTCTGCCTCTGAAACTGATTTTAAAAAGAGAGAGAGAGAGAGAGAGAGAATCTCTAGAGGCCCACAAACATAGGTTTGCATCTTGGGTCTACTGTTTACCAGCCAGGTGACCTTGGACAAAGCACTTAAACATTCTACCCCTCATTTTCTTTGCATTCAAAATGGGGCTGATAATGGTGACCCCACAGAAGTGTTATGAGGGACGAATGGGAGAAGCCCTGAAGCATTTTGTGCTTGGTTACGTGTCAGGAGGTGCTGACTACCTGCCAGTTATAATTTTCAGTTTTCTGTCTGGGCTTTTCTTGGTGACTCCAGGTTTCTCATAAAGGACTGTGCAATCACTAGAAATAGCTAAAAAAAAAAAAAATCCTGCCAAAAGACTAGTCCCCAGGATTGGTTACATTTTTTGTTCTGGATGGTGATGGGACAACCTTGTGTATACAGGCTTCATGAATTCCTAAGTCTTAGTGTGTATGTGTGGGGACCTGACTATACTTCTAAGGGTCGACTTTCCATTTGTGCCTCTCTCTTGTGCCTTTTCTCTTTCTCTCCCTCTCTCCTCCTGGCCCTAAATTTGTGTCTCCCAGGACCTACTAGGCGTTGACTGCTAAGTCATCACTTGATTTCAAGAGCAAACCACAGAGTCTAGGTGTCCTTATTTTATTTGGAAAGATGTTGGAAGCATATAAAACAATAATGGGAATTATATTTTGTTTTGGCTCCCCCCTCATCAGGCTTTCCAGATAAGCTCCTCTTCCTTCGGCAAGGTTAAAATTAAGTGTACACCCCTGCCTGTTACCAGCTTGGTTTCTAATTTTAAAAATTGTGTTTTTATGTGTCTTTCTCCAACCAGTAACTTAAATGTCTTCCTTTCTACCTGCAATTTCTTTTAAATAAAGAAAGAATATCCAGATGATTTCAGCAAATGAGAATTTAATTCATAAGATTTAATCTTATTTCTGTGCTTAGATGCATAGCTTTAATCTGTAAACAAGCACATCATTAGGGAGATAGGTAATTACACAAATTAGATTGGAGAAACTTTGCCAGGGGAGATGGATTTTGTTTACCCTCATGTGTTTGGCACCAGAGGAATTTCTCTCTCATACAAAGCTATGTCTTGTGTGGCTTGAGAAAGGAAAAGAGTAGGAAGTCGAGGGAAGGAACACTTTTGGCCCTAGGACTAAATCTTGTAGCAATAAACACTTGTCTGGCCTCTTCCTGAGGGTCAGTCTGTATTGAAAGACAGCACAGAGCATGCAGCAAATAGAGGCATTAAGGTTTCCCCTTCTTAGGAGCCAGACACATGTTTGTTGTTCAAATTACGTTCTTCGGTTTCAGTGGAGAGTCTTCTAAAATTTCAGGGTGTGCTTTGCACGTGTTGAAGCGTGTCCATGAATAATCAATCAGATTGTCCTGGGGATCTTTACTGTTAAAAGTAATTTCTAGGATTTAAAAAGAGGTACATTGTTCTCAGAGTTCTGATCTACTGCAAAGTAAAATGGTCTACTGCAAAGTAAAATGTAAATATAAATGGATGCTTCTGTTCGCTCATCTTAAGAGGGGACTGGTAAAACTTGGTGAGTAGTGTAGACCATCAAGCTTGGAAGGAGTTTACAGGCAGATATGGTCATTGAGGGTTGAGGCAGGCAGGGGAGGTTGGCAAGGAGAAAAGACATTGTTTGTGGAAAGATGGAGCCTCGTGAAGAATAATCAACAATAGATTTGCAAAGATAGTTCGGATCCTGGACACTAAGCATTATCTCTTTCTCATGGGCACTAATGATAGGTAAATACTTTAAATAAAAAGTGACATAAACATAGTTGCATTAAAATAGGAGTGAGCAGACTTGCCCTTCAGAAAGAATTATGGAGGTAGAGAAATGGTCTAGAGGTCCATCATTCATTCTTTTATTTTAAAGGATATTAATTGACCACCTACTGTGCACTAGGGACCACACCAGATACAAGCGATTTAGCAGTAACAAAGCAAATAGGAATTTTGCCCTGAAAATTTTCAGATATCAAGACCTGACATACATGATTATGGTTTTGACTATTTTGGTGATAATGGGAATTGAAAGAAAACTATTTACCCATCCATTCCATACCTCACCCAACAAGCAGATGAGAGAGCTCATTACATTCCAAGAGCATAATAATAGGAGACAGAGGTCCTGTAATGAACTGGACGCTCATGGCCCCTGCCCTCGTGGAAGTCAGAGTTTAGCAGGTAGAGAAAGATATCAAGTACAGTATTGATTTTTTTCTTGGTAAAAAATTACTAAAGTATAACACACATAAATCATAAATGGTTCATTTTCAGAGTTAGCCTCCTTGTGTAGCCAGCACTTAGATTAGGAAATAGAATATTATTAGTACCCCAAAATGCCCTGTGCTCTCTCTTAGTCATTACCTGCCATGGGTAATCACTATATTATTCTCAAAGGCAAAAAAAATCGTGTCATCTGTTTTTGAACTTGAAATAAATGGAACCATACCATACACACTCTTGGTGACTGGCTTCTTCTGTGACATTCATCCACATTATTCCGTACAGTAGTTCCTTCTTGTTGTAGAATAATATTCCACAGTGTGAATAACCCCCTGTTTATCTATCCATTCTCCCCATAATATGCGCCTGAGTAGTTTCCTCTTTGGGACCAAATACCTCTGCCATGAGCATTTTTATTAAGAGCAGCATTGCAACAGTTGTGATACATTCTATGAAAGCACATATAGAGAAAGTTTAACCTAAACTAGTGGGGTAGAAGAAAGTATGAAGAAGTGAAATTTGGCTTAGGGCCAATGTAGTCCAGACAGAATGAATGATATATGCTGACATTCAGGGCAGAAAACAGTTCCAAGAGCTCCTCCAGGGCAAGAATGGGTAGGGACTGAGAGGGATCAGTTCAGTGAGCCTTACAACTCCCTCAAAACCTGCATCATCTACTGCCCATGCAACAGCCAAGGTACTCTGTCCTCTCTGCTGGTCCCACCTCCCAGCCTTGTCTTCCTCTACCTGGCTCACAGGCTCAAGGAATGATGACTGAGGGGCCAGGCTGGTAACCACAGAATACAGGGGTTCTGTAGTGGGAGACAGCAGGAACCCTTAGACCACAAAGCCCTAGGTTCTGTTGATGAACCTTTACTTTCCAGGATGGAACACTGGGCATGGTTTTTCATTAAGAGAGGTGGTTAGACCATGATTTTAGACCTGTCTAGTGGAGTGATTTGAAGGGAATTTGTTCCCAGATAGGGTTAGGTGGAACTGATCGGTTCTCCTGCATTTGTTCTGCAGATGGGAAGTAAGAAGGGGGAGGCTTAGTGGAATATAGGGAAGCAGCCAGTGTACACTGGTTTAGTGGAACTATGGAAAGGGCAAGAGAACATCAGTGTTTTATTAGAAACTTGACCTTGCATCTATTTCTATTTGGGTGCAGGGCAAGGACAAATTGCGGAGCGGCTTGCTCTGCAGAAAGCAGTTCCCGAGGAGAGGCAGTGTTGCAAAGAGGCTAAGAGAAATGAACCCTGAGGTCAGAAGGCACGGACCTGAATCCTGACATCCCTGTTTAGTAGCTGGGTCGTCTTGAACATGACACTTAGCCTCCCATGTCTCTGTTTGCTTGTATATAACACGGACATTGTAATAAAGGCAGGCACAATGACTACAGGATTATAGACAAGGCATGTAGAATGCTGCTATATCTCAGCATCTCATAAGTGTTAGTGGTTATGAATCGGGCCCCTCACTTACCAGTATGACCTTGAAAGAGTCCTGTTCCCTCTCTGAGCTTCAGCTCTTTCACCTGGCCCCCAAGCCCCGAGGTCTCCACTCTGCCCCCTGACAGTAACACTTGTGAGTCCAAAATGGTATGGTCACACAGCCAGGGAGGGAAGGATGTTTTGCATGCTCCTGATGCTGGCAATCACGGCCCCAGATTTGTCCAGCGAAACCCACTGCTTTCAAGCCTTGACTCAATCTGGACTTGATACATTCTGTTCTCACCGAAGGCTGTGCGGAACCCTAGATTGGAGCAGAAAAAGTCAAGATTTATTGTTCGTATTCTATTCTCTCATTCCCTTTTGAGTTTTAAGATTTTAATAGATCATTTGCATGTTATCCAGTCAGGATTCTTTGTACTCACCTTAAATACGGGTTCACCAGCCACTCCTCTGAAAAGTCTAAGGAAAAATGCCCCGGTCTGTTTTGCATAAACAGATTTCTGGCTTCTGCTTTCTTGATCTTGTCTTCTGTCTCTTTTTCTATTTTCCCCCAGGACTTCAGAGTCCTTCCTACTAAACAGAGGCCACAGCTTACTTTCATCCTGATGAACAACTTAAAAGAAAAATGAGAGGTTATTTATCTGAAAACAGGATCATAGCAAAGTGTAGGGGCCAATGAGATCAGTTACACTTTTAGTTGCTATAACAACCATATATAATATCTGTATTCTCTTTCTTTTTTGCCTTTAGTAGCGTATCTAACCTATCTTTTGGTTTCGGATTCTAAAACTTAACTGGGTTCATTTTACGAAAGGACATGTGATTTTTAACAATACTTGAAAAAGAAACACAAATGCAACAATGACTGTCAAGTCATTGTGTGTCCCTTACCTGCCAGCTACTTTACTGGGTATGTTCATATATTGTCATTTCATGGTAATTTTCTGTCTCTTCTAGAGCACTGCTTTCTAAAGAATACAGTATTAATCTGATACACTTACAGCTGGGGCCATTAGGAAACTCCTCATGCATGTCTGAGCTTCTAAGGGATCATTCTTATGGATTGGCTGGTGTTGGGTGGGGGAGGATAGTTTGATCAGTATCCTTGCATAACTTGTCCAGTGACTTCTGTTCATTTTATAAAGTTAAAGCTGTGTTTAACCACATAATTGTCTGGATGTGTTTTTCTTTTGTCAAAGGGAATCCTGATCTCTGTGTATGACGCTATTACTTCTTCAGTGCCTAATTAGAAAAGAGTATAAACCACAGTTATATTTCAATGCATTCAGTTTTGTACCTACTATGTGCAAAGCACTGACTCAGTGTCAAGTTGGGTGAGTAGATATAGTCTGCAGCCTTCTGGAATTTGTATCCAAGTAGGAAAGAGAGTAACATACATGAATAATACAAATAATCTTATAATTGTGTTAAGTCCTAGGAGAGGCATGCAGTGATTAAAGGAGGTGGAAAACCTCTCTTCAGAATAAATTTACTTTAACAAAGACTTATCTGTCATTGTATCATAGTTCTTTCTCAAGGCCCCCTTTTTCTCTCTTCAAAATCAATTCACAAATATTCAGGGAGCACCTACAATGTATCGAGCTCTCTGTTCAGGATTGGTTTACAGTGGTAAATAAAACAGGACCCTCAATCAAAGGTACATTGTACATATTTATGCAAAGATACATTGTACATATTTACGCAGTGGAGTAGTATGAGTCTGTTTCCCAAAGCAACTTCTCCTCCTTTCCAGATTTTCCACCATAAGCCAGAGTTAGGTTTTCAAGGATTTTATTTCGTCACTCCTCTTCAAATCCTGCAGGGCCCCTTATAGGGAATGATTCGGGGAACAAGAAGGACCATCCCTGCTGGACCTTCCATGGTCCTCTCCATCCCACCATCACATTCTTGTCCGACAACGTGAAACTACAGTAGAGTGACAGGATGTCAATCTTCAACGATCCACTCTAGTCAGAGATGGGGGGGAGGGAAGACTGGTCGGTGGGAATTCATGGTAAATTCTAAAAGCTCAAAGCACTGTAGTGAAATGATAGCTATTTCTTTATGGAACAGATCGTCCTCATATCCTTTCCTTTCTTCTTTCCTCACATCTGTTTCCCACCCACACCTCCCTCACATTAGTGCGAAAGTACGCCAGGACCTTGCCCAGAGGCCACATGCCTCTGACCCCTTTATTATTTTTAGCAGCAGCAGCAGCGGCAGCAGCAGTACACAGAGACAATCATCTCAATGACTCACACAGAAATTCCAACAACTTGTGGCAAAGGTGGTGAGAATCTGTAGTTGTCCTTTCTAGCAGCTCTCCCACATAAAATGAAAGAGGGCTCGAGTCAGCTGCCCATGTTTGTTGCAGAGGTAGCGACGGAAGAAGAAAATGATTTAACTTGGAAATCTGCAGATCCCTTGAGGATTTCCATTCCGTCCTCAACCCTATCCTGGTTTTCAGATTTCTGGAGTCATAACACTAGAGGTTTTCAGAAGTTGTGGCCGTGGTCAGGGGCCGAGTGTCGTCCAAGAGATGCAGAAAAAAGGGCGTGATGGAAGCAGCGGGGCTGCCCCGAAGGTCTCTTCCCACAGTCTGGCCCGCAGTCTGGATTTCCAGCCCCTTTAAAGATGTCTCACATTCTTTTTTTTTTTTTTTTTTAAAGATTTTATTTATTTATTTGACAGAGAACACAAGTAGGCTGAGAGGCAGGCAGAGAGAGAGAGGAGGAAGCAGGCTCCCTGCTGAGCAGAGAGTCCGATGCGGGACTCGATCCCAGGACCCTGAGATCATGACCTGAGCCGAAGGCAGCGGCTTAGCCCACTGAGCCACCCAGGCGCCCAGATGTCTCACATTCTTGACAAGGGAAAAACAAAACAAAACTGTTCAAGGCTCTTCCAAAAGTGTGACTGTTATTTTTTTCAAAGCCAAGAAAAATCCTGCATGTGGTTGTCGAAGTAAACTGTGCAAGGACTCATTTCTCTAGATTTTATTCTTAAAATATATGATAGAGAAAAAAATAATAGCTCAAACGTGGTTGCGCGCTTAGGGTAACAGCAGGGCTGTTGAAGATCGTAATCTTAGTGAATCTTGTTAATGCTTTAACAAACAGACAATAATCACAATCAGCACATTGATTCTTTGAATGGAAGCTGCCTCGGAAGTGCTGCTTAAAATAGTGTGTTGATTTTTACATTAAAGTAGGCCAAACTCTGTCTGTTTACAGTATTAATTTGCTTAGCAAGCCCTTTATTTCATTGACAGTAAGAAGATAAGCTTCAGCCCAGCTGTGACTGAATTATCAATCAAGCAACAGGTGTTTGTTGTCTACTGTCTGCTAAGGACTGCTAGGCACCATGGTGGATCTGTAACGTAAATAATATGTAATAACTCCAGTTTTGAAGAAGATTGAATCTACAGCTAAGGTCTTACGGTAACTGATTTAAAAGTTAAATGCTGCCTTGTAAAATGAATATATAACATGGGAAATGAGAACAGAGACACTGGGATAGTGCTTTGTAGAACAGAGCAGATTCTCACTGGATGATTTAGGATAGGTATGTTTGGGCCCCCCCAAATGTGAAGTTTCCCATCAACGGAGAAAGGTTTGGCTACAGGAAAAGGTAAGGTGATTTCCTGGAGTTTGCAGAAACTGGACCCTGGTAGAGTGGTATGGATGAGGGTTGGAGGTGATGAAGGAGAGAAGCGGGAAGAAAAAGAGGGGGGAGGTGATGGAGAAGGAGGCTGGTCAGCTTTGGAAGCCTTTGAATGTGAGGAAGAAGAGAATTATAAATTCTGAGAGTTGAGTCTGAGAGGTTTAATTTTTGAGGTTTTATTTTACTACTTTCTTCTTCTTAAAGGAACACTGATGGTCTATGGCAGACTTGTTGGAACGTCTGCCATAGGCCATGGAAAGAGGTTAGGAACCTAAGGTCTAAGAGGTTGGAAAGAGGTTAGGAACAAGTGACAGGAGAGAGTAGACAAGGAAGATGAGGGATTTTCTCATCTAGGATCGTGTCTCACCTGCCCAGTTTGTGAATGGATGGGAGATAAGTCAGTCACAAAGTATTGTCATGATGGTGTCCTTTATGTAGTGTAGACTCTGCCTAGAAATACTCTAGATGTTAGAAGAGTGAGTTGACCTTTCGAAGGTACCATAACATCCAAGAGAAGGGCTGAAGCCAGACCATGAGGAGCAACAGTTTTTGAGAGCGCTGAATCCTAACCACTAGACCACCAGGGAGGTTAGAGGAGCAACAGTTTTTGAAAGAAGCTTTGCAGTTGTTATATGAGTTATCGGAGAGGGAGGTGGGGGACAGGGGAGCTGGAATTGGGAGAGGAAATAAGGTAGAAATGTGATCTGAATGGGCTCAGAAACAGGTCCAGGGAAGGGGGCATGCCAGGAATAACGTCTCGGTCAACATCAGTGGACAGACCTGCATAAGAAGTCCAGGTGCAAGACAGCTCAGAATTGGAATAGGTAGGGTAAGGAGCAGGACAGAGTACTCAGGGCCTCGCAACTTATGTGCGCTGTTTGGAACAATGAGGCCTTGAAAAGAGGTTTCTGCTTTTAGCCCTTTACACCTAGATGAGGTACTTGAATAGGCAAATTCTTAGAGACAGGAAGTGAAACAGAGGTCACTGGGGTAAGGAGAAGGAAAAATGGGGAGTTACTGCTTTATTGGTCCAGAGTTTCTGTTTGGGATGACTATACCCTTCTGGAAGTAGAATGTGGGGATGGTTATAGGACACTGAAAATGCATCTAATGCCACGGAATTGCACACTTAAAAATGTGTAAGATGGTAAATCTTACATTATGTGTGTATTACTATTAAAAAAAAAAAAACTAGTCCTTTCAGAATTGACAGAAACACTACCTGCTTGGAAAAACAAAACAAATAAACAAAAAACAAAAACTAAAAAACCCTCTAGGGCTCAAAGTCTGTAAAGAAATCTTTTCAACTTCACATTGTATAAGAGCCAAATTGGGAGTAAAAGTTGATACTAGACAGATCCCGAGTCTTTGTCTTTTTTACAGTAATGCCATGTCTCTGTGTTGCATGGAAGGAATTCTCAGCCATATGAGGCCACCATATGATGTTGATTTACTCTTGCAACTCTAAATAAATTATTCCCAGCCTTTGTTCCGTTGGGTAGACTATGAAAGGTTTTTGGTTAATCACTTAAAATATAATTTACCTTGTGTTCCACATATAAGTGAAACCATATGATAATTGTCTTTCTCTGCTTGACTCATTTCACTTAACATAATCCTCTCCAGTTCCATCCCTGTTGATGCAAATGGTGGGTATTCAACCTTTCTGATGGCTGAGTAATATTCCATTGTGTATATGGACCACATCTCCTTTATCCATTTATCTGTTGAAGGGTATCTTGGCTCCTTCCACAGTTTGGCTATCGTGGCCCTTGCTGCTGTGAACATTGGAGTAGAGATGGCCCTTCTTTTCACTACATCTGTATCTTTGGGACAAATACCCAGTAGTGCAATTGCTGGGTCATAGGGTAGCTCTATTTTTCACTTTTTGTGGAACCTCTATACTGTTTTCCAAAGTGGCTGTACCGACTTGCATTCCTACCAACAGTGTAAGAGGGTTCCTCTTTCTTCACATCCTCTCCAACATCTGTCGTTTCCTGCCTTATCAATTTTTGCAACAATGAGACCTTGAAAAGAGGTTTCAGCTTTCAGCCGTATCTGGTGTAAGGTGATATCTCAATGTAGGTTTTTTTTTTTTCATTTATTTATTTTCAGCATAACAGTATCATTATTTTTTCACCACATCCAGTGCTCCATGCAATCTGTGCCCTCTGTAATACCCACCACCTGGTACCCGACCTCAATGTAGTTTTGATTTTAATTCCCTGATGGCTAACGACGTTGAATATTTTTTCATGTGTCTGTTAGCCATTCATATATCTTCTTTGGAGAAGTGTCTATTCATATCTTCTGCACATTTGATTGTTTGTTTTTTGGGTGTTGAGTTTGAGAAGTTCCTTATAGATCTTAGATACCAGCCTTTTGTCTGTAGTGTTATTTGCGAACACTTGCCTCTTTGTTTTGTTGACTATTTCCTTTGCTATGCAAAAGCTTTTTATCTTGATGAAGTCCCAAAATATCATTTTCATTTTTGTTTCTGTTGCCTTTGGAGACGTGTCTTGAAAGAAGTTGCTGTGACTGCCTATGTTCTCTCCTAGGATTTTGATGGATTCAGGTCTCACACTGAGGTCTTTCATCCATTTAGAGTTTATCTTTGTGGGTGGTGTAAGAGAATGGTCAAGTTTCATTTTTCTGTATATAGCTGTCTAATTTTCCTAGCACTATTTACTGAAGAGACAGTCTTTTTTCCATTGGATACTTTTTTCCTACTTTGTTGAAGATTAGTTGACCAAAGAGTTGAAGGACCTTATCAGGGCTCTCTATTCTGTTCCATTGACCTATATGTCTGTTTTTGGGCCAGTACCATACAGTCTTGGTGATCCCAGCTTTGTCATATAGCTTGAAATCTATGTTGAACATAAGGAATAAAGGACATTATGAGAAGACAGGAAAAAATGAAGGGGGGGGTTAGAGGGAGAGACAAACTATGGACTACGGGAAACAAACTGAGGGTTTCAGAGGGGAGAGAGGTGGGGGAATGGGTGAGCCCGGTGATGGGTATTAAGGAAGGCACATATTACATGGAGCACTGGGTGTTATACGCAAACTATGAATCTTGGAACGCTACATCAAAAACTAATGATGTACTGTGTGGTGATTAACATAATACAATAAAATTAAAAATAAAAAAAAATAAAAAAGGGACACCTGGGTGGCTCAGTCGGTTAAGCTGCTGCCTTGGGCTCAGGTCATGATCCCAGAGTCCTGGGATTGAGTCCAGCATCGGGATCCCTGCTCAACGGGGAAGCTGCTTCTCTCTCTGCTTCTGCCTGCCACTCTGCCTGCTTGGGCTCTCTCTCTCTCTTTTTGATTGATTGATTGATTGATAAATAAATAAATAACTTTAAAAATTTAATTAAAAAGTATATATATATGAAATTTACCTTGGATGCCTGGGTGGGTTAGTCAGTTAAGCCTCTGCCTTTAGCTGTCTTCACGATCCTGGAATCTTTCTCTCTCTCAAATCAATAAATAATTTTAAAATATTTTTAAAAAGGATTTTATTTATTTGAGAGAGAGTGACTAAGAGAGAAAAGTTGAGTGAGGTGAGGGGCAAAAGGAGAGGGAGAAGCAGACCCTGAGATTATGACCTAAGCCAAAGGCAGATGCTTAACCAACTGAGCCATCCAGGCACTCCTCAAATAAATAAAATATTTTAAAATATAAAATAAAATACCGTTTACAATGGGGCTCCTGGGTGGCTCAGTTGGGAAGTGACTGACTCTTCATTCAGCTCCGGTCATGATCTCAGGGTCGTGAGATCGTGCCCCACATTGGGTTCAGTGCTGGACATGGAGCCTGCTTAAGATTCTCCTTCTCCCTCTCTTCTGTCCCTATCCTCAGCTTTCTGTCTCTCCCCTCTCTAAAATAAAATACAATAAAATAAAATTGACTTCTTCAAGTTATTTAACTTGGTCATTGCTTGGAGAACTTATTGCATTTTCCATTTTGTAGATATTTGAAATATCCAGCTTGATTTCAGGAAATGCTGATTATTTGTTGCTATGCTGTCTGTAACTCTATAGCAGTCGGTTGTTCTTTCTGCAAATAAAAGCAGCCTTAAGATAAAGCATCCTACTTTTTTGAAAAAATACTTTGCCCCTAAGGGCTATCAAATGGCTAGGTTTTCCAGATTTTCTCTCACTGTTGGTGGTTCTAGTGAGGGTGTTTGCATTCTCTTGACTAACAGTGAAGTCTGCTTCAGGGTCATAAAACAATGATTCCTTCTTGTCAGTCTTTTATTATATGTGAAACTCATCCCATCTTCCCTCATAGTCTGGTCTTTTTTCTCTGGAATATATAGAAATCTGGGACATACCTGAGGACATGATTGAGTCTGCGGTAGTTACAGAGGATGGAATCTTTGTAATGCAGAACAACATAATTCCATCTCCAATAAATACACTGACATTGACACCCACAGAAACTCTCACTTGAGCAGGGCGAGCGTTTGTGAACTTCAGAAAATGATCAGTGATGTCTCACATAGAACCCAACAATAGCACTAGTGCGAGTCACCGGGAAACTAAAATCAATGAAGAAAAGAGATTTCAGCTAAGGCATCAAAGACGTTATTAGGGACGGTGAGAAAGGGGAGTTAGAAGAGCAGCTGGAGGGACGCCTGGGTGGCTCAGTTGGTTAAGCAGCTGCCTTCGGCTCAGGTCATGATCCCAGCGTCCTGGGATCGAGTCCCGCATCGGGCTCCTTGCTTGGCAGGGAGCCTGCTTCTCCCTCTGCCTCTGTCTGCCTGTGCTCTCTCTCTCTCTCTCTCTCTCTCTCTCTGATAAATAAATAAAATCTTTAAAAAAAAATTATTAAAAAAAAAAAAAAAAAGAAGAGCAGCTGGAGAGGGTCTTAAAGATCTCCCTTGGAGGGCTTGTCAGAGAAACCTCTTGAATATATGATGGCAGATCTTCACTCCCATTTTCAAATTAAATGGCAAGTTGGGAAAAGTGGATAAAATATAAAAACCCAAAGCATGTTTATGTGAAACGTTTTGCCAATTAATACATTAATCCATCTCTACCTGGTTTCTCCTTAAGGAACAAAGGCAATTGTGTTACCATTCGGGCTCCTGGGGAGCCTTTGATAACAGGAGTTATTTGTCCATTCTTTTTCCTCCCTCCTTTTAATGCTAGTGTCCAGCGGAGCCCAATCATTGTATTTCTTTTTCCGCTGAAGGAAATGGCAGCTCTTGCTTGAGCCTGACTGATTTATTCCATGTTCTTTCATCCCACGGCAACTAAATTCTAGTTAAATTTATTTTTGAACAAAGGTAGTCAGCCTCCAAGAGATTCTCTTTTAAATGAATGACAGCAGACAGTTCCAAGACCATTCATTTGCTTATATCTATTTGCTGTATCTAGACAGCTATTATCATGCATGTGGTACTTCAGAGCAATTTTACTCAGTCTGCTGTCAGTAGCAACCAGCTGAAGGAGCCAGACTTGTGCTTTTGGCATCTTGAATCAGGACTGAAACTTTCGATACTGCCTTGCTGTTTTGCAAGTTCCTGTTCAGAGACAGGTGATGGGAAAGAGCATCCTTATTTGCAAATGATTCATTGCTTTTAAGGGGCTTTAGATGTGTACGATAGGCTTTTCGGCAACCATCTTAGAAACAAGTTTGTACAAATGAAATGAAACGTGTTCCTCCTTGGAGCCTGGTTGCTAGAAGTGGTAGATAGTGGCACCAGCTGAGAATAAAACTCTGGAAACTTCATCAGATACTGAGATGATAGCTAAAGGGCAGTGAGGAGAAATGCCAGAGAACTAATGTGAATCTACGTTATGAAGCAAGGAGAAAGCTAGGGGAAATGCTCTGTCTCTGAGTTAAAGGGATGTTAGAATTTATGAAATTAAAGGGATGTTAGAATTTATGAAATCCCAGCTAGGAAAATGTGTCCTAGAAAAATAATATCGGCAATTTTTTGGTAATCCCCTATGTTGTGGTTAGGGTTTTTGTTTCTTTGCTTGTTTGTTTTTGCTAAGCATAGTATATGGATTATTTCATTCGATTTAATCGTCAGAAGCGCCCTCATTACTTCCATTTTACTGAAAAGAATACGGAGGCTCAACAAGCTTCAGATGCTTGTCCACAGCCAAAACCTGGTAGATGGCAGAGATAGAGTCAACCACTTACAGGCCTGATGATTCCAAAATTATACACTGCCCATTGGCTTCATCCGTGCCAGGGAAAGTTCACTCCTGCTTTCGGCAAGATTTCCTAACTGGGAAGGGGGAGTGGAGCCTTGTCTCAGCCCCGGATCCTGTTCTCCTAGAGGATGCTCAAGGATCCTCTTCATTTTGTGTAAATTCTTCTTTATGTAGGGCATGACTTAAGCTAAGTTTATCTCTCTCTCTCTCTTTTTTTTTTTTAACATTTATTTATTGGAGAGAGAGAGAGTATGAGCAGGAGGGGCATTGTGAAAGGGAGAGAGAACCTCAAGCAGGCTCCCCACTGAGGATGGAGCCTGATCTGGGGTTCGATGATCTCGTGATTCTCAGATCTTGACTTGAGACGAAGCCAAGAGTCAGATGCTTCACTAACTGCACCACCCATGCACCCCTAAGCTAAGTTTATCTTTATCTGGAAGAAGGAATTAACACCCCTGAGGAGAAATGCAGATGTTGTGGAATGTTTCTGATGCCCATGAAGATTTGTAAGACTTTCTTTCCCCTTACCCTGAAGAGCTTACAAACTAGTAGAAACATAGAAAGTAAAGTAACATGTTTTGAGAATCTCGTGAATTGTAGTCACTTTCCTAGCTGTTTTGCAGAGCTAATTTCATTCAATCTTTGAAACAGCTGAAGACATTCTTTGTGCCCCTAATTTCCAGTGAGAAAAGGTTCCAAGATGGTTAAGTTTTTGGTCCAAGGTTACACGACCAGTAATCAAATGAGAGAGGCACAATTTAAACCCAGGTGTACCTGACTCCAAAACCAGTCTTGATGCCATGTTTGCCCAGCTCCCTGTTAAATAAGACCGTGTGCCATCAGATCCAGAGGAGGACGTGGGTCCAGCCTACCAGTTGGAAGAAATCAAGCGAGGTGTCCTGACTTTGAACCAAGCCATATGGAAAGGAAGAATTCGAGCATGAGGGCAGAGAGGAGGGCAGAGGAAGGAAGCATAAGTGAAGTGACAGAGACTCCGAAGGGCCTGGGGTCCATACAGAAGACATGATCAGAGAGACCGTTCTCTTCTTTAAGTGCCTCTGCCGCCTTCGGGACAATGATTCCATCTTCCTACCACCTTGAAAATTAACCGCACAGTAGGTCTAGTTACGTCATGTGGGAGAGGTACCCAGGAAGGACACACAGACATTTAAGAAAGTGAACTAAAAGACATACCTGTTATGTAGAAATGCCTACAAACAACATGTCCTTTAAGAAAATAAAAGTAGTTGAGGGGTCTGTACCTATGCAGGGTCAAGCAGAGACGAACTTGCATTTGAAGCATAACCCTGAAAGCAGAAGAAACTGTATGCAAGGCAAGTGCATTCTTTGGTCCAAGAAACATAAGGAAAAGAAATGTCCTAAGTGGCAGTGTAGAATCCTGGACCAGTTATTTCTATTACCTGGCAAGATCTGGCTCGTTATCAGCAAGCTTTCTTGAGGAGCCAATGTACCATGGTCATTTTTTTTTTTTTCAATTACACATCTCCTCTGAATAATCAGCTTGTCATGAACAGGATTGAGGTTGGCATCTCATTTGCTGCCAAAGCCACCAAAGATCTGTAAATCACGTTAACCACTGCTGGGCTCAAGGAGCGAGTGGAGGAAGGAAAGGCTACTTGCTCGTGGCGCTAAGTTGTAGGCTGTTCCCTTGGTGCTGCTATTTATGGCAAGCCCAGTGCTTATAAGTATTCTCCCAATTTGCTCATTAGTTCCTAACAAATCTTTGAGACTTCTTTTTCTGTCATGGACAGAGTATGTCCCTTCTGCTTGGAATTGATTCATTAATACAATTATCTTGAGGTCATAGATCCTCCTTCGTAACTGGGATACAGGGAAATGCCCACAATTAGAGGAGATTAAATACCCATCCATCAAAAGAAGTGCCCCAGTGATGAGCAGAACTGTTGTGTCTCCTCTCTTTGGTGTTTCATAATGAGGCTAGAGACATGGACACAGGCATTCCACACACGTGCAGGGCAAGAGTCCTAAGGAAGATTTCTGACTTCATCCCAGAGGCTGAACATGGTTTAGATCAAATTAGTGGAATGCAGATGATCATAGGGGTTCTTCCCCCTTAAAAGTCATAGGAGGTCAGAGTATTTTTGTTTCTAATTAAGATTTTATTATAACCTAGATTCCAAGGATTTTAATAAAGTAGAAACCTGTCTAAGATTTTTCTTGTTTGTGAACCATAGTATTCTGAGTGTTACAAGGGAAATTTTCAAAGTGCTGACCATGTGTCCTCGAAGTCCTAGGATGCCAGCTTCTTCTGGGCTGATGACCTAAGTGTTTTATTTAATTGCAATTTTTAAATTTAGAAGCAGGCATTGGAGGGTTTGTTGTTTGGTTGGTTTATTTTGTTTTAGACAGGGCGAGGTGATCATTGGTTTCCTTGGAGGAGGTCGGGCTTAAAGTGAACTTAAAATGAAGAGGAATATGGTGTGGTTCAAGAGACTCTTCCAAAGCAATGACAAAGGCAAGAAGGAAAGGAAAGGGACAAGTAGGTCAAAGAGGAGATAATAAAGTCAAGCCAAGATAAATGTGACCTTAAATAGGCATTTAATCAGATTGCATCATGTTTAATCATGTGTTATAGACGTTTGCTGACATGTTACTTTATTGGCAAATCACCTTAGGGACAAAGGAAGGAAGATCATTCCAATTTAGAAGCATTGGCCGCCTTTCTTCTGGGACCTGAAGCATTTCCCATAATGATGGTTTAATACAATCTTGGTCAATTACCTTTCTGCGAGAGCTGGGGATATGTGGCACCTTGCTGGAAATGTTAAAATCCCATTAAACTTCAGTTATTAGTGCAGAGGAGGAAAAAAAAAATACAACCGAGTGATTCAATTAAGACACAAGCAACCAGATGTCTGTGGCACTGAATTAGTTTTCCTGTTATGACCAAGAAATACTGATTTTCAGGGTAGCTTGGAGCCTATTTCCTCCTCCTTAGTCACCTTTATTAATAGCTTCCCAGTCTTCCCATGCCCCCATTTCCAGATTTGCAGAGATAAACTCATATCCAAACACCTTCAGCCGTTTCTTCTGTATAAAGAGATACTAGAGCCACCACTCAAAGACAGGTGAGCTGTGACTAAGACACAGTATCTACATCTCTCCCTTGCTTTGTTTCTGGAATGTAGATGGGAAGATATTGGCAGGGTTTGAGATGTTGCTTCTTGGGATTAAGGAACTGAACAAAACTTCCTGACTCTTGTGTCGGGCACGTTTGTGTATAGCTCACTAGCAGTTTCTAAGAAATAAACAAATTGCTGTTTGTTGGGAAAGGGAGAAAATTACCTCCAAAGAATGCTGAATTTCAGGTCCGGCTTCATTAATGTTCGGTGGTGGGTGAAGTGCTTAGTACTTGAGAACACCTGTGTTGTTGTTGTTTTTCTTTTGTAAATTAAAGAGAGGGGGGTGCTCTGGGATTTTTTTTTTAAGATTTTATTTATTTACTTGACAGAGAGATAGAGAAGGACACAAGCAAGGGGAGCGGGGCAGAGGGAGAGGGGGAAGCAGGCTTCCTGCTGACCAGGGAGCCCGATGCAGGGCTCTATTCCAAGATCCTGGGATCGTGACCTGAGCCCAAGGCAGATGCTTAACGACTGAGCCACCAAGGCACCCCTGTTCTGTAATTTCTACATTCTTCTAGCAGCTCTATTTTGTGCAATGATTCTACAAATACCAGGAAAGACCAAAGCAAGGAAGCAAACAAATGAAATACACAAAAATCTTAGAATCTACATGTTAGATAGCAGTGGATTTTCCCATAATGATGATTTTTGTATTGAATTTTTCTGTCATTGTGTTTGTAGGTTCCTTAATTATTAATTTTGGAGAGAATCTAGCTTGATTTTAATTGTACTGTGATACTCAGGACTTTGGGTGAAATGATTTATTCTGCTTAGTCATTAGTTCATAATTGATTGATGTTACATTGGTTAAAAAAAGAAAAATCAGGCTAATCTAGGGAGCTCGAATGGAGCTCAATATTGGATGTCTGTATCATTGGTAAGAGGGAGACCCAGAGAGGCAGGCTCTTCTGATCTGACATTTCTAAAGAAGTCCTCGTGAGCGCAGACCCAGCCAGGGTGGATGCTGTTAAGTTGTTCCCAACTCCCAGTGAGCACAGTCAAAGCAATTTTCATGTTGACATGGCTAACTATCCCTATAATCCTTGCTAATTTCTGGCTGAACAAATCAGCAAAGCTTCCAGGTCTTTCTGGAAATGAAGAAGATGGGCATTTTTGTTCTGAGGAAGCTGGGAACAGTGGGCAGCAAGAGAGAACTCAGCTCTCGGCAGTTGCATTGAGCTGACCAAAAGCCTGACAGTTCCCATGATCCTTTTGGAGAACTGTTGTCGGCTCTGTGAGCTTGGTAAACAGAAAATTACACATTTTGTATATACTCTGCTTTTTTTTTTTATTTATCAGGTTTGGATGTTTTCCTTTTTTTTTTTTTGTTTTGTTTTGTTTTGTTTTGCTCTAACATAACTGCAAGTTGATGGATCATCAACTCTTAGATTGGATGACCTTTTCGTTTATTTCGTACTTCCCATCACTGGTAATTACATCCGCACTCAGACCAGAATGGTGACCACTTCCCAAGAAAATGTAGACAAGGAAGAGTGGACACTTAATGATATGCTTCCTTTCTTTTCAGTTTTCTGTACTCAGTTGTGAACACTAGCTTAAGCAGTCACCAGTTTGATGGGGTGCCTGGGTGGCTCAGTGGGCTAAGGCCTCTGCCTTTGGTTCAGGCCCTGGTCCCAGGGTCCTGGGATCAAGGCCGGCCTCCAGCTCTCTGCTCAGCAGGGAACCTGCTTCCTCCTCTCTCTCTGCCTACTTGTAATCTCTGTCAAATAATAAATAAAATCTTTAAAAAATAATTAACAAAAAATAATTAAAAGAAGTCACCAGTTTGCAATGACACATTGGTCTTTTGTTATGCACATGTGGAGACCTAGAGATTTTAATAAATTGTCCCTTTATTATTAAAAAAAAGAAGAAGTAGTCACCAGTTTGGGAGAAAAATATACATTTCAAAACTGCCCATTTTTTATTCTGTTTCCTGTCAGCTGTTTGGCAGGTTACCTATCTCAAGCCTGATCCTAACATCAGAATCAGACTTGCAGAGGGAGTGGGACTTAGGTACATTTAATAGAGGCGATTGTCTCCACCACAGACAGTGGTCAGAACTGGCAAGTCTAGGTTGGAATGCGCCATGCTTGTTGAGACCACTGCACACATCCCCTCTCTGTCCAAGATTGCTGTGCTTGACAAGAACAATGATAACACGTATTTCATATTTTGTAAGCACATGGACATTAAAAGGCATGGTGTAAAGGACTTTTCATACATTATACTATTTAATCTTCACTGCGTGGGTTTCAGGGCTGTGTCCATTTTTCAGAGTAGGAAACCAAATCTTTAAAAGGGTAATGTGCTCAACTCACCCAGCTCGGAAAATGGTAAATCACAGATTTTAACTCTTATCTGCCTTCTCTGGGACATACGAGTTTAAACATTAAGATGTATCTTCTATGTAAATGAAGGTTGTCACATTTCAAGTTAAACATTCTAAAAATTATCCAGCAATAATACCATCTTTAACTCTGGACAAACTTGAATCTTATTTGTAATCTTGGCATTAATTTGTGACACATTTTATTTAGTGAGTGTGCCTCATGTGCTAGGTTCTTGGCTCATTGCTGGGGTATAAAAATATTTAAAACGTGTTTTATATTCCTTGCTCTCAAAGTGTGAGACTTTTGAGAAAGACTTTTGAAAAGTGACTTTTCATCCATTCATTTCAGGATTCTCTAGTGGAACCTACTTTCAAGAATTAGCATTCACATAGGTTAGGTCCATTTCCGTTTCTTTTTTACTGGTTATTGAACAGTACGTTTGTCTGCCATATTGGTTCATGACCATAAGCACATTGTTTCATCTCTTCTAAGCACTCGGCATCATTTGTGGGGACACTGTGAATGTAAAGACCAATTATTTCACATTTTAGTGAGGAGATACAACTTCATTTATAATCTTTAACCATGTACCCACTTCTCAGTTGGAAAATGCTTTGGTTCTTTAATGGAACACTTTGGGCTACATTCAGTTTGCTTGTTTTCTTACTTTTTTTTTTTTGTCAGTTTGTTTCTGCCCTATAATTTTTAGAAGTTGGAAGAAAGTGAAAATGAGAGAGGGGAAATTGTGGACGTAAAGCAATATATTTTCTCATCTTGAATATGAGGGAAAGCAGTAACAGTGAACAGAAAGGGGCTTGTCAAAAAGACTGATACTGTCTCTGCATCTCTCACAATGTCTAGAATGACATCAACAGTCCTGAGGATTTACTTCACATTATTCCAACTTGAGTTTTCTCTCCTGCTTCCCTTCACACCCAATTCATAGCTTATCTCCAGCTGCAAATTCAGCCTGTAAGACAAGAACTAAATTGGTGCCTCACTTTGGACCATGAGACGGGATTTTTTTTTTCTCTTTGTTTTTAGCCTGTAAGAAGGTGATAGACATTTAGACACAAAGGTTTTCTTGAAGCTGCTTCATGCTGTTGCGCCGTCCGTGTCAGTATCAATACTTTGGTTCAATAAAAGAATAGCAGAATCTATAGCTGTTCATTTATGAATTATTTAAGATTAAGGTTTTGTGTTCTTTCCTTCAGGCTCTCTCTCTCTCTCTCTCACACACACACACACACAGAGTCAAATGTCCTATTTTTATCTATAATTAATTTCAGTAGCTTCTTCCTCACCTTTCCTGATCAGAGAAGCAGAACCCTGACATTAGAGCAGAACTCCTGCTATGTTCTGCTCGGTAGTTCTCATTCTGAATGGGGGTGGGGGAGGGAAGAAAATGAAAAACAGTCTTCTGATGGTTTTACTTGAAGGAAAAAAAAAAAAAAAAAAACCATGGAAGAAACATCAAGATTGACCAAGGTCAAGAAAGGCTTAGGGGCGACAGCAGAGAGATGGAAATAAGGGGTGTAATTGGAAAGGATGTTTTCCCTTAGGAGGTGACCTCTTTGTGCCCTATGGAGCAGAGGAGGCCAGAACCAGGCTCCGCAGCACTTGTCAAGCCTGGCCCCGAGTGCAGACCGACACCATCTACATTCACGGAGGCGTCCGGCTGTTGCCTTCCTCCCCTTGGCACGTGCCCCATCACATACCAGTCGACATCTGCATGTAGATTTGCTTGCCTTCATTCCCTTATCTCTTTTATTTTTTTGTTATAATAATAATGCATGAGCAAATTTTTGCTGTGAGAGATAAAAAAAAAAAATGATTAAAATATTGGTTTTCTCTGGTCTGTGCCCCAATCATGGTTCTTTTGACAAAGGGAACTGCTATGTATTATTTTCAGATAGTTCATACTTGTTGTGTACGGAGATGGATACACAGGGAAAGAAAATGCATTTTTTGTTGTTTTATAAATAACTGGTTTCATCATGTGTATACTGCTCTACAGTTTTGTCTTGTTTTTTTCTCTGAACGATATTTCATGGGCATTTACCATGATGTTGCTTATAGAATAGCATGTGATTTTTACTATAAGACGGTGTTTTAGAATGTGGTTAAACCACACCCATTTTACTACTAATATGTTTCACAATACGGTGATGCAGCCACCATCTAGTCTTCTCTGTTGTGCTTTTCTTGAAGCACCTGAAAAGCCAGATGGCACTGGCCCAACCCCATCATTGTATGGATTTTGCCCTGTGAAAGCCTAATTCAGGAAGAGCAGGGAGAATGCTCACGTTCTTGTGGTCAGCTCAGCTCTGAACTCCTGCTCCACTTTAATCTGTACATTTCGGGGATCATCTCAGTATGCCCCACATGTTTGTTGAATCAAGAACGTCTCTGAGGAGAGCCAGAAAGGAATTGTGTTTTACGAGCTCCTCCTATATGCCAGACACACTTAGAAATGACCTCATGTCATCCTATGGCAATTCTGAGAAACTGCCTCCAGGTTCTAAGGGAAAAAGAAGCTCAGGAAAATGAAGTGACCTGCCTGAGATGACACACACACTCCATAAGTAGCACATTATAAATTTAAATACTCTGGCTCCAAAGACATTTGTGAATTGCCCTGTGCCGCGTTACCTTCTAATTGGAACTTCATCGTTCAAAGTGATGGTTGTTTTGCTCTGCATCCTCTTCCTGTCTTCATACGAACCCTTAGGCAAGGCTCTCATCAGCCAGCGTCGCTCTGCTTCTCCACGTAGATCAATGCTTGCTGCTTTTTACACTGGAACCATGAAATACAGAACCTAAGGATGTTCTCACCGGGGTCTTCCCTGCCAGAAGCATGTTACTAGAAGGGATGTTCTATGGAAATTAAATGGGTTTTCTTGAATGTGGTTAGCCTGATTTTTCGCATTTTCACTTGTAGCAATTTGATGCCAGTGATGCATGGCTGGTTTAAGCAGTCGTGCTTTGCCTATCAAGTTAGTCATCTCTGGGTTCATGGAAAGAATCCTCCCTTAGAGAAATAACAGGTGGGAAAGATCTATTAGGTTATCCTTTGCATTATGAGATGGCTTACCGCTGTGAATTTGCTGGGTCTTTGCTTTATCCCTATTTCAAGTGACCCACATTATAAGTCTTCGGTCTTTTTCTATAAACTAATAAGTATCACCATTGTGATTTGCTTAGTCTGAATGACCTCTTACTTATTTTGAATCTGGCAGTCTAAATCAGACTCTTACCATCAGAGAATAGAATAATATAGTACTATACAATCATCTCTCCCAAGGCACTTGGCTATAGGCAGGTGAATTTCTTTTATTAGTTTGTTTCTTTATTTGTGCATTTATTTATTCACTCTGAAAATACAAATTAAGGGCCTTCTATGTGTATATCACTCTAAGAAATACCTTATGACCTACCAATATGTGATGTGTTTTATGGTACGCGATAATGCAAGGTAGTCAGCATCTAATATCTACCCTCAAAGGGTTTGACTATTTCTGACACAAAATATATTTACTTGCAAAGGTGATGTTGATATGAAGTGGAATTAATAACGATAACAAGGAGATAGGTTACAAAGCAGGCCCTGATTAAAAAGCCTGGTATTTATCCTAGATGCCATGTGCTTTGTGCTCTGAAAAGGTAGGTAGAATGAATTGGAAGAGATCATAAGAAGCTCTGCTGAGTGGCAGGTTTTGGAGGAGCTGTGATCAGTCTTGGATCTCAATGGATTATTCCATACACAGATGCTCCCCAGATTTCTTCATTCTCCACAACTGCGCTATCTTGATCAACTGATCAATACACGTATTATGTTACCTCTCTGAAAATGAATCCGACTTAATTCGTAACATATCGACTTGTTTGGTCCTTAGGAAATATGAAAAGTACCCAGCACCAAGGAGGAATCATAAGACTTTTTTCTTAGCTCTACTGACCAATTCTTGGACGTGGACAACTAAGTTAACTTCTCAGGACATAGGATGTTTCATCTGTAAAATGAAAAGTTTGAAGAGTCTTCTAACAATTCTTAAGGTTTTGGTTTGTTTAATTTTTTGGCCAATGACTTATTTGGACTATCTGATTGCCTCAACAATCCCAACATGCTGTAAGGCAGGTGCAATGCTCTCTCCATTTTATTAATAAAGCAAAAATCAAGGCCAAGCAAAGCAAATAACTTTCTCAAGGCCTGAGACATAGTAAGATATTTCTGCTTTACAACACTCTTAACAGGTTCAGTTGGATTTCTGCTAGGGATGATTCCAATACAAACCTTATATAAACTGTATCCTTTCTCTAAAACCAGCTGTATACCTCAGCTGAGGAAATGAAATGTACAAAGCAATGAGAATCTGCAGGGAAACAGTAACAGCACTTCTCGTATTTGTTGTTTTCTTTGTATCCATCCTGGTAACTTTGGTCATGCATCTCTAAACTCTTTCTAATTCTTCTGTACAATTTTGAAAGTATATATCAAAATCCACAATCCAGTTTTGCTATTTTTACTTTCTTCTTTCACTTCTTGTACTAGCAGATCCGGCCCCAGCAGATTTGGAGGATTGTCCACTACTTGCAATTTACTGGCTGTAAATGTAGGGTATGTAGCAGGACAGATTAGCCGACGCTGCAGTAACAAGCCCCTCTGAATTACCAGAAGCTTGAAACAGGGAACATTCGTATCTTACTTACATTATGTAACAAGTGTAAGTCATCTGGGGGCTCTGCTCTGCGTAACTATTTTTCAGAGACCAAGATGTTGAGGAGTTCGCCACCTGTGACTTTGCTAGTTTTGAGGCTAGGGAAGAAAGCCATGAAGGATCTTCCATTTTAACTAAGTGTTCTTATCTAGAAGTGGTATATGTCACTTCTTGTCACTACCCATTGCTCACATCTGGTCACATGTCTTTAGGTGCCTAGAAACAAGCAAGATGCTGATGTACTCAGTATATGGTTATTACTGTAAGAGAAATATGTTAGTATTGCAGATATCCTGAAAAACTAAAAGGAAGTGGACAAGGGTATAAAAACCTTACTAAACAGGTGTCACATACCTAGGTATAAATTTACCTGTGTAGTCTCCCATTGATCTGTTTATCCTTTTATACTATATAATTTTTTTTATCAAGTCTCTTATGACATTCTGGAATAAGATAGGGATAATTTTAAAATCAAGACCTTGGATGTTAAGTAAGTCAGTGGAGGAAAATGATTAAGTCCTAGAATAAATCTGTCATGGGCATTTGTATATGATATAGTTCTGTTCAACTGAAGGATTATTCCCCACATTCAGTACAAACATTTTAGTAGCTAAAGCAAAAAAAATACACACATGTATTAATAAGATTAATAATGTTCATTTGATTTAAAAAAAATTGTGGTTAAGGAGTGAAATCTTTTTTTTTCCTTTTTTTAGATTTATTTATTTATTTTAGAGAGTAGGGGGGACCAGGCAGTGGGAGAGGAAGGGAGAGAATCCCAAGCAGACTCCTTGCTCAGTGTGGAGCCCAATATGGGGCTGGATCCCAGGATCCTGAGATCACAACCTGAGCTGAAATCGAGTCGGACACTTAACCAACTGACCCACCCAGGTGCCCCAGAGTCTTTCTTATTCCTGATACTGCAAGCTAAGTGTGATTTTTTTCTCCAAAATTCTGCAGGAGCCATTTCCTTCAAGAGCTGTAACAGCTTTATAATGCATTCAGTATTTAGAAGAATGGCTGGTGGAAGTGCACCACTTCTTTGCTAGCTAAGTATGTACAGAGCAAATAGGTCGTTCTCAGGTCTGGCTTGATTCCAGTAAAAGACATTTTATACTCATCTGTCCATAATACCCATTCGACATATACTTACTGAGCTTGTGATATGTTGGGCACTGTGCTTGATTTGGGAATTACCAAGATGAGGGGCTCATGGTGTAACTGGAACGACCTATTGCATAATTACTGTCAGGGAAAAGCCTCTTGCTCTTGTCAAACCTGGAGAGACGTTGGAATTTGTCCAGCATAATGCTGTCCTAGGATTGAGTCTGCTTTATTGCATCTGAATGTACATAGTAACAGGAGAGCGTATTTGGTGAGCGGATCCTAATCCTAACTTCTCATTATCTGCATCCAATAGCAAAGGCATATCTATTTCTTGGTTTGACTAGTTCTGGGGGCCAAAGAAGTCCAAATCCAGTGCAGCTTTTTAACATTTTTTTTTTGCCCTTCCTACCTTCTGGACATCTTCTACTCTTTTTCTTCCCCTCGTTCTGCCCTTTTTCATGCCATGCTTTAGCCATGAAGAAGTACTCTTTCCTTCCTGATCTCTACAATCTCTGACCCATCACAAGTGCTTTGTGTATTTT
The DNA here is from genome assembly GCF_022355385.1 of Mustela nigripes. Classification (NCBI taxonomy): domain Eukaryota; kingdom Metazoa; phylum Chordata; class Mammalia; order Carnivora; family Mustelidae; genus Mustela; species Mustela nigripes. The sequence continues at coordinate 170,184,325 of NC_081560.1, read as the reverse complement.
GTGTTCACTTTCTAGATCAATCTCCCTCTGCCTTTTACAATATCCTTCCGATCTTAACTGACATATCACCTTCTGTCATACTTCCTGTTGTCTCCCAATAGTTAATTTGAGCCACTCTTATCTTCACCCCTACGATTTGATTCCTCCTTGGGCCAGATGTACTAAGCCCAGTGATTGGTCCCTAGTTTTCATTCAATATACATTAACAGTTGGATCACTAGTATTAGCAGTAGTATTCTTTTTAAAATACATGTTGCTCCTTGAGAAATAAAGTTGAGCTTGCTGTCCAGCGTTTCTTTCCCAGGTTGGATCTTTTGGATCCACCACTGGCATTTAGGTCATTCTTGGCTCTTCCAGTTGGGCCCTTTCCGATTTCGTCTCCCACGTAAGGTTGAGGTTGTTTTCGTACTTGCCAGGCAGGCTCCCTGTTTCTTAGGTCTGACTACTAACTTCAGACTTGCTCTTTCCTGAAACCTAGACCCAGATACGACTCTTAAAAAGGTTATTAATACCAGCGTATCCCAAAGGCATTTCTCTGCATTCTTCAGAGGGTTTGGTAAAGGTGTGGGGCGGGAGGCGAGCAAAGGAAAGGATCGTGCCAGTACTATGGTGAGCAGTTAAATGATTTTCCAAAATGCCGAGTCTTAGAATGTCTTTTGGGCTTCCCTTTCTGGTGTAGACGCCTATACTTTTGGCCTGTTTATACATGCTTTCTACTGAGAATGTCACACTGATATTCCTTTCCATTTCTCAACTCTCAGTCCACGTGGTTCTAGGAGAGTAGATCCCACACTCCAGATCCTGAGGGACAACATGACTCTGGTCTGTGAATGAGGGTATAGCATACCCCTTGGCCAGAAACACTGGCTCAAAAGAAGGAGGGTAACCAAACCCTTTCAAGTCCAAACCTTTTAAGCTAAAGAAACTCAATTTCCAGATTTTTGCTGCAACTAATGAATAATAGGGCTCCTAAGCAGGTCAGGTATTAACTCAGGATAAAAGGATGGCAACCTGATGAGAATTTGCTTGAATAAAATCCGACAGCAAGGAAAGCTGAGCTAACAGGAGGAGCCAGGCTGTTTCCTGAGAATATTTAAGCACCTGGAGGTGTCCCACCTGAGGATTTGCTCCTTAAGCTTCTCAAATGCATGGGCAGTGCATCTTCTTTGTTGTTGAAGCGTGATAGAGATGGGTTTCTGTCATTTGTATCTAAAAGCGTTCTGACTAAGCCACCACTCACTAAGGCAGAGGAAAAACTATATCTGGAATATTTATTTTTCCAAATAGATGAGTGGACTGTGAGTCAATTCTCAGTGAAACTTTGGCTTGTTTAGAACTTGAATTTGCCCTGCTTTAAAATGGTGCCCATGGCAGTGGTCACAGGTGGTCAGGGGCATTTGGTCTTTGAGTCGTGCATGAAGGAGCACAAAGGGGGCATTATATGGCTAATGGATTCCTCTTCGGGATTCCCCTCTTTGCTTCCTACTGAAATGTAAAAGCCTACACAATGCAGATGGCATATTTCATTAATACAAACAGAAGTCCAGGCAACAGATGCTTCGGGGACTGAGGGGAAAGGAGATTTCTATATTTCTCCAACAGCAACAACTCCGATGACAAATTTCTCCCACTGAGCATATTGAACCAAGAGCAAAGAAACATGTAGTTTTCAAGCCTTAGGCACTGTATGGTATTTAAAAGTAGGAAGATCAAAACCAGCATTTTTTGGACAAAGAATGTTTGTGCAGAGGAAGCTGTAGGGGAAAGGAAGGAGCAGAAAAGTGAGGCATGCTCTGTGAATTTCCCTGGGCTTCCGGATGGCCAGGACTTAGAGTGTTCCGTGTCTGTCTAGAGAGCATGTATTCATAAACCTTAGTCAGGGCCACTGTCCTCTACAATGACAAAAGCCAAGCCAGGCCAATTATTTACACATCAAGGTCTGGGGTAGAATGGTTCCTGTTCCTTTGTTTCTTACATTGTTTTATGGAAAATGTAATGCAGAAATGATTAATTACAGAGGAGACCCAGTTCTCTTTCTGCTTACGATCAGGTTAAGTCAAAATGCCCAAGTTTAAAATTATGAAATGGTGTCCAGGTGTAGTGATTAAAGGATTATAAGAATTATACAGCACTTCCTGATCATATTCTCCTGAACTCATTGTGACTTTGGACAACTACCCAGTCAGGAGTATGGAAAGAGAGAGGTACAGGGACAAAAAGAATACAATAGGCAAAAAAAAAAAAAAAAAAAAAAAAGGTACTTCCTTTGGTGCTGTTTCATTGGTGCTATTTTACTAAAGAGGGAGGATTGATAGCAAACATTTAGAAGCAATATTATGGCAATTTTTGTGGCTCCTCAGTAGGGTAGGCATTATAATGACTGTGATCGTAGGACATCTTTCTGCTCAGAAAATGTAAAGATTTACATCATTCTTTGCAGTATGTGTGTGTGTGTGTGTGTGTGTGTGTGTGACTATATATATATATTTTTTTTTCTTTACTAGACCCTCAAATTGTGTGTGCATTTTTTAACCTATTCAGTTGTCAGAACAGAAAAGGCTGAGTTAGACCAAAGAACCAAAATCCATAGCTTTGCATCTAATAGGGAGATGTTCAGACTCCTCTAGTTTTTCAAGGCTTTTTCTTTCTTTCTTTTTTCTTTTTAGAACAGAACTAAAACCCTAATGAAATGCCCGGTGAGATGTAGAAAACAAAATAAAACACGTTCAACCAATCCCAGTTAGATTGCCTTTTTAAGTGTAACTCAAAAGAGGTGATGCCATTAAAAGTTATGAACAACTTATAATTTGATACCATGCTGCTGCTGGAAACCAGGCTTCACTTGGTACAACTTGTCCTGGCCCACATCTCTAACACCTTATCCATTCTCCTGACTTTCCACAACTCAGAGGTCTCCTTGTATCTAGCTCCAGGGAGGTAAAATATACAGATTGGTTCCCATGAGAAAGGCCAAAATGTTTTTCCTTCTGAACTTTAAATTCTCTCACATCCACAATGTTTGAAAGAATAAAATAGGGAGGCTCACTCAGTTAAGTGTCTGCATTTGACTAAGGTCACGATACCAGCATCCTAGGATCATGATACGGGTCCAGAGCCCCACATTGGGCTCCCTGTTTTGCAGGAAACGTGCTTCTCTCTCTCCCTCTGTCTGCCGCTCTCCCTGCTTATGTTCTCTCTGTCAAATAAAGAAGTTTTTAAAAATCTTAAAAGAAAAAAAGAATAATAAAATAATGAAGGGTTAATAATGGCAAGTGTCTAAAATGCAATGGCTGCTGTTAACCTCATGTATTCATTCATTCTGTACTTACTGATGTAACAATACATCTTATTCTTATTCTTACATCTTATTCTTATTTTGTGAAGCATTATTTCTAACCATTAGTGGAAAATGGTGAACACAGTGTATGTGGTCTCTTATGATCTATAAAGGAAAGCTCTGTTTCTGTTTTGTACAATCCATGTTGAAACATTGAATGTTGCATAACAAAGAAAAAGCATAACAAGTAGATCATGGTCAATTAAAATTGCATACTCAAAAGACTGAAGAGACTGTGTAGGTTACGACTATGTACAAAGTTGATAGTCCAGTGGGACCCATAGTTAACTGGACAAAGTCATGCTTAAAGACATTCAAATTATTTTTATTTTAAAGACAATCATGTCAACTTTCCCCAAACATAGAATAAACACACACACACACATACATTTAGTCCATGGAAGACTTGTTTCTAGAAATATTTTATTTAGCTCTAAAATTTGAGGTTATTGCTTTCTTTCAATATATGCCCATTGTTTCTCAGAAGAAAGAATTAGTATTTTCTTAAGGAGGGAGAACTTTGAAGTAACATGAAGAATCTTGGCAGATAAATTTTTACATGGGTATTTTCTTGAGTTTTCTCTTGAATCATCTATGGGAGTCAGATCTTAAAACAATGTCAGGAAGAAGTGATCAAGATCTGTTTTTTTGTTTTTTTTTTTTTTGTTTTTTTTTTTTTTTAACCACCAAAGTCATGGGTTAGAACGAGTGCTTACTCCTCTGAGTCATGCTCAGTTTGAGTAGATACAGATAACAAATATTCCTCTATCAACTAGGATAATTTAACCTAACCGAAGGCTGATTTTCAGTCTCCTTTTTTGATATTCTCAATGCCGGTTTGTCTCCCTAGACATGGAACTTTGATGCTATCATAAAAGCCTGCCTGAGAAACTCTGTAGTTACCTATTATTACAGATTACAAAACATCCTCATGTCGGAAAGTCTCATATTTGAATCAGTGTGAGATAAATATACCTAAATGCTTGTTCTTAAGCCCAAGCCTCAGTAACCTACGGAAATGTCTAGAAGCAAAGTTCCCTTTAGTTAGGAGGGGGTTGTATGTGACTCAGAAAGAGTGTAACCTCTCAGGAGACAAAAGTGTTTGCTCCCCTTCTCACTGGTTAATGTCAGAGAGTTGCCATTTGTTGTTATGATTGCAACAAAATTACAGGTAGCAGTAAATAATCACATTCTATTGAAATGACATATTTTTTTGTCTGTTAGATGAATGAGGTCAGGAATCGTATCTATTTTGCTAATTATGTCTCCTATCACCAGTACAATGCCTGGCATATAGTAGGCACTGAATACATAATTGCTAAATCCATGTAGAACAAATAAATGAGTTAATTTAGAATATTTTCATCTATAGTGTTCTTATGGCTTTTTATTATGTGATCTAATGTTTCTTTGGTTCAACAACTTCAAGGAAAATGTATTTCAAACATACACTAGCACCGTTCAATAGAATTTTCCACAATGATAACAATGTCCTATACCTCCTCTGTTCACTATGGTATTAGCCCCATGCAGCTATTAGCACTTAAAATGTAGCTAGTATGATTGACAAACTAGATTTTTAGCTTAGTTTAAATTTAGTTTTATTTAATTTAAACAGCCACTTGTGACAAGAGTTTGCTATACAGTATGGCACACCGACCATTTCTTAACTTTAGGGAATAATGTTTAACTATTAACTAGGAGCTCAGTATTTGGACCTGCTTATGGAAAGGGTCACATTTTATGAGGGGGATGTCCAGACCTCTTGTATTTTCTAGTAATTCCTCCCTCAAGAGGAGATGCAATTTGAGTCTAAGTAAAAATACAGAGGATACATTATATAGCCTGTAGTTAATGGAGGAAGAAAGCATCTTGTATCAAAACTTTCACTTTAATGTAATGGATACCAGATCTTTTTATTTTTTATTTTTTTCACAAAAAGATGTACTGAGCTTAACTTAATACCTTGCCCGTGGTTGGTCTTTTATGAAAGTTAGTGAAAAAGAATGGAATGTGGTATCGGCAGATTTGAATTCTAGTCTTGTCTCTGCCATGTTTCTAGGGAACTTGTCTACCACTTAATACTTCTCAGTTTCAGTTTTCGTAATTGGAAGACAAGAACATTAGTAAGTGCTCCCCAAGGGTAATGCATGAGGATTGCATGGAAGAATGTATACTAGCATAAAGGCTATCAAGAGTCAGTAGATCTAACTCTTGTCACTCTGGAGCTTCTGATCAATATCTCCAAAGAACTGATTTCAGTTCCAGGAAATAGTCATTCAAAAGTGTTGGGAGTTAGGCCACAAGGCATGAGTTAAATTCCCTCATTCCTTATAAAATGATGTCTTCTGCAAGAACAAGGTGTTGGGTGACCCCAAGTAGAAAACAATACATTTTCTAACGGGACATACCGCTATGCCATATAATACCCATTCTTATGCCAGCTCCTTTATCTTTGTGACAGATGAAGGTAGCCTAGAAACCTCATGTGGGAAAAAAAACAATACATACAATGATTGATATAGACCATGCGAGGAACTTACCACTCTACATTCAGAAAAATGACTAGTTGCCGCAGCTCCTGGAAAATGGTGAATAGTTCCTGGGACCCACATTATCTGCTGAGTGGCTCTCTAGATGTTCTGAAAAGAACCATAACATTGATGAGGGGTGGCACGGATTGACCTGGGAGGGAAGATGGAAAGAAAGAAAGACAAGCTGGCAAAGAAAGGCCCAAAGAGAAATATCATAACTGCTTGCCAGTAGTTGTCTAACTTAATGTAGAGAACAACCTGGGTAGTAGCCAGAAAATGCAGTTGTTACAAAAGTTGTAGAGAACAACCTGGGTAGTAGCCAGAAAATGCAGTTGTTACAAAAGTTGTTTGCTCTGCAGCTTATCTAATGATCACCTGCCTATGACCCAGGACTTGATCTGCACAGGCAAAAATTGTATCATGATCCTGCTTTGCAGAAAACGCTGCTTCACAGTAGGATTTAACAGATGTCCGTTGATCACCTATCTATGCAACAGGCATAGAACAGGATGTTTTCACTTCTTTCATACCATTTTTACAATGTCTCAGCGGTGTAAACTTTTTTTTTTTTTAAGATTTTATTTATTCACTTGACAGAGAGAGATATCACAAGTGGGTGGAGAGGCGGCAGGCAGAGAGAGAGAGGAGGAAGCAGGCTTTCCACGGAGCAGAGAGCCCGATGCGGGGCTCGATCCCAGGACCCTGGGATCATGACCCGAGCTGAAGGCAGAGGCTTTAACCCACTGAGCCACGCAGGCACCCCGCAGTGTAGACTTTTATGTGAATCAATCCTAACAGCAAAAAGATAGCATACTCAGGCAGGAATAGAGGAACATTTAACAAAGGGACTATTCAAGACTTACTGTAGGAGTTCAAGGAAACTAATAAATAATGAGAATGTGCATAGACACTAACAAGAGTCTGCAGCTCTCACCTCCTCAAGAGACAAGGGGAGAATATGATGACCAGGATGGAGAAGGAGCCATAGCAGGGGCCGAAGCAGAGAACAGGAGAGTGGAAAGCACAGATAGAGGAACATGGCCACTGGTTATCAGTGGCCTGAGAGAGAGGCAGATGGAATGGAGAGAGGAATGGACATGTTGATCTCTCTCCAGCCGCTTTCTTCCCTTGGCCCAACCAGAAGCCATAGCCAAGGGAGCCCAGTTGACACAGCCCCAAATACCAGCATCTTTTGGCACACAGCATGGAGAAAAAGGGTAGGAAAGAACCTGGAAGGGCAAGTGGAAATTATCCAGCCAATATTTTGCCTTTGGTTTGCAAAATGAGGCCCAGAGGGAATAGATGATTTGCTTAATAGCATGCAACAGAGGGATCGAATCCTTCTGATTTCAGAAATTTTGTTTACTTAAGTTCTCCATTTCCAGCTCACTTGTTTAAAATAAAGTGCCAGGTTAGACTTTATTGGACTAGGTTCATGACTTCTAACACCTGAGCACAGAGAGTATTTTATTTTGTTTTGTTTCATTTTATTTTGTTTTATTTTTCCAGTGTTCCAAGATTCATTGTTTATGTACCACAGAAGGTTTTATTCAGTTGCTTGACTGAAGACTACCTCCTAACCCTGACCCCTCATTTCCCAGAAATTTACATTCATCACAAGTGGATCTGATAAGCAAAGATCTCAAAACTAAGAAATGTTCTTTTTAATGTACATGAGTCACTTAATACAGTGTGAGAGTTGGGGAAAATTAATGTTGGGATAGGATAGAAAAGTGAATGGGGGAACATCAGATGGGAGATCTAACTGGGAATTGTGTGTGTAGGGGAGATGTGTCTGGGGAAAATCTTGGTTTAGGAGTGAGTTTCTATTTGGTTACGGTAGGAATTTGGCCTTTATTGATAATTTTAGCAAATCGTTAGTGCATATGATATGGCAAGCTGTGTTGTAAAACTTGGTCTTTTTTTTTTTTTTTAGGATTTTATTTATTTATTTGACAGAGCACAAGTAGGTAGAGAGGCAGGCAGGGGTGGGGGTGGGGAACAGACTCCCTGCTGAGCAGAGAGCATGATGCAGGGCTCCATCCCAAGACCCTGAGACAATGACCTGAGCCTAAAGCAGAGGCTTTAACCCACTGATCCACCCAGTTACTCAGGCTTTACGGACATAAGCTCTGTGCTCTATTTGAGCACTTATACATGAGAAAATGGAGGCATTACAGAAGCTGAAAGTTATACCAGTAATATGTGGTAACTAGGAATTGAATCTAGTCATCTGGCTTACCTGATGCCATTTCCTTCTACCTTTTACCGTGTATTAAAACAATGCACAAAGCCTTCCAGTTCTTATTCCTCATTTCTTAAGTGGGGGGGAGACATAACTTTGTCTATATGCTGCTTCTGCCATACAGCAATAACTTAGCTATATATTATCCACATGGAAGGTGATGGCTAACATTGGATGAGATGTAACTCATCTATTAACAAACAAAAGTAACTGTTTCAATTTATTATATTTTATCATGGTAATGGTTGTTTCTAGTTGGATGGAAACAGAATCCACAGTGAGGGTTTCATAAGTACAGGAGGGAAGTTTAAGGGCAAGTTGTGAAGTGTGTTTTTATTCTTGGGTTTTTATGTATATTGAATCCCACACACCATTTGGAAATAGCTACGTTGGGGTTATATAGTTTATTGTAAACAGGACATATAACAGTTTTTTATTCTTGGCTTTAAAATATTTTAGCGGAATCACTTTTATCATGTTTCCTTGGATGAGAAGTAAGGTTTTTTTTTTTTTTTTTTTTGGTCTTTTTTATTCCCCATGATTTCTACTGTATACTTAGCTATTGGGTAACTTTCTAAAATTTTATTTTACTGTAAAACTCAGCACTGATAAATCACTGGCCCTTACATATAGAGTGGATTTAAAATTTATACACTGTGACTCAGGTGGGTAGAAATATAACTTTATTTCTCCATAACTGAATATTGCTTGCTCACCAGTACCCATTTCTGCCTAAGGAAGGAATACTCATATGCCACTTAAATTTATCTCCCTTACTTCCAGTTTCAGTCTGTCTCTTTTCAGTTAAATCCAACCCTCCAACCCTTTAGAGAAAAGCTCTTCCAGAGTTTTTAACTCATCCTTTCTTTTGCTCTTCTACCTGGGTTCAGGGGGACCCTAAGTTCAAGAGCCACAGGGAGCCCCTGAAGTGGGGAAGAGGCAGCAGTCACACTCTGGTTGTTACACATTTCCACCAAAGAACATCACTCCTTGGTCTTTAGTGTTGATCCTGATGTAGTTGTAGGTGAGATCATTTGTGTTTGCTTTTCTTTTGTGTATTAGGCTTTGAGATCACTGCCCTGGTGGAGTAGGCCTCCATCTTCATGATCACGTAGGTGATGTTTTTCCTCTAGACTGACTGTGTCTGCCATTGAACCCCTAGCTTGGACTGTCTCCCCTAATTCCTCTACCAGTTCCCTTACCCTCCTGCCTGGTGACTAGCTGGTGCCCTTAGGAAACATCTGTGTCCTCCCTGAAGCCAGGGGGACTTTCCACATCCCTTCACACTGCCTTGATGTGAGACATTCTGAAAGGCTGCCTTCTCCCATTTCCAAAAAGTAATGGAATCCTTACTACCCCACAGATCACCAAACCGGTCTATGAGATTCTTGCTCTTTTCCCCACTGAAGATTTTCTCTCCATAGGGGGCAGGGCTGGCTATGTCAGGGGCCATGCTTAAATCTAACCATGTTGCTTCTCTAATTCTCAAGGCTCCTCCCTTCCGGTCAAATGCTTCTCTCGCTTTTTCTTGGCGGGGGCTGGAGGGAGGTTGGCAGACTGCTCCGGTATCTTTTTATACCCAGTGTTTACCTTACTCTCTCATTCTACCAACCATTGATACGTGGAGGCTTACACACAAAAAATTTAAAAACAAAAGCCACTTATCTTTTTTTTTTTTGTATCTAAATATTACCAATCAAAATTCTTGGGCTCTAAATCACTTGTATAGGCTATGGCTTTGGGAAAAAATTTTGGGAATTTACAGTTGAATAATGAAATTGTCTCTCTAGTCTATTATTGTTGCCCTTTCTTGAGTTTTATGTCTCACCCTCCCAGTTTATTCTTCTCCTTCTTTTCATTTTTTAAAAATACTATTTATTTACTTATTTATTTATTTACACATAATGTATTATTTGCCCCCAGGTTATAGGTCTGTGAATCATCAGGCTTACACAATTCATAGCACTCACTATAGCACATTCCTTCCCCAATGTCCATAACCCAGCCACCCTATTACCTACTCTCCCACCACCCCCAGAAACTCTCAGTTTGTTTTGTGAAATTAAGAGTCTCTTATGGTTTGTCTCCCTCCCAATCCCATCTTGTTTCTTTTTTCCCTCCCTACCCTCCACGTGTCCCCTGCCTCTCAAATGCCTCATATCAGAGAGATCATATGATAATTCTTTCTCTGTTTGACTTATTTCGCTTAGCATTTACTAAGCAACCCACTAGTTCCATACATGTCATTGCAGATGGCAAGATTTCATTTTTTGATGACTGCATAGTATTCCATTGTGTGTGTGTGTGTGTGTGTGTGTGTGTGTGTGTACACATATACATGTATGTATGTATGTATACCACATCTTCTTTATCCATTCATCTGTTGATGGACATCTGGGTTCTTTCCATAGTTTGGCTATTGTGGACATTGCTGCAATAAACATTGTTGCTATAAACAACATGTGCCCTTTCAGATCACTACGTTTGTATCTTTAGGGTAAAAACCCAGTAGTGCAATTGCTGGGTCATAGGGTAGCTCTATTTTCAACTTTTTGAGGAACCTTCATACTGTCTTCCAGAGTGGCTGCACCGACTTGCATTCCCACCAAGAGTGTAGGACGGTTCCCCTTTCTCTTCTTCCTCTCCAACATCTGTCATTTCCTGGCTTACTAATTTTAGCCATTCCAACTGGTATGAGTTGGTGTCTCACTGTGGTTTTGATTTGTATTTCCCTGATGCCGAGTGATATTGAGCACTTTTTCATGTGTCTGTTGGCCACTGGGATGCCTTCATTGCAGAAATATCTGTTCATGACTTCTGCCCATTTCTTGATTGGATTATTTGTTCTTTGGGTGTTGAATTTGCTAAGCTCTTTATAGATTTTGGATACTAGCCTTTTATCTGATATGTCATTTATGAATATATTCTCCCATTCTGTCAGTTGTCTTTTGGTTTTGTTGAGTGTTTCCTTTGCTGTGCAAAAGCTTTTGATCTTGACGAAGTCCCAATAGTTCATTTTTCCTGATCTATTCTTAAGGAGGAAGGGCTGCTTAAGTGAAAAAAAAAATACTAAGCAGGAATATAATTAGGTAATATTTAGAAATATTAGCCAACTTTAGTAATAGGAACAAATATTAATTTGGAAGAATACTTAATAGGAAAGATTTTGCAGTGAGTTAAGATTGGTTCTATGTGATTGACAGACACTTCTTAGAATAGTAAAACAATGCATTATGCATTTTACAACAAATATTTGCCTTGCACGGTTGTTTGGGAGCTAGGAATGTAGCAGAAAATAAAAGAAACAAAACTCCTTCCCTAATAGAGTTGATATTCTAGAAAAGAACTAGAAAATGTATGTACCTAGGCAAAATATGAAAGACATATGGTCATCAATATTATGGAGAAAGTAAAGCCGGAAGAATGGTAGGACATCTGGGAGAAGCAGGGCTTTCTGCAGTGTTAAATGCAGTGATGAAAGTTGACACATCTTGAGGAAGTTAAGGAATGAGTTACATGTGCATCCGAGTGATCCAGGCAAGGGTATGGCAAGTGGAAACTTGCTGAAGCAAGAAGGACCTTAGTGTGTTCCAGATAGAGCAAGGAGACTGAGTGGTTGGAACAGAGCAAGTGAACAAGAGAGTAGAATGGGGTGAGGTCGGAGAGGTCATGGAGGAAGAGATAGTGACAGGTAGAGGGGCAGACAGATACATTGTAGGGAATGTGGTTTTGATTCTGAGTATGGTGGGGATCCAGTGGAAGGTCTTTAACAAGGAGTGATAGGAAAATCTCACTTTTTAATAGAATTACTCTAGTTGAGAGTAGACTGGAGTGAAGGGTAGAAGGAAGAGATTCCATTCAGGATCTTACTTCAAAAAGGGAAGCAGGCGGCAGCTGGTTCAGACCAGGTATGAAGCATGTAGTTGTGGAAGGTTCTCATACGATGGCTATATATGTGGAAATCACTCATGCATTTTGGGAGCCAGTATTGCGTTATGGTTCAAAACAAACAAAACACTGACTACAGAATCTTGGAGAATTTCACAAAAGTCTAAGCCACATGGGGCTTTCAAAAGGATTACATGAGAAATGACATGAAAAGCAACAAAAACAGTGCCTCACTCATAAAAACTCAAACTGTCACCTGACATTATTATTGTCTTGGTTGCTTTTATCATTGAACTTGAGAAAAGCAAAATCGGAATCACGAAGCATTTAGGTTTTTTTTTTTTCTTTCTTTCTTTCTTTTTCATGATTTGTTTTCAGCCCATGCATCTGGGGATATTTTCCAAAAAGCTTTCAGTGCTTTCAGGATTTGTCTGGTATAGGTGCTTAGAAGTAAAATATAGAGCCTTCTCTTTCTCAAGTCCTACACTTAGTTCTCAAGTTGAAAGCCACAAAAACATGCATTTGGCATCTTATGGTTACTGTGAAAAGAGAGTGTGAAAAGAAAATTGTGATAGGTCTCTCACATCACCTTACTTCATTCTCAAGCCAACTTGTTGCTGGTATGTAGTACAAGTTTGGTTCCCAAATGCTGACTCAGTAGGAAGAATGGAAGATCTTAGGAGCCATTTGACTGGCAGGCATATTGGACTGCAATCTTCTCCTGTCCAAGGCAGGGAGGATGATACCATCAAGAGTCAACATTAATAGCTGTCCTGCATTCAGCACTTGGTGTGTACCAAGCACCATGTGACGTCCGTAACTCTCACCTGCGATAGAGATCGTTCCTACTTTCTAGATAAGTGAAGCTCCGCACCACTCATTTCCATGGGCATAAGCAGCCACCAACTGAAGAATTTTTATGTAACATCCTGGCTTTTTACTGCAAAGGGTGCTTACCTCCATCTTGGGCAACGTCAACTCTTGAAGTGTTCTTGGCATCTTACAGTCTACCAGAAGGTGTATCTAACAGTCAGTGAGTCTCTTTTTTCTGAGCTCACATTTTTATTTCTAGATGCGCTTAGCATGGCTTCAGTGCTTCTATGTTAGGAGCATATTTGAACTTCAGATGTGTGCATGTGCTCTCTTTACTACATTTCCAAAGTTGGCTGAAGTGGGATATCTTTTCATTTTCCTTCATAAATCAACTTTCAATACTCTTAAACCATTTTTGCGGCTCTTCTCCTGATTCTCTTGGAATTATTGGTATCTTTGGGTCCTGGAGGTGTTTCCCATGGGCAGTGAAGCTCAGAGGGTTGTGCACTCTGATGGCATGACTGAAGGGCTCACTCATACACAAATTCAGGATAATAAGAAAGTAAATAATGGGTCATCAAACCATATGGCAGCTACTTTGCTATTGGGGGATCCTAAGATTTTTCCATTTCACGATCCAAAAAAGTAAAATGAGTTGAAGAAAATATGTTGCCATATGGACCATTTATGCTCTGAGGAAGCAGAGTCCAGCTGTTAGAAGCAGGTGGGGGGCTCCGGTGGTTACTATATATTTAATATTCAAAAGCTTTTAGGCAAGAGGCTCTGAGGTAAGCATTATTGCTAAAGGTGTTTGACTCTCCATGACTTATTCTCCACCTGGCACCTTAGCAGCAGATGAACTCAGTCTCTGGAATTTCAAGCCCATGCCTAAACTGTTAATGATGACTTTGAAAGAGACACTCCATTCATCTTCCTGAATTTACAGGTTTGTCAGAAAGACCAGAGGCACAGATTTAGAAACTTCAGAAGAGTTTTCCTGCTGGAAAGAGAAATTGATGTCTCATCTTCACTTCTGAAATCCCCCTCCTGTTTTAAGACCCCGCCAAGTGATGAAACAATGAAGTGCCATCATTACCAGGTTGATTCTTAAAAAAAAAAAGGGGGGGGGGGGGGTGGGGGCAGTGTTCACTTGGAATTCTAAGACATCGGCATCGTTCATGTGGGGGACTCATAAACAAGTGGTGAGGATTATGGGATTTATCAGAGAAGGCTCAGAGGAGGCTACTCACCAGGTGCATTACACAGGCAGAGAAGGGATTAGTAGAGGAGTCTTGTTAGGCAGCTGCAGGACCAGATTTGTGACAGACTGTGGTAAAGGATGACCGTATTAACTGCTTTTGTTTTGGTTTCCCAAGCTACACCAGACCGGAGGGCTTGCGTCTTCCTTGCTTTTTCCTCTAGAAACCCCAGGGAGGAAATACTTTTCCCCATATGATTTCTCTCTTGTAGGAGTTGGCTATCTTACCTTTCATTCCACTCACCAGATTGGGGTGTGGGGGATGGGGTGGGGTGTGTGTGTGTGGGGTGTACTTGCATCTACAAATGCCCACTTGTGTGTGCATGTTAGAATAGATATCTGGCCATGTTGTTTTGGCCCATTAATCCTATACTTAGGGTTTCTCCTGACAGTGTTTCTCCACATCATTTCAGTTGTGAAATCTTGGTGTGGCACAGGGCAGGAGAGCATCCGATGAAAAGCTGGGCTTATGTGCCTGACAGACTTGGGTTCTGTATCCCTGTTCAGCATCTCAGTGGCCAACCTTTCCAGAACCTTCCTTCATCAGAATAAAGGCTTTGCTCTAAATTAAGTGTGCAGTCAGTGAGGCTATTATTGTTTGTGATTTTACCATCTCTCCCATGCCTAGACTATCCCAACCCCACCAAGCATCAGGGTCTCGTGTTGGTTCCGCACAGTTGGAAGAGAATAACTAACAGCGACCCACAGCTTTAAATTTTGCAAAGTAATTGCATACTTTCTCTTACCATCATCAAAAGTATTGGAAGAGAGAAAATATTAATATCATCGTCAGTCCTCCTAACCACCACCACCACCATCATCATTACCGCCGCCATCATTTTACACAGGAGAAAGGGAAAGTCAGCCAAGCAGTGACCCAGCCCAAATTACAAACCTACTCTATTCACTCTTCCTATAGGGACAGTACTAAACCAAACAACAACAACAAAAGATTTGTTGCCCCAGGGAAACCCATAATTTCTCCCCAGCTTACATGGTCACTGCTTCTCTGCTTCCTCCCTCATAGTACCTGAGGAGGCTCATGCTTCCACAGGTTTCTCTCCAGGAGGGAATAGAGTGTGACAGTTCACCGGTGGGAAGAGTGCTCTTGGTGCTCCCCTCCCTCTCCTCCTCTCCTATTCTCTTCTCCTCCTCCTCCCTTAATAAGGAATTGTGAGTGAGGAGGATGGAGATCAAGGCTTACTCACCCCAGACAAAGTCCTGGACCCTTTGCATAGAATTTCTCAGGGCTCGCCACTTCCTTTCACTCTCTTCTTGTTGGCTGGGTTAAGCAGTGAAATAAACACAGACTTCAGGGATTTGGGTGGTTCTATGGATGATTCATTTTCCTAGTTTTCTGCTCAGGATTCTAAGTCTGAAAAGAGCTTCAGCAATCTTAGAGTCCTTTTTAAAAGTTGTAAAGATGCATGGAGTAGGTATGGCTAGACTTTGGTGGGTGTATTTGAAGAAGAACTTACCGTAACTTGAATAATAAGAACTTACAGTGACTTGAATTTAGTTGTGTGCCAGTTTTTGGAGTTCTGTGCCTTAGGTGGGTAAGAGACAGTATTTGGGAAGGCGTAGAGGTAACAGCATCGCATCCACTTTATATGTGGGGGAACTGGTTTGCTTTTACCCGACAGCACAGACTTGAATCGTGTTGTCATTTTGTTAAATTATTTTACCTCTTCACTTCATGTGTTTATTCTTTCTTCAACTTAATTATATAATAACCAATTTGAACCCTTGCTCAAGGTTTGACTCTGTGCTTAGTGATGGGAACAAGGCAGTGAGAAGGGCATAGACTAAATTCTCAGAGACAGGCAGTATGTGTTAAGACAGGACAGATTTTCCTGTGCCTGGACTAACTTAGTCTCCTCTTTCCTGAATCTCAGAGTAATAGAATATGTACAGTATTAGTATTATTTCGGCAGAAACCACACACAAACTAGGACATCTATGCCATTTTTTTGATCATCTCAATAGATATTCTTAGTTCACATCAAGTAACATCAGTCTTTTTGTTAGTTGATGTTGTGAAAACTTCAGCTTGTATTTTATTTTACTCTAACAAAGATACCAGCACAACAAAAGTAACAAGTAAAATGCTCAAAAAATAACAGGGTTTGTCCTATACTTACATGAAAAGCATAGGGATGTGATCTTAGGTGATTATAGCTACCGATGCTTTAAAGATTAATCATTGATTGATACAGACCATCTTTCACGAGTGACTTTGGCATGTCATGAGATTCTGAATCAGCCTCCTATTGCAAATTGAATGTGGTCAGTAGCAGCAATTAGAGTTCGTTAATAAAAATAAATCATGGTAACGTTGATAGTAATTTTCTCAAATTAGCTTGAATAAAGGGAGCACTAGTTAGAAGGGACACAGATCTCCCTCCATTAAGCCAAGGAAGAGCTGCACCAGAAGATTCCAGGAAAAGCAGGAACCATGACAACTCTAGGGGCTGCAGCAGAAGTTGTTCAGGAACTTTATTCTAAGACCTACCACTGGTGTGGTGGAAACTCTGCATCTGTATTCCACATGACTGTGCCCAGAGCAGGAGAGGCAGAAGGCTACTGATCACCGAGTCCAGTCTATGAGGGCTGACACTGTGAATAAAGGTGAGTCCAACACGTGACCAACATGCCTATTTCTTTACATCTTTGGATCTGCCACATTTATGTATATATACTGTTTTCCCTGTGGATCAAAGATAACCCAGCTTAGCACTCTCCAGCTATTACACGGGCAACCAGGGTGCCAGTTATCCCATACCCAAAGAAAAAGCCAAAGTCTCAAGCACAGGCCACCTCCAAATGCCGTGAGTGCAAGGAAGCCCCGTAAAGCAGCTTGTCCATCACTGAGTTTCCTAGGTGATGTGTTTGCCTCTCTAATGTTTTTAGTTTAGTTTTGTTTTTTGCCTCTCTAATGTTTATCTCAATCTTGTCTCAGAATTCCGAGACTCATGGACCAAAAGGTGAATCTGACTATTACCAGTGCAATCTGTGTACAGTATTTGGGGAAGAGAGTGGGGAACAAAACAAAAATCCAACCATTTAAGAAAAAAAAAAAAAAGAAATTCAGTGGGTGAGTCAATTACCTGAACTGTAGCAACTGAGAAACCCTAGGAACCCAAAGAGAAGGAGGTAGAGGCTATCAGGAAGATTTCTGCAGACAGCAGTCTCTCGCTAATATTATCTTTCTTCTCCTCTGCTTGTTTTATTTTTGCCATGTCTTCCTGACAAATGAAAGTTTATTTTTCAAACATTTGGCTCCTCGGTGGCCTGGCCTGTATAAGGTTCTAGTAATCTTCCACTTCATATTTTTTACTTGCCATCATCTTCATCATCACTACTGCTCTGTATTGAACACCCACCAGGCTGCAGGAATTAGGCTTGATACACAGCTATATAGTTATATGTATAGTTATAGTTATATAGTTTTATTAATTTATATATATGTATATATTATTCCCTTTTTATAACAATTTAAAAGATCATTAATATTTAGAGAAAATTTGATGGCTATTCAGATACATGAATCATTTGCCTGATACTATAGCTAGAAAGTAATAGAAGCAATCTACATAGATCTTTCAGGATCTTTCCATCATACTGTGTTGCCTTTCATACTGTGTTGCCTTTCATTTTTGCAATAAAAATATTTTTCTCCAGGAAAACTGAGCATATGGAATGAGGATGTTGCTGCTTATTAAAACCAGACTGGCTAGTGCCGCTATGGAGTCCCATGTTCTTTAGGGGAAAAAGGGGGGGTAGGGGCTATTCTAAACCCATCGGTAATGGTCCAAATTTGGAGATCCAGCCAACCACAGTGGCAGGTTAAGTGCACTGGGCTTCTTATATTTTATAGAGGACAATGCTTTGTCATTACCAAGGACAAGACCAAGATTGAAAGTACAAGAGAAGAAACCATAGAGGAATACAAATGAAATCTAATTTTGAGACTCTCAGTTTGTGCTCTTCTGCTTACTGGTATTATTTTCTCGGTGGACTTAAATAGCATGACCTGCTAGCAGTGCTCTATTATTTCCTCCATGTTGGTAATTCACTTAATCAACCCAAGAACAATGGTATACATGTCATTTCAATAGTTTTATTGTTTTGCCGTGAGAAACAAACAAACAAACAAAAAACCAAGAAATTGGTTAGTGCCTAAACTTACACAGTTACAGGTGACAAAGTCAAAATATTGAAACCAGACCTATCCAATTCCTAATTCATGGTCTTCCCCCTCTGACGTACGATTTCTGATTTGATAAATTTATTTGAAGAGATAAAAAATCCAGGATAAAAATTCAGAATACCTCAACATTTTAAGCTACTCCATAGTAACTTCTCTTAGTTATCAAAAACTGTAGTCTAGAAACCCCCTCAGCCACTCCCCCCAAAAATAATCTTCTGTGTTATTAAATACATCATCTACTCACGTTGGAGTCTTGAGAGGGGATTAATTTTTCTTCTGTATATTCACATCTTGGACTTTTTGTGGTATTGGCTGGGTTTTGCTACAATACACAATGGATTAGGACTTCTGTGTGAATTGTGAAGTTATTAAGTGATTATATGTCTCTAGAAAGCAATGAGCCCTCTAGGTATTGTGCTTCTATGAGATTACTCAGATGCTTCTCCAGTGCCTGAATTCTCTTCACTGTGAAAACAAGCTTTGAAAATTCTTATTTTGACAGCATCTGTGGAAGTGCTTTAAACCCCAAGTCACTTCCAGGCTTTGAACTTCTTTATTCAGTCACATTCTTCTTTGGAACAATGCAGCTTAGAAATTTGTTTGGTAATGGGGAAAAGGCCTCGGTTTGTTTTATTGTCAAATTCCAATTGCTTTGTGAGTGATTGTAAAATGTAGAGCTAGTGTCTGTAATGCAATTGCCTCGGCGTAAATACAAAATGCTCATTGTCAACTCCTTCTGAGAAAAACATTGTATCAGCTGTTAGAAAGGATTGTGCTCCTGCTTCTACAACGTGCAGCCAAGTGGGATCTTTTAGATCCATCTTCAGCACGTGACCTGCATTTGGGTGTCTCCAAACTTCTGTATTCTCTGGGTTGGGAAGTGGAGCAGATGCACTCTGGGACTTGATTTACTTGCCCTATTTCCCTTCAAAAGAGCCCCTGGCATTTTTTTTTTTTTTCACCCGCATTTCCCCGCGGTCACATTATGTTGTCCTTACTGTAGCCTTTAATTAGAATGTGATTTGATAGTAAATAAATTATTTAAGAGTTTAATAAAATAAAACATGGCATGAATTGTCCATAAAGGACAAACTGCAAAATGAGCTTTAATTGTGTTCCTGTGTTTTGGGAGTAAATTTTCCCATTTATTTGTGGAAGACAAACCATTACACTCCGCGTAATAAGTCCCTCTAATTTGAGGAGAGCCATGTTAGGTCAGCTCAGATATAGTACGTTCTGGCTGGCTTTTGTTTGTTGTTGTGTTTAAATGGGATTACCTAAGGACAAATGAGGCTTTCCTAAAATTCAGACAATGTGGTTTTCAGAGTTATCTAAGATATGATGATTAAGAAAAGCCCAGAGTCAAGGCAACCCTGAGTAACATTTATGTCTCTATCTCTGTCTTTGCTCAAATGTGAATGAGCTAAAGGAATTGCCTCTTGGGTCCCTAAGATTTTAAATATCTGGAACCTGAGGTCTCCCCAATAAAAGAGCAGCTTTGAGAGCTTCATGCTTCTCTAACCTCCCATAAAAACCTGATTCTGGTTTTGAGAGAAGAGCACACAGATTCAGAAGCTGAGATTTTGAAAATCGGTATGGCCTTGGGTTTA
Source organism: Mustela nigripes (assembly GCF_022355385.1). Lineage (NCBI taxonomy): Eukaryota > Metazoa > Chordata > Mammalia > Carnivora > Mustelidae > Mustela > Mustela nigripes. Next base: position 170,164,430 of record NC_081560.1, on the reverse strand, counting down.
TAGGAGGTGGATCCTCAATGCTTTAATAAACTTGTAATCAGGATCTTGTGAGTCATGGACACAACATTTTTCAGGAAATGGAATAGATTAGAGCCCCCACGTAATTTTGGAAGCTGCATTCTTTTTAGACCAATTCACAATATCTTTTAAGTAATTTGTCTTTGTGGTTTCATAGCATTTACTTGGTCTCATTATGGGGCATGAAGTTTGTTGAGAAATACATCAAAGAATGCTTTATTATACTTCTATTTATTTTTTAGATTAAGAAGCCAAAGAGTGCATTCGATTATCTTGCATTTGTAGCTCTGTTGTGGACTGTTACTGAACATTAATAAATGAAATTACATTTCAGTTTTCCAAGTCCAATTTTTTTTACACCAGAAAATTCAGTGTAATATTTTCATTCTCCCTGCACCCCGCCTCGCTTTTCTCTCTCCGTATCTATATGTACATACACACACTGACATCTGTGCTCATTATGCAAACTATGGCTTAAGTGAAGATTTGGCTTCTGACAACAAAAAAAGTAATAAAAATATAGTTTTTGTTCATTTACAACCTTTCTTCCACCCCCACCCCACGGCGGTAGAAATTCACATTAACATTAGGAATACCGAACAGTTTAAGATATGTACACTTTTAAAAGTGCCCGCACCTAGAATATGGGAGACTCTATCATATTCATGTTGTCCTGGGTGAATATCCAACACCTTTCCTTACAGTAAGGCCTCAGATAGCAGAACAAAAGCCACATGCTGGAGTGCTAGAGTCACATCCAAACCTATAATAGGATCCTTTTGCAGTCAGAATCTCAATGGAATGCCAGGGGTTTGCCCTAATTCCTACCACTGTTCCCAGATAGAGGCCCATTTAGCCTCTTTGACAGGAAGATGTAGATCCCTTGTCCAGAGAAGAAAGGCTTTCCCTTAAAGCAGTTGTGACTCATTTTGAAGCATAAGGATGGGTTAGGAATCTTCTAGAAATGTGTCCCATTTCCTAGAATTGGGGCAGTAATTGGTTTGAAGGAATACTCAGATTCACCAAACAGTTATGAGCACTCCTAAACGTTCTGAGAGTAAGGATTAAAACATTAAGAAAGTATGACCCATGATACTCTTGTATTTTAAATGCCTGGGTCTCGGGCAAGAAGGGTGTTAATTAAAAAGCATGTGAAATGAGATTGGAATAATAATATGAGAAAAAACAAAACTGACAATTGAAATAAAATCATTTGAAAGTCTAATGGAAAAAAAAATGAAACAAAACCAGCAGTCTGTTTTGAAATGTATGTTATAAGATTAACAGTCATAGAACGTTGCTTTAGATTTAAATATTCTCCTCTTCAAATATGCTCACCAAAATTCCAAGTCCCCTTAGTGGGAATGAGCATTTCCTTTAAAATTTTCCTTTGAAATATTCAAGTATCTCACTCCCATAGATACCTTCTCACATCAGAAAATCCAGCTCTTGGATTTTTTTTAAGGACCTTATTTATTTAAGAAACCTACTCCCTTATGTAGTAAACAACATCTGCACCTTTGAACAGAACTGTACCTAACATGACAAAGAAGAAAAATGTCCATGTAAGAAATGTTTACAAGGTTATAAAATAATAATAATAAGTTAATTAAAATAAGCTCCTTTTTAAAGAATAGTGAAAGTGAAGTTTCAAACATTTGAGGCCATTTCAATTCTCCCTCAGAGCCCCTGAGGGCAAATGAGACTCTGTTCAAACAGCTGGGAAACCGGACTTTGACAACAGGAAAATCTTTGCTCTGAGAGTTTCTGGAAATGCAGGTGTGATTAAAAAACAAACAAAGCCTGAAATTAAAATGAAAGAAAACGGCAATTTCACAACAAATTGGACAATTTAGAAATTGCACTGTTGCTTCGAACACGCCAAAATGGGAAAGTGTTGTTGTCTCTTTGCAGGATCTCTTCTTATCCGTTTTAAACCGAGTTTTTTTCTTCACTAGCATGGGAACAAAGCCAGGTATATTTGTTGTGAGTTGAAAGACTGAGAGGATTTTTTCTATTGCTGTCCTCTTGGTCCAGGTAGTTTATGGCGGTGTTTTACTTTGTGAGCTCTTTAGTGTGGTTTTCTGGGTCATGTTTGTCACCTGTGAGATGGAGAGGCCACAGAAGAGGCCAATGATGGTTGGGTAGGTCTTGGTTTTTGTTTGTTGATGTTCTTCCTATTGTCTCATGTTAATCCATTGTTCTTCCCATCATGTTTTTCCCTCTCCCTTCCTCTTTGTATCTTTACATATTCACTAGGTCTAAAACTCTGCTAATCTGAAAATGGACTAAGTGATAGTCATGAGGAGGTGATACATAACATGTGATTAACTTTTGTCTGACCATGGTTGGATGCGATTGTTACAGAAGGCAAAGAGAGAAGAAAGCATTGAGGGAAATAGCCATTTGAGTCTTTCACCCACCAGAGGCAGACTGGGCCAGTGGGGTAGCCAAGAACAGCTCTCACAATGGCAAACCTTGTGGGTCAATACTACAGTGGTTTGATACAGTGGTAGGCATGTCCCCAAATTCACATTCTGTTCCCATCATATATGCAAAGCAATCAAGTCAACTTTCTATTCCGATGACTTAGACAAGGTTCCTTGTGAAGAAGCATAAGCTGCTTTCAACTTAGATGATTTTATTTGGGGTCAGACTATGACTCAGTGACCTGGGACTTATTCCTGAAAGTGTTTTCTTAACTTTCGCATGATCTCCAGAGTAGTAAAGTTACAGTAAGATTAGACTTGTGTAGAAGAGAGAGGGAATGATTGATGAGATGGCTTAGTAACGGGCTTAGAGGTACAGGTTCTAGTATCAGAAAGACTTTGAATTGTGTCTAGAGTACTTCCTAGCTTTGTGATCAGGTTGACTGACCTCTCCAAACCCCTGTGGATTCATTTATTGAATGGGAATATTGATACTACTTCATAAGATTGTAAGACTAAAATGAGATGAAAAATGTAATGTGCTTATCACACTGTCTCCTAAGGAGAAATCACCGGTAATCATGAAAGTTGGACTGGGGGAATGAAGAGAAGCCTCTCGGTGCATATTAGCACTCTGGGGACCAACAATGCCTTTGAAATTTCTGTAAGATTCTATTTTAAATGCGACATTTTTTAAGCCTTTGAGATCAGTCAGTTCCTTCATGTTAAAGTTGATCTAATAGATTGTGTATTTTACTGTTTTAATAATCAAGTTTTGAGGATGACTAAAGAGAACTTGTTAGAATTTGCCTTTCTATTTATTATAGTAGAGGAGTGAGTTTTGCCTTTGCATACAAAGCAGTTCTCATGGAAGTGTAGTCATTTCTTAACACTGGTTCTAGAACTGCCAAAAGTCCTTTATGTGCAAAGCTCTTTCGAAAATGATGCACTGTTGGATTAAAGACAATCTTTTATCAGGAAGTATGTTGTTACTAAGACACAGGGCCTTGAAGAAAGGGTTGTGGATAGATGCTCAAAGAGTACATGGGTTTTTTGTTCTAAGGATGCAAGTTGTCTGTAAATTGGAGGCATTATGAGTGTTTAGAATCCCTTCTGGCTAATGCTGGAATGACATGGGTTTAAGGGAGATCATCTTGTTTTATGAGTTTGCCTGTGGATTGCAGAAGGTACCTTGGAGAGAGAGATTTAGTGCCGGGGAACCCGAGAGAAAGCTCTTACTTGGCAAAGGGAAGATGGCACACTGAAAAATAACATTATTGTTTAGTGTCAGCCACTCAAAAAACAAAACACAAAAACCACTGGGGGTTTTGTCATTCATTGGAAGACTTTGACGGTGCTAATAAAATACATTAGAAGCAGGTTGTTCAAAATGGTTCTAAAAATGGAAAAGAACCCATATGTTTATTGCAGCAATTTTATTGCTGGGAAACATGGTCTTTACGACCAGAGTGTTTGTAATATATTCACTTGGGTCTCTGAGGAATTTCAGGCTGGTGAGAATTATTTGGATTGAGTGAGCATAATTATGTTACAATTTGAAAACTAAATCTCTCTGTTTTTGTTGTACATTTGATTTTATTAATCTTTTAGCTGGTAAGTAGCTCATGAGGAAAATTGTTAGCCAGCCAATGGTAGACATTGGGGTCCATCCAAGGTACCTTCGTTATTGGCTAGTAAATCCAAGTTTTGTGACAACTCGGAGTTCTCCCCTTGGCAATGTTTGTGTGGCATCTGTGCTGACTTCCACCAAATTGTCATTCCACCAAGGATGCTAGTCAGACGGAATATGTTTCTCACACAGGACCTTCCTGGTTTGTTTGTAGAGAATCTTTTGCCTCAGTTTTTTATTATCCATTTTTCCAGAATCAGGGGGCAAAATTTCTTGGCATCTAACATTCTTTTTCTTTTTTGGCATCTAGCAATCTTTTTCTTTCCTTACTCTTTGCTTTACATTGAAAAACAAAGAGAAAACGAAACAAAAACCTTTAGTAATGGTGGCTGTTGGAACAATTGATGATTGTTCACTTCTTTGGGATTTTCTTCAGGATTAAGTTCTAAGAACCTCTGAAGCATCAAAGCCAACCTTCTACTCTAGTCAATGTTATAGAATGTGGCTACTTAGAAGATGTGTTGTTCTTAGTGACTTGACACCAGTTACCTAATTCCAGATCGACTCTGTGTTGGCATACCTAAGGAACTCTTCCAAATGGTGAAAATTCTTTATGTCGTGAGAGATATTATCTGCTTCAGAGTATTTCCTTATGATTGCATCATCATCTGTATTACCAATTAACTTCTTGAGAGGCTTTTAGGTATTTCAAGGGAAATACAGTATAATAAAATGAATTTAAGGTTTGTTGTTTAGAATACTGTACATAAATACCACCAGCGTGAATCAATGAATGATCTTATTATTGTTTGGTGCTTAATTATGAGATATGGGATGTTATTGCTTTAGAAGCTCAGAAGAGAGAAATGGGACTTCGTTCTCAGTGGTGGTCTTGGAAGAATGACCAAGTACAAAGGTTTAGGTAATTCAACTGTGAAGTGTCTCCCAAACATAGTTTGTGAAGAAAAATGTAGACTGCAGCTTGTGCATGATTGGGTGCTGGGGGTATCTTTGGGGACTGGGTTGAATGGAAGAGGTGTGTCCAGACCAAAGGCATTCATTATGTTTCGAATTGTTTTCATTGCCAGAGAACTCTTTAGTCTGAGATTTGGGCATGACTGCTAGGTAGAAAGAGTTCACAGGCAAAGTCCCTAACCACACAATTCTGTGTCAGACACAGGTTCCCCTCCCTTTCTTGCTGATAATCTAGTTTTGAATTCTCTGCAGGCTGAGCTAGAGCTCATTTGAATTGAATAAGTTTGTTTTGTTTTGTTTTGTTCGTTTTGTTTTGTTTTGTTTTTAATCCCAAACACTTCTACTACTCCAGGGCGGGATCCCTTTTTTCTGGCTGTAAGTTATCTAGCAGTGTGGGCTTCTTGTAAGAAAGGTGAAAATTATTGTTACACTGGAAGACTTTGTCAGTAGGATTAATGAAACAGAACCACTGTTGCAAAGCATTTACAATAGTATTTAATGTATATCAACTAGGAAAGACATTTCAAAAGTAATATTGGGCTTCCTCTAAGTTTTTCTAATTCACTTTTACTCACATAAAACTCTATATTGATTTTAAGTGATCTAGGAATAGCAGTTACATTGAACAGATGGGAGCCATAAGTTTCCCAGACATTAGATGGCGGTTTGGAATTGCAAAATCAGTGAAAATGAGTTTCCTGATGTCCCCAGATCTCAGCCTACTTCTCTTCCTAAATGTTTCCTTCTCCCCTAATTGACGTACTTTCATCTAAACCTCTTCCTGTCCCCTTGTTAAAGATTGCAGGTAGAGAGCAGATTGTCATTTTCTAGAGTCATCAAGGCCTTGTGCGTGAAAGGGAAAACTGGGGTCAGAGATCCAGGTTTGAGACCAAGCGCTGTGTTACGCAGCAGTGCGGCCTGGACCCACTTATTCTTTTGTGTTTTGGTTCTCTCAAGTGTAAAACGGATATGATAGTGGTAGCTAACTAATAGATTATTGTGAGAATTAAGATATGGCACTTAAAATGCTTAATACAATGCTTACATTTTATTTTATTTTAAAGATTTTATTTATTTATTTAACAGAGATCACAAGTAGGCAGAGAGGCAGGCAGAGAGAGAGGGGAAAATAGGCTCCTTGCTGAGCAGAGAGCCCAGTGTGGGGCTCGATCCCAGGACCCTGAGATCATGACCTGAGCCGAAGGCAGAGGCTTAACCCACTGAGCCACCCAAGTGCCCCAATGCTTACATTTTAACAAATATTCAATCAACTTCAGTTACTAGTAAATGACTACATAAAATGAAGATCTCTCTGTATGTTTTCCCAAGTTTTATCCTACACTTCTTTTCATATAAGTATCCAGAAGCTATCACGGTAAAATCACGCCTGCTATTTGACAATGACTAGTGGTAGATAAGTTGTAACAGTTTATAAGAACAGTAAGATTTTAGAGTTATATCCTTTTTAAACATTTGAGACTGAATTTAGAGTTTATACAACAGGTAACATTCATTATGTCACCTAATTTGAGCTAATTTTTTTTTTTTTATAAAAATTGTATTCAGTTTTGAGAATTTGATTACCTAATTAAGTGTTTAAGTATTTTAAAAACTGTAAACACAGCTAAACCACAGGCAAGAGCACAGCGACCATGGAGGGGAAAAGTAATAAAACATCAGAGGGGGATAAATGAAACAGGAACACATGAAACTCTAGGTCACTGGAGACTAAAAGTCTGAGGGAAGAAAAGTGTGATTAGGAATGAAAAGAAAAAAAATAAGGCAAAATCCTCCAAGGTAGAGTTATTAGAAGGAATAGATGCACGTAATCAACAAGCTGCTTTCATCTTGAAAAACCACAGCAGATAAAGGATGTGTGTCCAATGCAAGTCCTACAGTGCAAGGCTTTTCACAGAGGAGCTAAATATATTGGATAAACACACCAACCTCTCTCATGATGCAAATCTTTCCTTCAGACCAATGTCCCAGATACCTACATACTATGAGAAATGGTTCCAGGGATTATGAGTGGAATAACAACTACCTCAGTCAGAACAATCAGAAAAATAAACTGCAGGGAACACCGAGCGGAGTCCCCCTTACCACGATCTTCATTCAGAGGGAAACAAAATAAAATATTGACCCTTGGTTCCTTACAAATAAGTAGCTATATGGTGCTTTCTCGAAAGTTCCATCACTGGCCTCATTAAGTGTTGGCTCAGAAAAAGAAAGTGAATTATGCTCAGATTGAACCAAGGGAATAAACAACTTGCCTTTATATATTATTAATTATTGGCAAATATTTGTTGGATGAATGAATTAGACCTTGTTCAAACATTGGTGGTATGCTGGTCGCTACTCGTTTTAAACTCACTGGGGTACTGGGCTTGTTTTTTAAGAAGAGATTGCTACAAGGAATGTCAATGTTAGAGGATATTAATATGTGTTAACAAAAGTGTTAAAAAGGCTTCCCTAGTCAAATACGCTGGCTTATGCAATATTAAGTAGATTTCTTCACTGTAGGACTTCAGAGACTTTAATATCCTGGTGTGTATTATGAATCACGAAGAAGACTTCTTACTTCACTACAGCCTGAGTTTTTCAGAGCATATCACAGTCCAGGTGTTCTACTAAACTCAGGTGGAAAACCTAACAACATACATTGATATTATGTATCAATTATATGTCTCCAACTTGTGGCAGTCCTCAGAAGTCCACCGTCTGAGAGAATTTTAATTTTGTCCCAGTTAGTATTTGAGTCTCAGGCACTGTCTAGAAAGTCATTTTAGTTAATCAGGCAGTCCAGCTGTATTCTAGATCCTTAATTTTTCTTCCTGGTGGTATCTCCCTTTTGAAGTAATAAAGCTTTGTTTCTTTATGAAAAAAAAAAAAAAAAGGTGGGGGTTCATCAGAAGAAAGTCAGATGATATGGCTGGGGACAATGAAAAAATGAATGTGAAGCTAAGAAATCATAGCCAGAAAACAGAAACTGCTAAGACAGTTAAGGGTGAAAACCTGAATTCCTCTGTGGCCGTTCTTGATAGGAACACATTCAACATGTAATCTTATGGGAGCAAGAATGATTCAAGAACAGATTTTACTAAGTTCACCAGCTGGGGCAGAAGTTTCTCTGTATATAATGAAAAGAACTTTTACTGAAAGGTAAAAAGCTCAATTATTTGTGTGTAAAGTTGTACATAGGAAGGGTGTGACTTTAGAGACATGAATGGAGGAATTCCAGGGTCTGAAGAAGTGTTTTGTGTTCATGAACTTGGAGATTTCCAGCAATCTTCATGATTGATCATGTGAGAATATTAATCTCTTTTCTGTGTGGTGGTAATGTTTACCCAGTTCTCTGTACCAAGAACATTTACTCTAAAGAAGGTATATTGATTCCACTTTGCAGATGAGTAAACCAAGATCCAGAGAGATCAAGGCACCTCATCACACAAGACTGGAGGTTTAAGACTAAGCCTACCTACTTCCAAACCATGCTGTACCATCCTGCCTTCTAATAAGAAGTGGCTTCTTCGGTTGGGATTAATTGAGGAGTCACCATTACTGGATTTTGGTATCAGAACCTCAAGCCCTCTACTTTAACATATAAAACTTAACATATTCTGTTAGTTATGAAGCTGAACTGTCTAGTTGATAAAATGCCGAATGATTATTTTGAAGATCCATTCCAGGTGAATGTACTTAATAAGACTGATTTTTACAGATATTTACTATCCCATTTTTGGATATTTATGCCTTGACTATCTACTGCCTAACAGTCAATACTCAATAAATGTGACTACCATTATCAATGAAAACAGTTCCAGAATGTGTCTTATTGAAGAGACACCTGAGCCCGATTAAATGTCATCTGCTCCATGCCGTCTTCCCTGGTGCCCCAACTTAGAAGATATTTTTGCAGTCGCTATGTGTCCAAAATACTATATGACATTTTGCATTTCCTTGCTGTCGTCATGAGGGGAAGTAGGGCCCAGGAGAGCACAAAGGATCTGGAGTCAGTATTTCTAGAAATAAATGCTGCTTCCACCATTAATGGGCAATGTTACCCAAGTAACAAAACAGCTTAAACCTCCTGCACTTCAGTTTCCTTATCTCTAAAATTGGAGATACTAAGAATATCTGCCTTGTGAGGTGTGTGAGTGTATTAGTGTGTGATCAGCACTTTCAACAGTGGCTGGCAAGGGTTGGTACTTAACAAATGGTGGTTGCTGTTGAATCCATGTTCTCACTCTCCATTGGATTGTAAGCTCCTGGAATGGTCATTCGTCTCCGTCTGCAAACAGTACACACTGGATAAATAATTTTTTTTTTACTGAATAAATGTGCCGAGTGAATGCCTATGGAGATTTTTTCTTAATGGTTTTGCTGTGGGTTTCGTGTATTTCTGAAGAACTTGAAACGTCAGGTGAATGCTCCTTAGAAAATTAGTTGCACCTCTTTACCCTGTTATTCATGGCCTTTCCACCTTGGCTGATCCCATCTCTCCAAATCTTTTCCTCTGTTTAAAGCGGTCTCCTTAGGGAAGAATTATATAAGGGTATCTGTGCTACATGTAATTGAAGCAGTAGCTCATTGTAATTAAAAGTAATTGGGACCACAGAGTGAATGGGCTTTAGAAGGAGCACAGCAGGCATCCACTAGACAGAGTGTCCTGGTGCTCTCCTAGCCCACTGAACTCTAGTAACCCTGCAGCCCTGGGGCACAATGGGCCTTTGTGTCAGTGCCACCGAATAGCACTGAGTGCCCTTCTGGGGAAGTGGCCTTTGAAAGACAGAGGCCTGGTGTGTCTCTTGTGGGTTTTGGGTAGTAGTGTAGATAGAGTAGCTGAGACTGTAGGGTTGAGGGTCATGTCCGCATGGGGCTTCTGGGGCAATTACTCAAACTTCCCTAGTCTTGGTAGTTCCTTTTTGTTGTTGCTGTTATTTATTTTTTATTTTTTTGAGATTTATATTAGGTCTCTAAAATTGGTCCAAATAATGCATGTGCTCTCATTTTCTTTCCCTTTCTTTTTAAAGATTTTATTTATTCATTTGTTGGGGGGGGCGGGTAGGGAAAGTGAGAGAGTGCTAGGGGGAGGAGCAGAGGGAGAGGGCTGATCCCACTCCATGCTGAGTGTGGAGCTTGACACAGGGCTTGATCTCACAACCCTGAGATCATGACGTGAGCCAACATCGGGAGTCCAAGGGCTAAGCGACCGAGCCACCCAGGCATCCCTCATCTTTTCTCTCTTTCTTTATGCAATATTAAGTGCTCATTCTTCTTATACATGTATCTATGTATGTATATGCATGTGTCTATATTATATATATATATTAAATCTGTATATATATGTACATACGTGTGTCTATATTATATATACCATTAATATACATATGTAAAGAGAGAAAGAAGCTCATGTTATAGGGATGAAATGAAATAGTACACATTAACTAAATCATACTCTGGCATTTGCAGACGCTCAGGGCATGCTGTAGTGCGATTGGCCCTCAAAGGCATCTGTATGGGTT